>NC_041222.1:62273332-62304027 GCF_002837175.3 Physeter macrocephalus
AAAAAACTAAAAATAGAATTACCATATGACCCAGCAATCCCACTACTGGGCATATACCCAGAGAAAACCATAATTGAAAAAGACACATGCACCCCAATGTTCATTGCAGCACTATTTACAATAGCCAGGTCATGGAAGCAACCTAAATGCCCATCGACAGATGAATGGATAAAGACATATATACAATGGAATATTACTCAGCCATAAAAAGGAACCACATTGGGTCATTTGTAGAGACGTGAGTGCATCTAGAGACTGTCATACAGAGTGAAGTAAGTCAGAAAGAGAAAAACAAATATTGTATATTAAAGCATATATGTGGAATCTAGAAAAATGATACAGATGAACCAGTTTTCAAGGCAGAAATAAAGACACAGATGTAGAGAACAAACGTATGGACACCAAAGGGGGAAAGTGGGGGGGAGGTGATGGTGGTGGGATGAATTGGGAGATTGGGATTGACATATATACACTAATATGTATAAAATAGATAACTAATAAGAACCTGCTGTATAAAAAATAAAGGAAAAAAAAAAAGACCCCGTCCCTCTCTCCAGGAGCTAATCTGCTAACAATCCCTTTGAAAGCAAGGCAGGAAATTGATCAAATAAAACCCCAAACTGTCTCATTTATCTCTCCTATAAACATATAAACCAGTCTTTGAAATAAATCAATAGATTGATTAGGCAACTCAACACAATGAAAAGAAGAAAAACTATGGCAGCAACCTCTGAGAAGCCCTAAATTAATGACACCTATTGTTCTGGTCAGGGTGCTTGGTTGCAAGCTCTAGAAATTTTCTGGCTCCCTTCAGCAGAAAAGAAATTTGTTGGAAGATTATCAGAGGCTCATGGAATGCGTGGGAAGCCAGAGCCAACAGAAACAGCAGTAGGAAACTTGCCATGGAGCCCAGCAGTGATGCCCGGGGCACGGCACAGCTACTGTAGATGAAGATGAAGAGCCCTCAGTGTTTGTCACTCAATCCCGATCCAAAATCCCAGGCTGGGATCTGACTGGCCAAGCCTAGGTCACACGCCCACACCCTGCCAGGGGGCAGGAGGAAGAGGATCCACCCTCAGTGACTTCTACAGAGGGAGGCAGGCTGTGTGTTCAGCCACTATCACACACAATAGAGGATGTGGACAGCTGAAACATGACACTTGTCCCCAACATGTACTGATTTATGTCTCCACTCATTCAATCAACAGACGTGTACCAGACACTGTTCTGAGCACAGAGGAGAGCAGTGAGAGTGAGGAAACCAAAGTTTCTGCTTTCCTGAAGCTTATATTCTAATGTATGGGTGGGTGGTGGGGTAGATAATGAAGAAATTAATAAAGATACCAGTTGTTAAGGACTCTGGATATAACAAAAACGGGAACGGGGATTGGGAGTGCTGGGGACTGCTAGTCCATATAGACTGGATGGAGGGGGTTCACACGAGTATCTGGGGGAAGAGAATTTCCAGTCAAAGGGATAGCAAGTGTAAAAAGGATAGCAAGTGTGTTTGAGGACCACCAAGGGGGCCTGTGTCTGGAATGGAGGAGGATGAGCCAAGTGGATGGTGAGACTAGAGAAGAGGTGAGGGGGTGAGATGATGCAGGGTGCTCTAGGCCACATTGGGGACGTGGGCTTTAATGCTAAGTGAGCTAAGAAGCCCTTCAAGAGTTTGATCAGAAGAGTGGTTTGATGTAACTAATGTTTTAACAGTATACCTCAGTCTGCTGGGTTAAGAATCAACTTTTGAGGTGCAAGGGGGGAGGCCAGTGTTACTCTCAGGTCCCTCTCCTGACCGCTACACTATGGCTGTGGAGTGGAGAGTTTATGAGCAAAGGGGACTCTGGAAAGGGTCTAATCTAAACTGTGATGAAGCCTAGGAATGTGAAGGGCCCACTGCATTTTACTGTCAGGGCTGAGGGGGAACCAGGCCTCTTGACTTGGCCCTGGGCTATTTTCACTAAGCCACATGACAATAGAGGAGACTTGGCCCCTCCTGGTTGCCTAAGGATGATGGAGCATGGCTTACATGTTGGGGTTGAAGAGACTCTGCCCTTCTCGGGCCTCTCCCGCACACTGTGAAAAGAATGGAAGCTTGAATGGCAGCACTGATAGATATATTAGTACCTTTTCCTGCCCCAGATACTATCCACGTGAAAGAGGCAGCCTTTATGCAGCTATGTATTGCGACACATGACTTTCTTCCTCAACCTTCACCCCAGCCAGACCGTAGATGGTAGGTTCAGCGTAGACTCTTGATCCAAGATGTGGAATCTGAAGGCTGGCCAGGCAGCTGAGATGATGCAACCTGGCACAAAAAAGACAGGAATGGCCAATCAGATTCCCTTTCTAGAATATGAACTAAGAAATACCGATAAAAAGAGATTCTCAGCAGTGGGATCTGAAGTTAAAAGTAAATATAGACATATAGTTGGGTTAAGGCTTATGGCAAACAAGTGATGAAGGAGCAGACCTGCAGAGAAAAGCACAGAGGCCATGAGTATCATGGTAGCCATAGGAGTCACAGGGAGTGGCTGGATTATACTAATGCCAGAGCACTCACCAGGAGAATCTCAAATTGTCTCTGCTCAAATTCCCAGAGTCACCTTGCCCTGAGACCAGCAGTTCTGCTTTGTGTGAAAATGGGTATATGTGCAGCGGCATCTGCTTCTAAATGTTCAGGCCTTAGACGTATCCACCGCTGCTTAGCCAGTTTCCACACAAGAAGAACACACCTAAGGTAACACCACATATTCCCCTTCTTAAACCACCCCTCCATATAAGTGAGATCATACAGTATTCTTCTTTCTCTGACTGACTTATTTCACTTAGTATAATACCCTCTAGATTCATCCATGTTGTTCCAAATGGCAAGGTTTTGTTCTTTTTTTATGGCTGAGCAATATTCCATTGTATATAGTATATGCTACGTCTGTTTTATTCATTTATCTGTTGACACACACTTAGGTTGCTTCCACATCTTGGCTATTATAAATAATGCTACAATGAACATAGGGGTGCATATATCTTCTCAAACTAGTATTTTCATTTTCTTCGGAAAAATACCCAGAAGTGGTATTGCCATATTGTATGGTAGTTCTACTTTTAATTTTTTGAAGGACCTCCATACTGTTTTCCATAGTGGCTGCACCAACTTACATTCCCACTACAGTGCACCAGGGTTCCCTTTTCTCCACATCCTTGCCAACACTCGTTATTTCTTGTCTTTTTGATACTAGCCTTTTGGATAGGTGTGAGGTGATATCTCATTGTGGTTCTGATTTGCAGTTCCCTGATGATTAGTAATGTTGAGCATCTTATCACATGTCTGTTGGCCATCTGTATGTCTTCTTTGGAAAATGTCTATTCAGATCCTCTGTCCATTTTTTAATTGGGTTTGGTGGTGTTTTGTTTTTTGATGTTGAGTTATATCAGTTTTTGTATATTTTTAATATTAACCCCTTATCAGATATATCATTTGCAGATATCTTCTCCCATTCAGTAGGCGGCCTTTTTGTTGATAACTTCCTTCACTGTACAAAAGTATTTTCATTTGATATAGTCCCATTTGTTTGTTTTTGCATTTGTTTCACTTGCCTGAGGAGACATAACCAAAAAATATATTGCTAAAATGTATTTCAAAGAGTGTTCTGCCTATGTTTTCTTCTAATAGTTAAATGTAAGACCTGAAACCATAAAAGTCTTTAATCCATTTTATTTTTGTATATGGTGTGGGAAAGTCCGGTTTCTTTTGCATGTAGCTGTCCAGTTTTCCCAACACCACTTACTGGAGGCTGGACAGTAGTTGTAATTTTGGTGTGTCTGTGGGAGGAGGTGAGCTCAGGGTCTTCCTACTTCACTACCTTGATCCCCCTCCAAAGGCTGCCTTTAAAAAAAAAACTAATGTTGATTGTGTAGGTCCATCAGGAACTCATTGATCCATTTCTAACCAAGATGTCTGGACAACCCTCCTGCCAGACTAGACTTAAATGCTGAGGAGTTTTATAGTTTTACTGTCTTGTTTAAAGTATAATTAGAAAGATAAGATCACATTTTAGGAGACAGAAAAATCTTTCCTTGGATTAATGAACTGATCATTTCATCCCCACCATACAAATAAATCTTCCTTCCAACGGCTTGTGGGGCTGGTCACAAGTCCTGGCCCCAGGGACTCGCTCTCGTGGCATTAATGATTTTGATCTTTCAAGCTGAGTATTTATAAAAATTTTCCAGTAGAACCATTCAGGGTCAAAAGTCTGAGATTCAGCTTACTGAACTGTCCCATCCTTAAAATCTTCACCTGTGCGCACCTGCCAAATAAACGAAGCAGCAGGGTCTGACAGGAAAGGTAGGCTGCCGCCACTGGCAGACGTATTGTCTTAGTTTGGATTTCCAAGAAGCAGAGTCTGAGATGGGGATTCTTGAAAAGGTGATTTATTGCGGGAGTGCGCTCAGGAGGAAAAGCGCAAGAAAATCAGAATAAGACTGAGAGAAAATTAACCAAGGATGTGGCTTAGATAGCTTCGGCGTGGTCCCATAGCGAGTTCTGGGACATAAATTGTACCACAAAGTGGATCTTATCTTCAGGCAAGGGGCACCTTGTACCCCTTGTCAGTCACCAGCCTCTGCTGGGATGCGGGAAGTGCATAAGCTCCAGATGGAGACAGCCCCCTGTGACCAAGGGCCACTCTCTGAAGAAGGCAGCAGCTGTCAGCTGCTAGTAGCCACTACAGTGCTGGAGAACAGGGTGCATTGGCCTGGTGGGGAAGGTCTGGGTCCCACAGCATCCTCTAGACGCAGCAAGAAAGATGGGTAGCAAATTCCCAAGGCATTCTGTTTCTTCTCAGGACAGAAGACACTTTTGGGCACCTGAGAAGTTGTCCTGAATGATTATACAAGAATCAGCTGTGACCACTATTACCAAAGAGAAGAAAGCTCCAGTACTAGAGCTACAACCAGATTTTAGATTTATGGTTTTGATTTTGTCTTTGTTTTCATTTTAAACCTGGGACCCTATAGCTGAATTGTGGTCTTCCTCAAAAAAAGACATATCCGTGTCCTAAACCCCAGAAGCCATAAATGTAAACTTATTTGACAAAAGAAAAGGTGGGGGGGGGGAGTCTTTGCAAATATAATCAAGGATCTCAAGATGAGTTGGGCTCTAAATCCAATGACAAGTGTCCTTATAAGAGACAGAAGAGAAAACAAAGACACAAAAGAGACAGCCATGTGAAGATGAAGAGATTAGAGTTATGCAATCAACAGCCAAGGAATGCCTAGATAGAGCCACCAGAAGCTAGAAGAGGCAGGGAATGGAATCTTGTTCCCTAGAGCCTTTGGAGGGAGTGCAGCCCTACCAATACCTTGATTTTGGACTTCTGGCCTCCAGAACTGCGAAGGAATGAATTGCGGTTGTCTTAAGCCACCCAGTTTATGGTAGTTTATTACGACAGCCTCAGGAAATGAATACAGTCCTCTCCTCGTCTGCCTGGCATTTTCCCAGCTAATTAACTACTCAGAGCCTCAGCTTTCTAATACGTAAAAAAGGGTAAATAATCTCATAGTTTTGTTGTGTGAGTTAAGATATCGGGGGGCGGGGGAGAAAAGCACATGGACAGTCAAGATTTGACACATAACAGATGTTCAGTAAATCTTACTTGCCTATCTCTCTTCTCCTACCTAGGGTGGCCCTAAACGAAGCTTTATGAAGTAGGCTCTCACTCTTCCTTTCCTTTGTGGCAATCCTGACACCATAAGCACGGCACCTCTCTTCTCTCAGATGGATGGTGGGGCTTTGCCACCAAAGATCACAATAATGCCAAACAGAAAGTTTTTAATAAACTATAACTTCAACGACAGGCTTTGACTTATTTATACTTCTTGTCTTAAGGAAACTATACATTTTTTACACTTTATCGAAGTATCAAATATATTCAAATATATATATTATTAGTAGAAAGCTTGATGAATTTCCACGAATTGAACACAATCATGTAACCAGCATCCAGATCAAGAAGCCAAACATCACCAGCCCCCCAGAAACTCCTCTTGTGCCCCTTTCCAATCACTAGTCCCCCACAAGGTAAACCATGATGCTGATTAAGTTTGCCTGTTTTTGAACTTTATATAAATGGAATCATACAACATGTATTCTTTTGTGCATGTCTTCTTTTGTGCCACATCATGTTGATGAGTCACCCATTTTATTACCTGCAATCGTAGATTGTCCATTATCATTGCTGTATAACATTCCGTTTGGGGAATATACCATAGTTGTTGAATATTTGGGTTGTTGCCAATTTTGGGCTATTACAAATAGTGCTGCTGTAAACATTTTAGGTTATATCTTTTGGCAAACATACATATAGATTAATCTGGGAAAATTGACCTCCTCACAGTATTTCCAGAACATAAACATGGTACATCCCTCCTTTTATTTAGGTGTTTATAAAATATCTCTCAACAATGTTTTCTATCAGTAGTTTTCTTTGAAGTCTGGCACATCTTTCCTTAGGTTTATTCCTAGGTGTTTTGCATTTTTGATGCTATTGTAAATGGTATTGGCACTCTGTGGGATTTTTAAGGAGACGGAAAATTTTAATAGTCTGAGCTTTACTGCTTCTCTAGACCAGGAATATAAGATTTCCTTTTATTAAAATTGTAGAAGGAGGAAAATTATTTAAATATTCCAAATTGTTAAAGCTGACAAAAGGGAAAACAAATAGGGCCAGAGGCTGCAAATAGCCCATTACAGTGTCAATGACAAATTCCAGTTTTCACCTCCAACAGTATCTAATAAGCCCTAAGAAACCCTTTCCCAGAAAAGTACCCAAAAGAAACAACTTGAAATTCCATGGTTTGTGTAAAATAATTCTTTTGATCTTTGGCCAGAGTTTAGTGCTTTTTCTGATTTCAAAAATTTGAAAAGGGAGACAAAATCCAACATTTATACACTGTATTATGTGTCAAGTGCATTTACATAAAATTATCTCTTTTAATTCTCATGACAAACCCATATGCTGTTAGCATTCACTCAGTTTTACAGTTGAGGAATCTGAAACGCAGAGAGATTAATGCCCCAAATCACACTCCATCAGTGATAGAAACGCAAATCCAGGCCTGACAGATGCCAAAGGTAATTTCCCCCTCCTTTAAAAGTAACATTAATTAGTATCTTTCCAACTATTAAAATTAAAGGCATGTTCATTACAGAAATTTTGAAGAATATAGAAAAGTATGGACAAATGGTTTTTATAAATATATGTTTATTTTTCAGTTAATATCACTTCATGGTAACTACCTCAATACTTTACATATCCTTCTACCACATCATTCTAATGTCTGCATAGTTTTTATCAGTTAAATCCAACATATTTTTTAACCAAATATCTTTCATGTTGGATACTTAGATTATTTCTGTTTTCCATAGAATTGATAACTGCAACGAACTACTTAGGCATCTGTATCATTACAACTTTGCACACACTTATGATTTCTCCTTTATGATAAATTCCTCAGTGTATTCTCCTGGGTTAAAGGGATAGAGGAGACCTGTGAAGGCTCTTTAATACACATGGCCAAGTCCTCCCCCACCCCCAGTGCCCCACGCCCCTGAGACGGGTCAATGTTCCCACTCCCCTCTGCCTGGGAGAGTGCCACTGCTGTGTCTTTGCCTGTGCTGGGTATTATTATCACTTAGAAAAATACTTACCAATTGGATAGGTTAAAAATCATGTTATATAAATTTATATTTCTTTAAATAATAGTGATGTTGAGCATTTACTTATAGGTCACGTGTATTTCCCCTTTTTTGGAAGCCAGTGTTTCTCAAAGGATGGTCTCTGGATTACCTGCACTAGAATGCCTGGGTACACACTGTATAGGCTGATTCCTGAGTTCCAACCCAGACTTAACCAGACGCCAGGGCGGTGGCCTGAGAGGGGAATCTGATTTTGTTAGCGCTCTGCTGGCAATTCATATGCTTCTAGACTTTGGTAGGCATCACCCTCCTCCATCCTGCCTCTGCATCCCTGGAAGCCGCAAACAAATCGCCAGTACTTGATTCCATGACATGTCAAAACCAGCAGTAATCCTCACAGGAAACTCTTGCTCATTTATATCATGCCAAACGCACTTTCAGGTACATTAATAGCTGCAGAGAGAACAGTTGAATGTAATTGTTCAAACCTGGCCATGTGAATAAGCTTACAACACATTTTTTGGTGGCACAGGGAAGGTGGCCCCTGCAAATTCAGCCTCTGTGCCCAGCAGGATACTAACTAGATGGCAAAAGAAAAGATCTTAAAAGCAGAAGATACAATTTTTCTTTTGAAGTGTTCCAAAAAAATCTGTAAAAGCCGTGAAATGAAGGCTACGTCTAGAGACCCAAGCAAAATAACATGCTAGCCAGTGCTGGCCTTCAAGGGCTAGAGGGGAAGTACAGTGGGGTGGGTTCCTCAGCCTCTCTGAACTCACGGCCCTCCACCGACTCTGGTTTCATCAAATAGAGACAAAAGGATTGTTTTTGCTGAGGATGGCATGTGTATGCTTACAGGCATTTGGTTTCCGTTTTACATGCCTTACAGAGAGTTTTAGGGACATTACATCTACAGTGGTATTATTTGGGAGCCAGCTTCTTAAAATTATGCCTTTGCAATTCAAACAAACAAAATTTAATTTCATTAGCAGTTTAAAAATGTTATAGTACAAGGAGTACCTAAGGTTTTTCTTTATTACCAGCAGGCCAAAAGACCCAGACCATAGGCCAGGGCTAGTAGGATGGGCAGAAGATGACATACCACTTTCCAAGATGGTGTGCTGTGTAGAAACCTCTTCTCAAAGGAACGAACTAAAAATGTTCTCTTCCTGGATAGGGAGAGAAAACAGTTTTATTACTGCCAGCCATCATGTATTGAGCCCCTTACCCCTGCAGGTGCTATGTGCTTTTCATGCACTCCCTCCTTTATCCTCATGACACTGACCCGAGGTGGCTGTTCATGTCTCCGTGTGGGTTAGGAACAGGTGTGGTTGGTACCCAAGCCATGATGACTTCACCAAATGAAGGCCTGTTTCCCTCATATGCAACAAGTGCAGAGAAAGTGCTTTTGACAGAGTTGGTGCTCCATGGATGATTAGGGGTGAATGAATGAACAAAGGAGAAGACCACAGCAGGCACTGACCTGTGGTCTACTGATGCCCAACGCCTCCTCCTGTTACATCATGCTGCCATTCTTAAGGCTTGGAGCCAGCACAGTTGCCTTTCCTGGCCAGAAACTGTGTGCTGGTTTGGCCCCAGAATAGAAATATTAGGATGGTAGATTCATAGAAGCACTCAAAAATTCATAATTTAATCACAGCAGCCCCACCCCCCACACACACACACACAGTCGCTGGTGCCGTCACACCATGATCATAAATCAGGGCTGGGACTCCCACTTCTTGAGCACTCAGTTGAGCTCTGCCGGGAAGGAGGGCAAACAGTGCCCCCTTCACCCTGCACCCAACCCCGACATGAACCCCACCCACTTTCCCAGCCCAGCAGAACTGCACTCTCTGCTCTCTGCTGAAACCCAGGGAGAGAAATCATTTTCTTGCTAGCCATGCTGAGCACAGCATGCAGGGTAAGCCTGAACTCTGTCAAACCAACAATGTATAAAACCTGAATTAATACTGAGATGGACCCAATTCTCTGACAGGCGTGTTAAATGTGATTAAAGCTGCATAGCATTCCCCGCATACCCATCTGCTGCGTCGAGGAGCCCACAGCTGTTCTGATTGCCGACAACGTACAGTTTCTTGTCAGTTGTTGCAAATGCATCTCATCTTGCACGGGCTCTGGCCCTCCCTCCCTCGTCGGCCAGCCCTGGCCGGCTTCTCTAAGCAGTCACTGATACCCACATGCCTCTGGCCGCGGGTCTGTGGAGGCATGTGTGAGCTCTGGCTGGTGCAAAAATGTGTGATCACAGGGAAAGCTTAGCGCTTTAGCGGCTGGAATGAATCTCTTGGATCCTAAGCTGTGGTGACGCCACCACCTGCGGCTCCTGCCGGCTTATGCTGTGGGGTGAGTGGAAAGAACAGGGACGAATCATTTTGGATGCTACAGGGAGCTGCCCCTGAGATGCCCACCAGCCACCATCGAAAGAGCTACCAGAGAAACACATTCTGAAAGCTCTTGAAGGCCAGTGAGAGTACTGCGGGGGATCCTGGGGAAAGGCAGAGACAGAGATGGGGCTAGGCTGGGCAAGGGGTGGAGTCCACAGAGGCCATTGGAGACCTTGAGGCCCAAGGGCACAGAAAAGGCAGAGGACAGCTAATTTCAAGAGAAGAACTGGACTGGCCAGCATCTTCATGAAAAATTTTAAATGCAGTCCCCTATAGGACTGTGACCTTCCACCAGCGTACACAGCCTGGCAAGCACAGCATAGGCTGGATTTCAGCCCTACTTGCCCCCCTGACCAGGGGTCCTTGTGCAGTGAGCCGCCTGTGCAACCATACACACTAGCTCTGGACAGAGGAAGAGTTCAAAGGCGGCCTATGGAGGTCACCATCAGAAACAGGGAGAGCAATACCTGCTCTCAAGCAACCAATAGGAGCCAGACTAGCATATGAATGTGGAAAATACAGGGGAGCAGAAGAGAAGAGCCAGGAGAAATTAGAAAACAGTGTCAAGTGGATTCAAAGAATTGGAAGCGTCTTCCTAGCTGCTGGTGGTTTGCTGGCCAGCTCTGGCATTCCTTGACTTGTAGATGTGTAATGTCAATCTCTGCCTTGGACGTCACATGGCATTTTCCCCATGTGTCTCTGTCTTCACATGGCTGTCTTCTTAAAAGGGCACCAGTCACATCCCAGGGAATTATTTCTAAAGGTCTGATTGTTGCTTTACACCACCCTATGAAGCGAAGCACTGTAACTTGCTCCACCCAGTTGACCAGCCTGGGCAGAGCTATTATTCATTATTCTGGGAAAATCCTGGGCTGGGGCTCTTACTTGTCTTTAAAACAATTCAAACTTTTCCCTCAAACCCCCGTTTTTTAGATCTGATGAACCAATACTATCATAAGCTAAATGCTGAAAACAACAATTCTGGATTAAGAGAAAAACCCGAGTGAGCATAACCCTTTTTGAGTTCTATTAAAGACATCAGAAATCACTTATTGATTTTCTTAAAGAAAAACTATGAATTAAAAAAAAAGCTGGTCATTACTTCAGAGCTACAGTTTAATTCAATAAACATTTGCTGGACAAATGCATCCTTCCTGCCTGAAACCTAGTAAGAAAAATAAGGCATCCTGATGTCAAGGAGTGCGTGGTGGTGACAGAAGCACAACACGCAAGGCCACAGGACACTGGGGGACAATGTCAGGAAGTCACGTTCCTTCAAACCCAAGCTCTTCCTTCCCCCAAACCTCAGATCACATTTGTACCGCTCTGTTGAGATAACTGCAAAATTCTGGTTGTCAGCTATTAAGCACACCAATTTTAGAACAGGTGAAAATAATCCAATAAATACACATACATCTGTGAGAGTGTGTGTATAATACACATAGAGCTATACAACTATAGTGTGAGTGTGTGTGTGCATTAAAAAAAAAAAAAGCCAAGTGGGCATTGAAAATAATACCAACCTTATCACAGCCACACTCATTCAAGTGTGGTGTGCCCAGCCTAAGTCAAGGTCACCCGAGAATGTCAATAGCACAGAAAAGTCACGTTGAGGAAAAAAAGACATTTTATCTTTCGTGAGGATGAGAAAAAAATTAGTCACCGTTTGAGTGCTCACCAGGTACCAAGCATTTCATATATGTTTCACATCATTCTTTTATTTAATCCATGTATTTGGATTATCTCATTTAATCCTTACCTCAACTCTGAGAATAAGGTCCATAATTTTCTCTTTTACCAGTGAGGAAGCTGAAGCTTAACAAGCAATTGGCTCAATAAATGGCAGAGCAAAGATTCAAACCCAGGTCTGTCGCATTCCAAAGACAACCTTGGGGGAAGGTTCTAGAATGAGCCTCAAGGCCCAGGCTGGGCTCCCAGAGACCATGTCAGCATCACCACAGTTTTACACATTAATCCTGATCAGGGAGAGAAACCACACGTGGAGACCAAAGTAGCTGTATCCAGGGGCCAGGGTGAAGCTGTAAACAGGAAACCAGGCTGCAGCTTGAAGGCCAAGGGGTCTGAAACCTTGCGGGGAGGGGGATAGAAGCTGAGCCTGGGGAGGGTTTGGCATATGGACTGGGAATGAGGCAAGGGTGTCAGGGCTTCTTCTAGTTAGTTACTGGGTGGACCCGCCGGCCTAGGTGACAGTGCAGGTCTGGAAGAGACCCAGGGGATTCAGCAAATTCCCTCCCTGGGCCTTACAGGTAGCTGGCACGTTTCCCTCTGCAGCAAATAGAACCACTTTCCCAGGGAAGAGCAGTGGCGGGCTTCACACAGGCAGCTGCCAGGAGTCCCATGCAGAGTCCAGCACAGCTGCCTCTGGCCTGTGACAGCTCTCAGACACAACGCAGGTAGCTGCCTGGGCACTTCCTTGGGGAGGCCGAGCACAGTCCAAACAACGGACAGCAGGCTTCAGTGGTGCTCCCGACCAAGCCTTTTTAGGTCACAGACGATGCTGTGTTTATACTCCCGGGGATGGAACATCCTATGCTCACAGCCCCACGCTCCACACCCCACTACCCCACCCACCAGCTCCCTCCCTTTGGCAAATGGCTGGACTCTTGGCAATCTGTGCAGATGTGTTGTGAATCACTGTCAGTTCAAGTACACATTATTCCCTGACTTGAACCTTCATCTGCTTGCCCCGCATACCTCCCTCTCCAAGTGCTGATGGAGGCAACTCCCCAAAGAAACAGCAGCTCCCAACTCTTTGCCACATTCAGCAACAGCAGGCAAGGCAGCCACAAAGCCGGGTGACTGAGACCCAGGATGCAGAGTCTGTGCCAGCGTAGCCCTAGAGGCTTTGCATTCCCCCAGCCCTGTGAGCAAGAGAGTATCACGTTCATGACAAGGATGAGGAAAAGGGTTCAGGGAGGCTGATTCGTACAAACAAACACTAACGTGAGTGAGAGAGCGAAGATTCAACACTAGATGTGTTCTTTCTCATAGACAATGTTCCATCTCAAATCATTATGTTTCCAAATAATTTTTATAGGCAGTCATAATAATAGCAGCAGCTTGTGGGCTACACACTGTGCTAAGTGCTTTGTATGCATCAGGTCATTGAATCCTTCCAAAGAGTCCCGAGGAAGATAAAGGACCACGATCTTGTTAGAGATGAGGATCTCAGGCACAGAGAGGTTAGCAGGCGTGAGAGCATGACGAAGAAGCAGGAGAGCCATCCCTTGCGCCCCTCATTTCCTCGGCCCTTCTCCTTGCCAGAGACCACTCAGCTAATCTGCGCAGACTCGGACCCATATAACTTCAAGTCCTCAATAGGTCCTCCACAGACCCTGCTGTGGTGGGGGGCAGGATCTGAGGGGATGTGCGGCCATGGAGTGGCTTGGAGGCTGAGATATGTATGTGAATATATATATCGGCCTCATAAAATTGCTCCCTGAGAAAAACAGAGAAAGAAAGATAGGGTGAGGAGGTCTTGAGCTTAAAGAGGCAAGAATGTCTACATTGGAGAGCTTGGACATTTCTGAAGACCCACGGCAGTAGGCAGGAGCGGGCAGGGCAGGCCGGTCAAAGGCACAATAAAAATTAGCCCTTCCATGTGGGCAGCCGTTCATGCTGGGTCACAAAGGACCTTCACAGACTCAAACACATATTTGATTTAGGGAAGACTCGAAGGTTTCGTGTTTAAGGCCGCATGCCACGTGGGAAAGGAGCATGGGAACCTGGGGAAGGTTGTTGAGCAGGTGGGTACACACTGAGGCTGCTCCCAAGAGGGGCCTCCCATGCCAGGGTATGGATCGATGAGCTCCGAAATGAATCAAACAAGTGATGGCAGAAGCTACCCCATCGTCAGCTACGTCCAGCCACCCTCCTCATACTCATTGGAACACGATCACTCCTTGAGAGGTATCCAATATCTCATGTGAGCATTTCTCCACTTTATTGGTCACATTGGCTTTCGTGGGCCAGGGAGGGGAGGCTCCTTATGAAGTCGCTGAATTGCTGATTCCTGAAGACCTAGCATGGTCCACAAGGGATTGGAGGACAACCCACTCTCTCTTCCTCACCCCACTACCAGCACCAAATTGAGATTTAACTCACCTTCACTAAGTATCTGCTAGGCCTGATGCTAAATGCAGTTCTAATTTTAAAGACAAGGGAACCTGCTCAGGGAAGGACATGCCCAAAGTCACGGAAATCACCAAGTGGCAGAGCCAGAATCCAAACCATAGACCTCTTACTCCAAGTTCTCATCACACCATATTGCCTTCCAGAAAAATCAGGTAACTCAGTGCTTTTATGGTAAACTTTATGTTCAATAACTGATTACTCTGAATTCAGAAAAATGCCTATCAACTGGACCAAGATCCACAGTATAAGCTCATCTTTGTTTCTAGTAATTTCTGTGAAAGAGTAGAATATTTTGAAATATAGGTAGATGATTGATAGATGATAAGATGATTGATAGATGATAGATAATAGGTAGATGATGGATGGATAGATGGACTTTAAATTGAATTTTGGTCTTAGCTCCTCCATCAAACTTAGTGACCTTGGAAAACAATTAATTAGTTTCTTTTTCG
This sequence comes from Physeter macrocephalus, assembly GCF_002837175.3. Taxonomy (NCBI): domain Eukaryota; kingdom Metazoa; phylum Chordata; class Mammalia; order Artiodactyla; family Physeteridae; genus Physeter; species Physeter macrocephalus. Next base: position 62,288,038 of record NC_041222.1, read on the forward strand.
GTAAAAATGACCTCTTCAAACCCTCTCTTGCAGGACTTATGAGAAAACGGTCTCTAACAGAGCCTGGGGCACTCACAGACTCTCACTATTCTTCTCTGTCTTAAAACTGCCGTAGAATTGTGCCCAAATTCCACAGCAAGGACCCAACTCAAACATTGTTTAAAACGTTCAGAGCGTCTGTTTTTGACATCAAGTTGGCCTGGAGGTTTGACAGCCTGGTACCCGTAGCGTCCCACCCAAGAACATTTCCTTCAAAACAGGTTCCTATTACAGAAACAGCCCCGGTTTTAAATATACTCCCTCTCCTCATAAAAATGCCCCAGCCAGCTAAAGACATTCTGCTTAAAATATTTAATTAATACCTTCACAGCAGTCTGGTCCTTATTAAAGACTCTTAGGGACCATGTCTTAGGGGCAACGCTTTGTTCTAAGCAGCTCTATGTGTTACAGATAAAATAAAGTGCTGGAGCGTGCTTTCTATTAAGAGCAGGGAAGCTCGCCTGCTCACTGCTGCAACCCCTTTTGTCATCAGAGTGACACATTAAGGCATAATCCAAGTACAACATACAAACACAAACAGTGTAAATCCACCCACTTAGTAAAAGGAGTCCCAGGAAAACCACAAGAAAGGTCTGGTGATTAGCTGAGGGGATTAAAAACTTGGATGAGCACTTCGTTTACCTCACCTCCCCACTGAAGAGGCCACAAATGCACTCCGCTCCCCAAGCAAACAAGAGCCAAACCTAGAGGCACGCGCTCTGCTTTGTCTCCCTCCAGCATCTTCTGGGCTTCTCAGCCTTGGGCAGGTCAGAGGAAACTTGGTGAACGGTCCTGCCTTTGTAGGAAGCAGGCACACCCCCCGCCCACCTTGGTCGCCCCAATCGAAGACTGGCTAAATGCTTGTTTGTATTTTTTGGTGTTAGAGAAGGACTTTTGTTGTTGTTGTCATAAGAATAGAGTTGGCTCGATTTCACAAACTTTGGAACAAACAGGAAAATAGGAAACAGAAAATGAAGATTAATCATAATCCTACCACCTAGAGGTGACTCGGACGCATTTCACTCCTTCTCGGTGTGCAGTTTCACACAACGATCCCCACACGTTTCCACTTGATTTCCTGCCTCTTTTCTCTTACTACTCCATGCTGAGCACTTCCCTGTATGTCATTTCTTTTTCATCACCGAGGAGGATACCACTGTAGGCTGGACCACCATGATTATAACCAGTTATTTCCCATGTGATAAACATGGAGGTCCTTTGAGTTTTTCACTGTTGTAATCAATGCAATGATAGCATCCTGATACATCAGTCTCGGTCCACTTTTTGGATTATCTCCTTCAGACAGACTCCCCGAAAGGGCACAGCTGAATCAAAGCCTATGAATATTTTTAAAGTATTGATAACTTTTGCTAAATTTATCTCCCAAAAGGCTGTACACACTGTATTCTCTTACCTACATGGGAGAATATATATCTCACCACACTTAAAAAAAAAAAAAGATTTTTTTACTAAGATATACAGATAGCTACATTTTTTAAAGCAGAAAACCATCAGGAGGCTGCTTCCCCTTTTCATGCATCATAGGAGCACAGTTAACCCCTCTCTGCTGGTCCTTCCATTTACATGAGAAAAGAATTCTGGGTTCCCCTAAAAGAAGGGTGCACCCCTCCTCGCACCCGAGTGAATTGGGAGCGACCACTGAGGGTCTTTTGCAAAATCTAACATGGTTGAGAGCAGGGATTTAAACTTTGGCCCCTGTACTGCAGCCAAGATCTTTTAAGAGTTTGTTTATTTTTCTCTACTTCTCCCTTTGAAACTCAACAAATTTAACGCATTCATTTAAAATCCCACAAGTCTGTTCCCTTTCCCAGGAGCAGAATGAAGTAATCTAGTTCCCACGTTCTGACAGCATGGTTTGGGGGCCACAAAAGATGATAGCCCCCAGCCTCTATAGAGCCAGGGGTGGTTCAAATAACTGGAGGTTTGTTAAAACAATCAAGCAAAAGGACGTTCGCACCAGAGCCTTGGAGATCTTCCAGCACTTAGCTGCCCAATTATTCCTTCCTACCAGAGTTTCCTCCACCTGACTTTAGCCATATCTTGACATTTAACTGAGCTTTGCTATCAGAAGATTCCATTTTCTTCTTAGAGACGCAAGTTATGCTTTTCTCGGGTAGGGGGAGCCTCCTGGCATAACCTCACAGTGTTCCAGGTCTTTGCACCCTACCTGAAGCTAACTCGGAGACACGGAGGTGGGCGCTTGTTAGTTTCCGGTTTTATGCTGAGTGACTGAAGTATCTGATTAGAGAGGCTAGCATCAGTTTGCACTCTGAAGGCCTGGCTTGGATTTGTTGCTGCCTTACACAGATTGCCTCAAGCAGGGTCTCTACACTTAAGTGACAGGCAAGTTAACTACTTCACTGCTGGATACCAGCTCCATTCCCCATCCCCCTGACCCCCAGCTCACAGCCCTAGGAGTCCATTCTACAAAGGCTTATAAAACACAGAGGAAAACTGACCCTCTGGCCTGAGTTCTCCTTTTTTAAAGGAAAAGAAGATATTGAGAATGAGTCCATTGTACTGAACACATTTAAAACTTAAGCTTTTAAGAAATAGATAGAAGAATTAAAAAAAAACAAAAAAACTTTCATCAGCCAAATAATCCTCATGGTTATTTCATGTGAAATACATATGTAAGTTTAGATCATTCAGAAAGGTACAAAGTTAAAAGTGTGAAAATAATGCAAAGCCCACTTTACTCATCAGAATAAATATAAAGCTCACTATAGATTTATTCTTATTTAATTGTATACTTTTGAATAATACTAGGCTTTCAGGAGCACAATCCTTATATAAAATGAGACAGCCTTGCAGTATTTTCATCCTTCTATTTTATAGAGGAGGAAACTAAGAGAGAAGAAATAAGTAACTTGCTAAAGTCTCAGAGATGCTGAGCAGCAGAGCCAGAATGTATGTCCAGGTGTGATCCCAGAGTCGCTGGACCACACATCCCAGCTCCTTACAGCTCACCTGGGTCCTTTGAGAACTGACCAGCATCCCTGCCAGATCCAGCGTCCACCAACCCACGAGAGTCTTACCATCGTGCCACGCCCCTACTCAAATCCCTTAATGTCTCTCCACTTCATATGCCCTCACTGGGGTACTGATTGGATATGGAAAATGTCATATTTTTTTAACATCTTTATTGGAGTATAATCGCTTCACAATGGTGTGTCAGTTTCTGCTTTACAACAAAGTGAATCAGCTATACACATACACACATCCCCATGTCTCCTTCCTCTTGTGTCTCCCGAAAATGCCATATTGAGACATACTTTTTAAAGAGAATGGGCTCTACCAAGCAGGGTGATACAATTTTCATAGTTACAAAAGAGTTTGTGTACGTGGCTATCTATCTTTGTTAAGGGCTATATGATAATAGCAACTAACATCTTAATAAGATTTAGGTCAAGAGGTGGCAATAATAGTTATTATCTTTTGCCTTAAAACCCTTTTGAAATGGGAGGGAAAGGGACATTGATCTGAGTAGGTAAATCAAAACAAAATAGTTTTCAATTATTTCCAGTATCCACACTGTAGCAGGCATTTTGCTAAGTGTTTTACATGCATCAGCATATTTAAGCACATAACTCTGTGAAGTAGAAACTACTATCCCAATATACAGATGAGGACACTGAGACTCAGGGAGGTTGCGCAATCTATCCGAGGTCACCCAGTGGTAAATGGGTGCTGGGACTAGTTTTCTAGGGCTGCCATAACAAAGTACCACGGACTGGGTGGCTCAAACAATGAACCTTTATTTCCTCATAGTCCTGGGGGCTGGAAGTGTGAGATCAAGGTGCTGGTAGGGCTGGTTTCTTCTGAGGCCTCTCTCCTTGGCTTGTAGAAGGCTACCTTCTCCCTGGGTCTTCACATGGCTGTCCCTCCATGTGTTCGAATCTCTCTTCTTATAAACTCACAAATCATAAACTCACATTCTTATAAACTCACCAGTCATAGGAGATTAGAGCCCACCCTAATGACCTCCTTTTAAATTAATTACCCCTTTAAGGACCCTATCTCCAAATATAGTCACATTCTCAGGTACTAGGCATTAGGACTTCAACACATGAATCTGGGGGGCGGTGCCGGGGACAAAATTCAGCTAATAACAAGGAGCTGAGCCAAGATCCTGATCCAAATGTGCCATGTTGGAAGCAGGTATCATTTCAGCTGCCCTATGTTGCCTTGGAATTCTGCAAGATTTTTTTAACTCCTTTGGCCTGTTTCAAACTGATTTAGGGAAGCACAAAATTGACAATATCTAATTATAATCACTATAGCTCTTTTAACCATATCAAACAAAAAAAACCTCAAGGCCCAAAGCACAGCAATTGATTTGTCTCTACTGCAGGCAAATACAAGACGATGAACCTTTATATAGCCAGATTGCTCATTTTCCCCACAAAGGCTCCACAGATAGAGAAAGACCTGAAGACATCTGCTAATCTATGGTTGGGATTTAGCTGCACATTCTTGATTGGGATCAAGACTTATCTCCACATTCGCCGTAAGGACCCTCAGGCAGAATTACCAGCCCAGAGCCAGCCATGTGGAGCACCCACAGATAGAGCAGGGCACAGCCAGATGGCTGGGTCACGTGCCTTTGTCTCCCTCAGTGAATAATACAGCCACGCCCCTTGATATTCCTTTATGTTACCATCCGAGATGGACTCATTTGACTATTACCTGTATAATTTTTACCGTATCTACATTCAACCTATAATATTATTTACTTTTTTTTGAAATCATCTTACATGCTTTATTTAAATTTCTCTTCAAAGGGAAGGTTTATGTAATTGTCTTAAGTGGAAAACCTACATGTTTTGCCACAGATAGAAGGTAACCACACAAAAAAGTAAGAAAACAGCATAATGTTATTAATTTCTGACTAGAAAGAGTTGCTCGCTGCCTCTATTTTTTTAACAAACGGTGAGAGGGAAGAGATATGGGGATATATGTATACACATAGCTGATTCACTTTGTTATACAGCAGCAACTAACACACCATTGTAACGCAATTATGCTTCAATAAAGATGAAAAAAAAAAGGGTGGATGAAGGGGGAAAGGAGATGAGGAAACGTAAAAGAAGTGTTTGAGACATACTAATACTGAAGTGAGATTTTCTTACAAATTAATTGGAAGGTTGAAACAAACTTAAAACGGGAATAGCTCTCTCACCCGATGATCAATGTTCTCTGGGTCTCTGTCCTATCTAAAATCAATCCCACTCACATCTGGGAAATGCTACTTTCTACTTTTCAAAGCACTCTCACGACAACCCTCTCATATAAGCAGAGCAAATATTTTACACTTGTTTTCTAAGTGGAGAAAATTCCAGCAAATTGTAGGCACTCTTAGAAACTCCTAAACCCCAGGCAAGCCTCTTAATTGAAGTTGAGAGTTGGACAACTGCACTCGGGGTCCAGGAATGCAATCCAAACCGGGAGAGGAGGGGACGGCAGGAAACACTTATTGCTGAAGAGATGACTTCCTATAGTTGGCTCAGCCCCTTCATTGGTCTCGAGCCAAGTGCTACACAACTGGAAACCAAACCTAGGGTCAGACATACATGCTAGACCCAAGTTTCCGGGACTGCATCTGACCAGGCTGTGGAAGGTACAGGGACAGCATCTGCTTCTCCCAGGGAAGCAGGGACCCGTCTCTGCTCTCTTTGCTCAGCTGCGGCAATTAATTTGACCACAAGATTTACCGGGTCCTTCCTTTCCTGCCTTTGTTTTGCAAATAGCCACCCCAGTTCTCAAAACAGCGGGCCGCTAAACCCTGGCTCTTAAAGGGTGGCCACTGGCATCACCTGGGAGCTTGTTAGAAACGCAGAATCTCAGTCATCATTCCACCCTCCCCACACCCCTCACCACTGCACAGCTCAATGGACTCAGAGTCTCCAGCTTCACCAAGTCGCTGGGTGATTCGAAAGCACATTACATTTTGAAAAGCACTACTTAAAAGACAGTGGTCAAGAGGTCGCCCTGGATTCAGGCCGCGGGTCCTTCAGCTATGTGGCCCTCAAGCCCAGAGCTAGGAGCCACCGCTCTGAATGTTGCAACCTTTATAAGCACAGTTCTCACCCAGGGTCCCCTTCTCACCGGCGAGGGGATCTTGAACAAGTCACTCAGCCTTTCTGGACCTCTGTTGGCTCACCTGTAAAACAAGGAAAACAAAATCTACATCCCAGAGAAGTGGTCCCGCACATGGCGAGGCAAGGTGCTCATTCAGCAAATAGGCACGGATCACTCAGAATGTCCAGCCTCTGCTCCAGCCTGTGGGGCTACAGCACTGAACAGGACAGACAGGATCCTGCTCTCCTGGGGCTTCCATTCAAGGGGCTAGGCAGAAGAAACAAAGACTTAAGATTTTCAGTAGTGATAAGGACCCAGAACAAAACAAATCCCATGAGAGGGTAACAGGAGTGGTACGAGGCACCATTAGCAGGATGGTCAGGCAGGGTGTGTCTGAGGAAATGACATTCCAGCCAAGATGCAAATGGAGGAAAGGGACAGCCACGTGGTGATGTGGAGACAGAGCCTTCTGAACAGAGGGTGCCCCGGGCAGAGGGGCAAAAGCCCTGAGCTGGGACAAGCTTGGTACAGAAGAGGAAGAGAAAGGTCGGGCTGGCCTGAGTGTAGGTGTCAGGAGATGAGGCTGCAGAGATAAGTGGCCTCATTTCTACCACCAAGACCATCTCTGAGACCTCATCCTTTAGCTCTGTGATCATCCACATCTGTGCAGCAGCTCTATTCAGAAAGCCATTCATATCTACTCACAAGTGGCTTGGAGACCAAGAGGGCTCCTTGTCCCAGTGTCCAGCTTCACAGGCATGTACCTGCCTGAGTTCGTAACTCAGGAAAGAGGCACTGCAGACCCAACCCCGAGTGCTTTGGCGGGAAAGTGAGCCTCTCCCAGGTAGAGAGCTCCATGAGCTCTGGCTAGAGGGAGTCGACATCCCCAGGGTGGGATGATTTTCTGCTGATTTCACAGATAAGCCAAAGATGTCAAATAGCAAGAAAAGCCTTCTGAAAGCAGCCAGCAAGATCAGATTTGGAGTTTTCACCAAATCTAGGGTGATAGCTCTGAGCCAGACCTGGTAGTCCAAGGTCAACCGTGTCAGCCAGGATTCAGGGAAGTTTTGGGCAAAAGGGAATACAAGTAGCCTGCTTCAGAGGCTTAAGTCTCACTTACGACACCGTGTTATGGATCCAAAATTACAGTTTACCAATAACTGGCACCGCTCCTCACTTGATCCTAACAACCCTGGGAGGCAGGGGAAGTCTCACATCCCAAACGATAGTTCTAATGCTCAGAAACAGTCTGGAGTAGTAACCAGGACTTGAAAGCAGATCTGCTGGCCCCTGACCAGCACGCCTGTTCAGTGGATGAGGCATTGCCATGGGCGGCATACCAGTTTCCTTCACAAACTTTCCTTCAAGAACACCTTTTTTTCCATCATTCCAGCCTCCTGCTTGCCCCTCCCACCGCTGCCATTGCTAACTTTGGTTTATCCTCTCCTTGCTATCTTCATTTTGCCCAAAGCATAATCCAGGGTAATCGTCCTAGTTTAAAACCAGCGCCTTAACTTCCCTTTGCCATGTAACCTAATACACTCTCAGTCTCCGGGAATAAGAGCATTTTGGGGGTGGAGGACATGATTTTTCAGCTGACCACAGGCAGTATACCCCCTGAGCTGCCATTTCTTGGCAATGACTTTACACTATGGAAGATTTACTGCCACGCTTGATAAGTCACCACTGTCATCATCACCTTCACATCTTCAAACACTCAGCCAGGTGTTTCTAGTTTGGGGTGACTTAATCCTTAAGAATCTTAAATTTTGTAAACTCAATTGGCTCAATTCTTTTTTAAAAAACCTTTCTACATTGGAAGGAAGAAGAGTCCCACCCCCATCCCTCCAAAATGTTGAGACTTCGAGAAAGTTAAATTCCACTTTGAGTGAAGCCCAAACCTGAAAGATTCGGTTTCAGGGGGAAAATGCACTGAGAACATCTCTGCTGGAGAAAGGGGAGCCATTTCACAGTCTTAATTAGAACACACTTTCCTTTTACAATCAACCTAGACAATGTTTATAGCTGTACAGTCTCTGTACAGCGTGCAGCATCTTGCCTCCTCCCAAATGGGGCCATTTGCTTTGAAGAATGCCTTCGAAGCTGCACAAATGTATTCAACTAGTTGCTTTGCTAATTACATCACACATTCCAGAGTTACCGGGGCTGGCTGAATCTAATTACGGTAAGTGCATCTACACGAAGATTTCCAATACACCCAGAGAGAGGTTTTGAAGATTTCAAGCTTTGGAAAAAAGGCTGTAATGGAGTCTGGCCACATTGTTCTGTTGGTCTGGGGTAATATAAACACAAGGCAGGGCTCTGTGTATCTGATTCTTCCTGCTGTAAACTCTTGAAGGGGCCATAAGGAACAGAGTGTGCCTTCTTCATTGGATGGCTCCCTTTAGATAATTCTGTGCTGAGAGCACAAATATCTCAGTTCTTTGGATGCCAAGGAAAAATTCAAGACTCTCACCTGTCTCTTTCATTTCACAAACCTTTACTGAGCATCAGCCTTTATCAAGAGCTCTGGGTGATGATATGGGAAAAACAAAGATGGACAGATAACTCAGGGCAGGCCAGTATATGGGGGATTCCAAGCAGCCTAATTATTTGGTGCCACTTTAAATGAATATTCTTTAAGTATTTGTTAGACATTTATTTAGTGGGGATGGGGAGAAAATGCTTTAATAATCGCTGTATGAAGAAGTAAATTCACTTACTTTACCTCCACTGGCTAAAAAAAAATGTTTTTTAAAAAATTTGCCATTTTCTAGAGTTTGGGGGTTTTTTCTCAAGTTTTAAATTGTAATTTGTTTTCAAACCGACTACTTCTTAGGCAGAGGGACATATTGAAGAGTTTTGAATTCAGGCAAGAAAATAACTCATTCACTGCCAAGCTTCAGTGGACCCTGGAAAGGGACACTGTGTTTCCATTCCAGGATGCTATCTACTACAGCAGGAGAGGAATTAACTTCCATTTTATCCTTTATGTGAGAAATCATATCATATACCTGAGTTAATTGGCACTACACATATATCTTTTATTTCATTTATTCAACAGATATTTATTATGTGCCAGGACTGTCCCAAGTACTGAGTCTACTCCAAAGAACAGCTCAGATAATGACGCTGTTCATATGGAGTTTGTATTTTAGTAATGGCATGGGGCAAAATAATAATTAAACAAATAAATCTACAGATTAATTTCAGGTAGCGATAGGTTCAATGAGGGACATAAAATAGGGAGATATGATAAAGAGTAAAAGTGCCGGGTATTTAAGACCGCAACAGATACTCTATCTTGTGACTGTGGAATGGGGAGCAGATTTAGATTTTTATTTGTAATTGAGCTGAGATCTGATTGGTGAAAAGGAGCTGTCCAAGCAAAGCCCTGAAGGAAAGCAGTCCAGTCAGAGACAACAGCAAATGGAAAGGCCCACATGAACTTCTGGCATGGAGGAGCAGAGAAAAGGCCAGCAGGGGCTTCCCTGGTGGCGCAGTGGTTGAGAGTCCGCCTGCCGATGCAGGGGAACCGGGTTCGCGCCCCGGTCCGGGAGGATCCCACATGCCGCGGAGCGACTGGGCCCGTGAGCCATGGCCGCTGAGCCTGCGCGTCCGGAGCCTGTGCTCCGCAACAGGAGAGGCCACAACAGTGACAGGCCCGCGAACCGCAAAAAAAAAAAAAAAAAGGCCAGTAGGACAGCAGCCTAGTAAGCCAGGGGTAAGTGCTAGAGAAATAAAAGGGGGGAAGGGACCTAAATTTTATAGGCTATGGTAAGGAGATTAGATTTTATTCTAAATATGATAGAAACCATTAAAGGGTTTAATAAAGGGAGTGACATGATCTGATTTACTCTTTTAGGAGATCATGCTGGTTACCGAGTGGAGAATGGGTTACGGTGGGAAAAGGAGTCGAAATGGGATGAACGCTTAGGCACGCTGCAAGAGTCTAAGCCAAAAATAAGGGCAGGTTGGACTACGATTACGGTTGTCCAGTGGATGTGGCGAGAAGTAGTTGAAATCAGGAGATGTTTTGGAGGTAGGGCTTTCTGGATTTACTGATGCTGCAGTGTTTAAGATGTGGGAAAGAAAGGAGTCAAGGGCAACTCCAGTACCACTGGCTGAGATGGGGACAACTGGGGGGGTAGGGTTGCACAAAAAATCAAGAGTTCCATTTTAGACATGATACATACAGTGGTATGGCCTGAATTTGTATACATCAAGTTGGCAGTTGTTGTACTTGCTTAGTGGACAGGTCAGGGCAAGGGATATCAATTTGGGATCATTCGCTGTAGAGAGTATTTAAAGCCATGGGGCCAAGAAGAAAGTGTAGATAGAGGTTAAGTCCATTGATGCATTAGTGTCCTTTCTCACATAGGGCACCTGGAAGCTATTTGGCTTGTCCACTAATTACCAAGCTCCGAACAGGGTGCCTGCTCTCTAAGGGAGCTCAGCGTGTGAGGAAAGACAGGCAGGTGGTTACAAAACAGTGTGTGTTATATGATGTGAAAAGATGAGCTGGGTATTGTGGGAAAGCAGAGAAGAAGATTACTAATAGCCTACGTCACAAGAAAGACTCCATGCTGAAGAAGGTATTTGAAAAAAGCTAATCTGAGTATGGATTTCCCAAGTAAAGGAGAGGAAACAACGTGTGCAAAGGCACGAGGCAGGCCATATTGGTGAAGTTCCATGAAACAAACAAAATATATATCTATATTTCCTATTCCAAAAGCTGGAGCCATGCTTAATGGAAAGACATGAAAAACATTCCCATTAAAATCTGCAACAAGGCAAAGTTTTCCATATTCACTACTACCTTGTAACACTGATCTGCCAATACAATTAGAGAAGACAAGGAACTAATGAGTTCAAAACTTGCCAGGAGGTTAGATTCTCAGTATGTGTAGATGATATGATCGTATACCTAAGGGGAAAAAATAAGAACTAATAGGAAAATTAAAATGAATATGAAAATTCAAAAAGGTGGCTATGATCAAAATTAGTACTAACAAATCAGTAGCCTTAAATATAGGAACAATGATCAGCTTAAAAATATAGTAGAAGAAAAGATCCTATTTACAGCAACTAGAATAACTAGAAATAGACCCAAAATTTGATTTCAAAGAAAATACCAACAGAACTTTTTATCACTAAACAAACTAATGTTAAACTGTATATGAAAAATACATAGTAACAAGAATACCTAGAAAATTCTGAAAAAAGAAAAGTAAAAAAGGCAGACTGGTCCTACCAGCTGGTGTTACTTAAAGCTAGAGTAATTAAAACATCATGGGACTGATTAAGAAAATAAAATCCAGAAATAAACTCCAAAACATATGAGAATGTATAATATGACAAAGGTGGCATTTCATATCAGTGGTTGAAAAACACACAATTCAGCAAATGACGTTGAGACAACTAGGAAGCCATTTAGAAAAAAATTAAGCTGGATTACTAAATTTACTCATCAGATCAAAGTAAATTCTAGTTAGGTGGAAATCACTAAAAAAAAAAATAGTGGAAGAATTATTTTATAATCTTAGAAAAGGAAAAACCTGAGTATGGGGGGAAAATCCCAGAAACAAAAAAGAATAAAATTGATAAACTCAAATGCATAAAATCTTAAAATTGTGTTGCAAACACAGGCACACACAAGAAAAATCGAAAGACAATGGCAACAGACCAAGGAAAGCATTTGTATCACACGTAACAAAGGACCAATTCTCTAAATATCAATATATACAAACACTGTAAATCAACTTTAGAAAAAGGCCAAACACAATCGAAAAATGGACAAATGACCTGATCAGACAGCTCACACAACACACACACATGCATACATACACCTGTAACAAATAGATCTAGAGCACTTAAAAAGATATTTAAGAGAAAGCAAATAAACCAGAAAGCAAATACAGCAGATTTCTCACATTTCAGATTGGCAACTATCAAACCCCCGAATGCAACCCTCTTGGAGAGAGTGTGAGGAAACAGCCATCACTTGTGTTATTGCTGGGACTGTATATTGATGCAACCTCAGGGCAGGGTAGGTTGAACACTTACATAAAAAAGTATAACACGTATATCCTTCAACCCTGCTATTCCACTTCTGAGAATTTATCCTACGGATATACTGGCAGAGGTGCACAAAGATACAGCCTCAGAGATGTTCTTGCAGCATTGTTTATATTGGCAAAGGAAATAACTTAGGTGATAATCAATAAAGGACTGGTTTAATAGATTATGGCATCTCCTTACAATGTTTCAACAGAAGCCATTCAGAGATGATATGCTCTATCTGTATAAATATGGAATTACTACCAAGATATAGTGTTTAAAAGTTTTAGAATAATGTGAAAATTTTAGAATTTAGAAATTTAGAATAATACTCTACTATTTCTGCAAAAACAAAACAAAAAAAGGATACATGTATTTATGTGTGTGTATGAGACCAGTAACAGTGGTTGCCTTTAGGGAAAGGAACAGGATGGCTGGGATATGGAGATGGGAAGGAGACTTACTTTTCACACTTGGAGCTCTGAGTCTTGAATCATGTACATGCATTACCTCTTAAAAACCAATTAAGTAACAGAAAGATGAAGACAGTAGTTGTTTTACCTTGCGATTTGAGATTACAGTGTGCGTTGGGAGGAACAGAGATGAAACTGAATAATGAAATCGATCTTGTGGAATTAGGAAATTAGAATGTTCTTAACACTTAGCAGAGTGCCTGGCACATTTTAGGTGTCCAATAAATGTTAGCAATTATTACCCACAGATTACATAACAGAATCACACATCATTTAGTGAGGTGGGAGGTTTGATTTTGCAGGTTTAACTCGGGTAGAGCGAATTCTCCATTTACTCTTTTTGTGTTGCACATCCAGATGGTGGAGTCTGGTAAGAGCCAGCTGTGAGTCCGGAGAGCCCCGACTGTGAGGTGAGAGCCGGGGCTTGGCCTGGAGCCACATTTCATACCCCAGCATCGACCCACAACACACCTTTCTTAGGCAAATGGGCCTTGCAGTAAACACCTGTCCAACCTTCAGCACTTGAAACTCCCCCTGACCTAAAGGGGAATGTGCTCAACCCTTGAACACAGCGATTGGATAAGGCATGGACACCTGACCCAAGCTGAGCCAATCAGATTTTCTTCCTTGGGACTAGAGGAACTTGAACCAAAGGAGAATCAAGTCAGTTTCCCTGTGAGGCTAGAAGTGTGATCTGTACACGTGGGAGCTGTGGGTTAGAGGAGCAGAAAAATTCTGTCCTCCCTAAGAAAAAAGGAGGCCTTTTACTTTTCACAACAGAGGGCTTCCGGTTTCTGGTTCCAATTCCTTCCAGAGGCACAATTACATTAGTGACTTCGTTTTTTCTCAGGTGTCTCTGGGTTCTTAGAATTTGTGCCTTATTTTCCCCCTTAGGCTAGGTTAACTTGATTTCTGGTTGGTTTTTTTTTTTCAGCTAAAACATCCAAACCAATACAGGCAGTGAAAATAGAGTAAATCTCAACCTCTCGTTGATAGTAACAGAGGATCATGGGGGGAGACAAAAACAACAGCTCTCCAGTGGAGGTAACCAGCTTTGACACCTCTCCCCAAAGATGAGCCACATGCAGGCGAAAGGGTGTCTGTTGGCATGGGCAGCATAGTCGGGGCTGCTAAGAAACGTGGTGGTGAGAGCAGGGGAAGGAGAGCTAGACATAGGGGCTTCCCCGAAGAGCCTGCTGAGGCTGTTGTATTTGCTTCCTAGGGCTGCCGTAACAAGCTGGGTGATTTAAATCAATAGAAGTGTATGTATGACAATTATGGAGGCTAGAAGTCTGAAATTGGTGTCAGCAGAGCCATGCTCTTTGAAACCTGTAAGGAAGAATTCTTCCTTACCTCTTCCTGGCTTCTAGTGGTGGCCGTCAGTTCTCAGCATCCGTGGCTTGCAGCGAGCAGCGGCATGACTTCAAGCTTCGCCTCTGCCATCGCATGGTGACCTCCCTGTGTGTCTCTGTCTTCACGTGGCATTCTCCTGTGGGTGTCCGTGTCCAAATTTCCTTTGTCTTACAGGGAACCAGTCTTTGGATTAGGGCCCACCTTCATGATCTTACCTGAACTTGATTATACCTGCAAAGATCCTATTTCCAAATAAGGTCACATTTGCAGGTACGCGGGGTTAGGGCTTCAACATATCTTTTGGGAACACAACTGAATTCATAACAGCTGTTGGGGAGGAGGACTACTGCCACTCCCTGCATTGTTTAGTATCCATCCAGGAACACAAAACCCGCTCTGAGTGTTTAAAACAGAGGAGAGTCCGTGGTAACGCAGGTGGTCAAAGAGGCTGAAACGCTAAACAGGAGACAGTGAATAACCCCCACGTTAGCAAAAGCAGAAAGCTATCACCACCTCTAAAGTGAAGGGACAAAGTGAGGGTCTGTGTTAGGGGAGTCTGGGTGCCCTGATCACCCAGCAAGTGCAAGCGAGAATCACTACAGTTCTGTCCTGAGGAAGCCAGAGCCAGGGAGAAGGGGGGAGGGGAGAAATGTCTGGGCTTCCTCCTCCTCCTCCGGATCCTCTAATCTCCTACTGAGGCCTCCATTGGTTGGGGATACAGCTGACGCCGGAGCCTGCAGGGTTGGCCCCTGGCCACTCAGAGAGAGCAGGGAAGGGAAAGGAGTGGAGCTGAGGGCAAGCTGACCCAGGACTGGCCCACTTACTGTGCACCAGCCGGCTCACCTAAGCCTCACAGCAGCCTGTGAGGTAGGGCTTACCGTCCTAACTTCATTGGTGGGAATGCTGAGACTCCAAGAACCTAAGTAGCTCGCTCCAGGTCACCGGCTCCAAGACGCTTTCTCTCCTGGGTTTGCACATGGGGTTGTTACAGGGGCTGTAGTTACTTCCCTCAGCTACGGCAGGTTCCAAATTGATTGCTTCTCTTCTCAATCTGTACTGCCCCCACGTAGACACCCCCCTTTGCAAACCAGCCACTTGAGGAGAAGCCCGTCAGTCAGGAAAAGGGCGAACTCACCCACCACTGGGTCTCCATGTCTATTTGCTTTCTCTCCTCCTGCCCTTTGGACTTTTCCTCGGGTCTCTGGCCGGGCCTGCTCACTCGCTGTCACTCACTCTGCGCCAGACCTTTAGACACCTGAACCCTGTTTCCCCCGGCTGACTCCTTTTTCATGCTTGAGGTCTCAGCACTGTCATGACCTCTTAAAGAGGCCTTCTCCCACCCCTCAGACCAGCCTGTCATATGCCGCCTGGGCTGGGATAATTCCTCTTTCATAATCCTCATGGAGTTTCTAATTTGGGGCCTGGTGTGGTGGCCTACTGAACTGTTCATTTTGGGCTGTTGTTCCTCTATTTTTCCATTCCTACCAGGTTCCAGGCTTTGTATTCCTTTGCTGTGGGGATTTTTCCAGGGGGAAAGTAGAAGCTGAGTGAAGATGCTGCTCTTCATGTAAAACACAGAGCTCTGTGCGGGGGGCAGAGGAAGGTGCTGGGCCTCCCAGGACACGCAGTGGGAAAGGAGCCGTCCTCTTGGAAGGATGAGAAGGTGGAGGAGTGTTGGCAGATCCTGAGCTCAGTGGAAAGCAGACTGAAGTGTAGCCAAGTGTAGTAGAATGGTTTACCCCCAAGAACATTTTCTAAAGAATTCGGCCTAGGGCTTCCCTGGTGGCGCAGCGGTTGCGCGTCCGCCTGCCGATGCAGGGGGGCCGGGTTCGCGCCCCGGTCTGGGAGGATCCCGCGTGCCGCGGAGCGGCTGGGCCCGTGGGCCATGGCCGCTGGGCCTGCGCGTCCGGAGCCTGTCCTCCGCAACGGGAGAGGCCGCAGCGGGGGGAGGCCCGCATACCAC
>NC_041222.1:62304286-62342647 GCF_002837175.3 Physeter macrocephalus
CTGCAACGGCATGCGGACTCTCAACCACTGCGCCACCAGGGAAGCCCGAGAATTCGGCCTTTTTAATGCTTTTAAATCATATATTGATATGGCTGCTGTTAAGAATAGGACAAAAAGGTATGAGTGGAGAGCGTGAAACACCTCAGAAATTGGACAGTGATGCCCACTCCCCCCCAACCCAAGGGTGGCCCAGGCTCTATCCTGCAGACCGCCCCCTCCCCATGCAGGGGAGAATCTGTGTCTCAGCTGAAGCCTGTCATGTGGCAGTGCCCACACGATGAATAGACCTCAGAGGGATGGCCGAGTGGTGCACCCAGGGAAGCCAGTGCCTGGTCATGGCCTTCCCAGCTCCAGCAAAGACTCACGTGCCCACAGGTGGCTGGAGGCAGAGGAATACCTCTGAGGAGCTTGCCATCTCGGGCCTCCTCACCCATCTAGTGCCTTGGGCAAAATAAGGATGCCACCAGCAGCTACCCTGGAGCAGGGTCCAGAGGCCCTATCTGTGTTTTCAGAATCCTCACGAAAGCCCTGGGTTTCTGGCACAAACCTAGGAACTGGAATTTCCTGCTTCTCTGGCAGGATGAGAGCTTAGAGTCAGCTTTGATTTCAAGAAAATAAACAAAAGTGTGTATTCTCACACATGAATCGTGGACTGAGGTTCACGGCCACTCGATTTGTTTCATGTCTGACTTCCCCAAGTCCCCTGATAGCCAAGACAGTCTGCCTTAACTCACGGCCCAGCGCAGAGTAAGTGCTCCGTCAATATTTGCTGAATGGAGCAAATGGGCAGTCTTGGAAGGCAAATCTTGCGAGAGCGTTTCTCTATTTCCTGCAACCATGCCCCGCGTGCATCGGCTCCAGGAGGCCTTGGGGCTGACTGTCCTCTAAACCCTGCTGCTGCAGGAGCAGACGCTGCAAGACTGCTCAGAGGGGTTTCTGTCCAGGCAGGCATCCCTTCCTGGAGAGCAATACCTCCAAAGCTGCCTCGCATCTCGGGGCTCCGTGCCCATCTTTTGAATTTTCAAGTGCCCCAAGCTATTGTGAGTGCATTCTCTGTTTATATTCCAAGATGCTTGAATCTGTGCCTTGTAAAAATGCAAGTTGGAAAGTTAATTCATTCCTTTATGTCAAGGTAATTGCAATTTCACCCTAATCCTCTCTTGTCAGAGACATTTCTACAATGCAGGGAGTTATCTTTTACAAGAGACACTTCAAGGTGATTTAATAACAGCACTTGCTATGAGTCACATTTTCCCTGTAGTCATCCACTCTTCGGCTTGGGAGAATAGGGTTTCAAGTACAGAAGAGAGAAGGCATTTGGCTGGGCTCATAGCCCACTTCCACACTCTCAGCCAGATGCACACCTTCAAGAAAAAAGAACACCCTAATGAGCACTTGAGGTAACTAAGGTGCTAAACCGATCTTTCAAAGCAATGCCATTTTTGTTTGTTTGCTTTAGGGCAACTGATATTCATGCAGGGCTCTGTAATGTCTGAAGACACCTATGACATTGACAACTGTGCACAAAGGGGAAATTTCATACTGAGATCAATTATTAATTCAACAAATATTTTTGAGCCCCTACTACTGACTACAAGCAAAGCACCCCTGGCACTACCAGGGGTTTGGATTCAAGTGCACACAACGCTTGCCTGCTAGCTGCTCTCACCCAGCTTAGGGTCTACAGAAGAGCTTGCTCGCTCTCTCCTTCTCTCAATTGGAAGATTAGAAATTTGTCATAAAAATATTCCTTTTATTTTTTTTACCCCAACTGCGTAGTAAAAGGAATAGGAGCGGATTTTTCTGATCTGACAAAATTCCTATATCCCTGCACAGTGGGGAAAAGTTTGCACGTGCTTTACACTTCCTATTTCTCATCTCACACTAGCTCAGACCAAAAGGCAAAGAGCACTGGCTGGATTGTGGCTAAACTTCAGGAGATTTGAGTCTGAAAGGCCAGCAGGTGGCCCCATCTTGAAGACTTTTCAGCTCTGGAGAGGTAAAGTCTTCTCCCAGCAGCCCCGCCTCTAGATGTACCATCTAATGGTAGCCGCAAGCCCTGAGAAAATCCAGCTGAAGAAGAGACCTCTCAGTGGAAACTATCTTTGAAAGGCTTACCATAATGTCTCGCAGCGTAATAGACATACACACAACATACTTTTAAATCAAGACTAGGCAATGAGGACAAGAGGACACCTTTGCCAAGTGCCACTTACTCCTAACTCCAGTTGGAATTTTCTGGGCATGTGGCACTCGTGTTACCTGCTGCAGGCAGATTCCCTATACCCATACTTAAAACAACCCAACTCCTAATGGAGTTCTTAGTGTGTCTCTTTCAACTGAATTTCTAAAACAAGGAATGATGTAATTGCCAGGTAACAACAGGTTAACAGGATTCTCTTAACAGAAACTGGTGCATTTTCAGCTCAGACTTTCACCAGCCAAGATGTTCTATACGGAAGAAAACCAAACTGTCTGAGCCATGCGAAGAGTTGCCAAAATACCAGAGAGCTGTAACCCAGACTAAAAGAATCAGGCTTGCATCTCAATTAGGAAAAAAAACAAAAAAAGAGGCTACTCTTTTTTTTTTTTTTTAACACTGTGTGATGTCATACTTTGAATATGGTCATTTAGGTATAAAATTATATACTTGGGAGTTTAGCCACCTTGAACCCTTTGTGAAATGAAATGGGATAGAAGTGAATTAAATGGTGGGAGGCTTTTACTGTCTATGCAACACTTTCAACAGTTAGAAGCACAAAGAGCAACAGCAGCTTCCTCCATGTTGACAATCACTTCTTCTCCCAGCAGTTGGCTCTCCTTGGTTGGACAGATTCCTTTGCCTTAACAGAGAATCTAAACTACCAGCAGAGCAACCTTGCGTCCAGGATACATTCCAGTGAAAACACAGCAGAACGTTTGAACCCGGGCTCCCTGCCCCAGTCCCCTGTGGGTCTGAGTGTCTGAGGCTCCCTACGAGGGGTCCACCGAGTCACCAGCCACAGCCCCGTGGGGAGCAACTCCCCGCCCTTGCCTTCCAGGAGTTGGGTGACTCCCTCCGTCATGACCTTTGTATGAGCTAATGATCCCACCTGAAATGTGCAAACACTCCTTATGTGATTTCAAGGCAGAGACAAAAGCTTAAGCTGAGGTAACCACAGAGGGTTTTGTTAAAGCCCAACTAAATCTCTAGGTGTAGGGCCCAGGCACGGGTTCTCTCCAGGGCTGAGAACCACTGATTTAGATGAAAACAGCTGCCTTTCTTGACCAAAATATATGGGCCAATAATGCACCCTGTCTCCCAGACAAATAATGCAAATAAGTGCTCTGACAAGCTGCTTTTTGTCACGCCCAGGGATGGTGGCAAGACAGCTGGAGAAGGATGGCTGTGGGGTAGGGAGGTAGTGCTGCCAGGAGCTAGATGTGTGAATCCCAAAGCAGATGTCAGTGCCCCAGATTGATCGGAAGGGGAGAGCTAAAGCTAGATCTTTACCATGAGATACAGGTGAGGACCCC
The DNA here is from genome assembly GCF_002837175.3 of Physeter macrocephalus. Classification (NCBI taxonomy): domain Eukaryota; kingdom Metazoa; phylum Chordata; class Mammalia; order Artiodactyla; family Physeteridae; genus Physeter; species Physeter macrocephalus. The sequence continues at coordinate 62,307,803 of NC_041222.1, forward strand.
GAAAAGGAAGCCCAGGTAGTGGAAAAGGGGGACATGAGCAGGGCTGTCAGCAGGGAAGGGCAGCAATGGTTTGTAGCCAGAAGGAAGCCAGTTTCCACATTGCACACCCAGTAGGCTGGCCCCAGGGACAGACCTTCATCCCTGGGGAGTTCCTGCCCTCAGCTCATTGGGTGCTTAAGGTCTTCTGTGGCTATAGTTTGGTTCTGTGTATGAGAGGTAACTTGGAAGGGGAGGTGGGCTTCAGTTCAGGTCAACAAAATGAGCGTATACTTGCTGGGCATCAGGTCTTGGGATTTCAAAACACAGGACTTTGATGTAATACAGTGACAACAGAGCCAAAATCTAAGCTGCTCCGGAAAACCTGCATGAACTAGTCACTGAATTAGGGTTCTCCAGAGAAACAGAACCAATAGGATATATACAGAGCTAAGAGGAGATTTATCACGGGCACTGGCTAATGTGACATTGCACGCTGAGATATGCCACCATATACTGTGTGCAAGCTGGAGAAGCAGGAAAGCCAGTGGTCTAATTCAGACTGGGTCTAAAGGCCTGAGACCCGGGAGCTCCAGTGTTTCAGAGCAGAAGAGGAATGTCTCAGTTCAAGGAGAGAGAGAGAGGGAGAGAGAGAGAGAGAGAGAGAGAGAACTTGGCCTTCTTACAACTTTCTGTTCTATTTGGGCCCTCAGTGGATTAGGTGATGCCCATCCACATGGGTAAGGAATTATATCTTTACTCAGTCTCCTGATTCAAATGTTAATCTCTTCTGGAAGCCCCTGACAAACATGCTCAGACATAATGCTTTAGCAGCTATCTGGGTGTCCCTTAGCCCAGTCTAGCTGACACATAAAATTAATCATGACAGTCACTGTACTTAAAATGCTGCAGAGAAGTAGCTCACATAACCAAAGCTCTGGGCTTGAAGCTCTGGGCATGCTTATGCTATTCACAACCTTCCGCCAGAGCTGGTTCCGCCATGTGTTGAAGGTTGACTTGTGTTAAGTTCTCCCATGCGTGGGACTGGGTATTCGTCTCACTCGGGCTTCCTATGCAAGTCTCCTGACCACTCCCTTCAAAGGCCTTTCTGGGAGAAGAACAACTTCGGATTTTCAAAGCAGAAACTAAGAGAGGCCTAGTGTCCCAGTGATCCCGTCCTGTGATCATTGACACTCCCTTGGGACTCTCGCCACGACAACCTGTTTGCTTTAACCCAACCACAGTCCTGGCCCAAGGATGATCCACTGCTCTCACAATTTTAGAGTAACCAATCTCATGTTTTCTACACTGAGCAACACTTAAAACTATCCCTTAATAAATCATGTTGCATCTCTGTTACTGGGTCCGCTGTTCTCTCTCCAAGTTCAGCAGCCCCCAAGAGCTGCTGTGCTGAGTCCTAGTTGCATATTAGAATCACCCGAGAAGCTTGAAAGGGGGCTGGTGCCTGGTGCTACACCACTCAAGATTCTGATTTAATTGTGCTGAGCTGGGGCAGTGGTGATGGTGGGGTTTGTTGTTGTTTTTTTTAACCTTTACTAGGCTTCTTAATATTTCAGCCAATTACTGCTCATCGTTTTTAGTGAGTGAGCGCTTATAACTAACCTCCCTGCCTGATTAAATGCAGCCCCTACATTTCCTCCTCAACACCATTTAGCAATTAGCCATGTCCAGCTCTCTAAGTGGAAATCTGAAGATTAGCAGGACCTTCTTTGCCCAAGGGAAGCCTGACATTTTTAATGAAACTAAATATACCAACTGTTCTTGGTGAAATTATTCTGAGAGGTTTCTAAGAATTTCCCACAACATTGAAGGTTGGTAGCTTAAGAGTTTATTGACCCCAAATGGGAGGGCGTGTTTGTGGGATAGAGTTCTCATTGCCATCTTCCTACTCTCTTTGTATTCAATGGCCTTAAAAGTACTGACATCGAAGCAACATGAATTATCCAATCCAACTTTAATCCAAAATTCTTCATCATCAACAATGCCTTTTGCAACTGCAGAAAAATCCACTCCCAAATTTTTCTACATTCTCATCCTCTCCATCTAACAAAGAAGAAACAAACTGTCAATTGTCTGACCTGCTTGAATCTTTTTATCTCAGGGAGTTTTTAAAAAAATGTTTATGTTGTGGGTCAGGGGAAGAAATGGTGAGGACTGGATTCACTTCAGTCTCCCTTCTAGTTTCTCAGTGAACTTCGAATATATGCCATCTCTTGATACTTATATTTAATCCTGATTACGAAAGGCGGAAAATGTGTTCTCCACCATGCAGGAATATCTCAAGACTCTTTCAACCCAGAGTCAAAACACCAGGTCCTAGTTCTGAGATACTTCCCAGACTGAGCTGGGCCTCCTGGATTTTCACTACATATTTTCTGCATCTCTACAGATTTCATGATCATAGCTGGGTTTGTTTCCTGTCTCCCTCCCACGAGGTCCTTCAGAGCTGAGGCTGCATCTTTTCTTCTAAATGTATCCAGTTGGACACAGGAAGTACTCAAATGTGTGGATATGAAGAATGACCCAATGAATGAAGAATCAATTCCCCACAAAGCTGGCTGAAAGTAGTCTAGTTGGAGGACAAGAGAGAAAGGTCAGGGCCGCCAGTGCCCTAGCAGAGGCTGGACTGCCAAGATTTATTGCTAAGCCTTCTGCTTTGGCCTCCACTTGTCCACTGTTATTTTGCCAGTCAATATCGGTAGTTGTTGAATAACATTCATTTATACATTATTTAGTAGGTGCAATCAGTCAAAGTCCCCATGATCATGGCCCGGCTTTTTAAACTGGCCTCTTATCTGTAAACACATTTCCTGAGCTGCTCTATCTTTTCATCTGGTTTAGGTGATCTATAGCAATATCCCAGAACCTGACCATTTTCTTTTTAATCCCCTGATGGATTATAAATAGCCTGCTCTGAACCTTCCCAAAGCTTTGAAGGCAAATTCCTGCTTCCTAAATTACTATCAACCTCTTGCTCCACACTCAGACCCCTTCAGGAGGGCGCGCTCCTTTCCCCAGGACAGAAACACAAACACCTCCTGCACTTCTCTGCCCTCGGGCTGAAGTAACACTATGGCAACGACCAACGTGTGGAACGACGGCTGGGAATACACGCATCCCTCACTGCTTCCAACGCTTAAGAGAGGTGATTAAAGAAGAGAAATCTAGCATAAAAGAATGGCAGGGGAAGAAAGCACATGAAAGAGAACAGTGAGTAAGAGGGAAAAGGGAGCAGCAAGAAGAGACGTGAGAGAAACCAGAGGAGTACAGAAATGAGGACAGGAAGGCAGAAGTGAACAGAGGGCAACAGACAGAGCCCGGACTTGCTTTATCTGACCTTAAGGCACCGCACTTGTGCTGAAACACTCAAGTCTACCCAAACACCTCTGATGTCAATGCCGTTATAAAAGGCAAAATGGCCTGGAAAGAACTCGGCTCTCTGATGCCTCCTTTTTACTTTACGCACAGAGAAAAAGAGTCCCGTTGCTTGCCTTCCTAGATTTCAGAGAAACTCCTCCATCAACACCAGAGTTTTCAAGATCCACTTTAACGAGCACCTCAAGATATTCACTTACGGCAGGACTGAGCTTTCAAGACTCACTTCAGCCCCTGCTTATAAAATTCACTCACCTGGCAAACTGTAACCCTCTCTTCCCCAGCTCCCCGGGGATGCCACTCGGACCAGAGGTGAGCAGGCAGCTTGCCCTTCTCTGGGCTCCGTTCTCTCTGTGTATTCATTTTGCATTTCCAGTTACAGCCTGATCCATTAAGAAGCACTTATTCTCAGCAAGCCTCTTGAGCAAGCTCTAATTTGCCACTTTTCAGTACAAACTGATTTTTACATTCTGGCTCAGTTACTGACACGAAATTAGGAAGAGCAGCTCCCAGCCTTCAGCACTGTCCTTTCTGCCTCTCCCTGCATCAGGCTCAGCGTGGCTTTCTCCTGCTTCTGTGCTATCGGAACCAGCCTTAGCTTTGCCGAGCATCCGTGGGGCTTAGCAGATGGCGTGGCAGTTAATAAATCCAGTCCATACAAAGCCACTAGCAAAAATGCTCACAGGTCAACCTCCACCTTCTCTGAGCGTGCTCCAAAGGCATCCTTAAACATAGCTATCATTATGAGCCACTGAACTCTGAACAGCCAAGCCTCCTTTACCATTTATGTTCCCTCCTACCCCCATAAGAGGGTAAACCCTACTGATATGGAGTGAACTTAGTTTTTTAGGATCCATGGCTATACATCTGGAAGACACAGAACTCTGCAAATATGCTTTGTGATCAGGACCCCTCTTCCCGGAAACTAGCATTTATTCTGTTTTTCCTATGTTCTAGGCATTGTGTTGATTTTCTTGCATTATCTCTTTTAATCCACCCCCAAACTTCAGAATCATCCTTAAAATAGCAGTCGGATGATGATGCTTCTCTGCACAGAACCCTCCAAAGGCCTCCTGTCTCACTCAGAAGAAAAGCCAAGTCCTTGCTAGAAGCCATGGGGAGACCGCTGTGATCTCTCCCACCGGTCGTGTTTCCTACCTAGCTACCTTTCAGCTTCTCCACTCCAGCTGTGCTGCTCTTCCTGCTGCTTCTCCCAGGTGGGATGCTCCCTCCCTTTCCTGGGAGTCACATCACTTGTCCTTTTCACTCTCCCTTGTCCCTACACAAACACCACCTTCTCTGTGGGAGCTTCCCTTGTCCTCCCAGTATACATAGAGCCTCACCTCCACCCTATCTTCTACACTCTGCTGACCTTTTCTCCATTCCAACCCTACCCCAACCTGTTACACATTTGTTTACTGTCTCATCCAACTAGAATGAAGCTGCAGGAGGGGAGGATTTTGTTTTGTTCCCTTCTGAACCCCACAGTCTAGAACAGTGTTCTTAATGAAACATTCCTGAATAAATAAATGAAGGAAGGTATTCTTCTTACCTCCATTTTACAGTTGAGAAAGAGGTGTAGGGTGACAGGTTAACCTGTCTAAGGTCATAAAGCCGACAGAGCTGCACCAATAGTACTAAGGGCTCATCAATCTCCCTCCCCAAGCACAAAATGCCTTTGTGAGAAATGCCAGGCTCACTCAACTGGGGGTGATTTTGACCCAAAGAGGAAGCAGATATGGAAGATGACAACCAATAAATCAGTGGGAAGCCAGCTCTAGAACCTGCCACGCAGCCTCACATTTCCTCCAAACTCACTGAACTCATGGGTTCTCCCCTCCTCACTCTTGACATGAACCAAATTCAATCCTTCCTTAAATATATACCATAGAGCATTAAAGTGGAGATCACACAAATTTTGCAACAATCTGAGGAACAATTTGTTGTTGTTCCTTGTAAATATTTTGAAGCTATTTACCAGATGACACTTCTGTAGAGAGGGAAAGCTTATATAAAATGAGGCAACTTCACAATATGCTAGAGTCTATAAGCTCCTATAGGGCTGATACTATGCTTTCTTCTCCCTGATTATCTCACTGAGATTGACCCATCGCAGGCATTCAATAGAAGTTTAGTAAACAAATGAATGTCACTGGAAAAGAAATTTCAGTTTTTCCTAGGAACAGATTGGATACTGGTCATCTTGTCCGGGCCAGCCAATTCCATCCACCTCTATGAAAAGGGTGGTAACCATCTGAGAAATTTGATTAGGGGCCGAGGAGTTAATCACATTTGAGGAAAGTCATAATCCCAATGGAAAGTTTGAAAAACGAAATATATAACTAGTAGAATGGAATCTCCTCAATGACAAGAGAGAAACCCGGAGCAGAATCTGTCACATTAGTCCTGCACAGGGACACACAGGGATGGGATGGGAGCTCCAAAAGCCAAGCTGGGAGGTGGACTGCTTTCCAACCACTAAAAACATCCCAGAAGGAAAGACAAATGGCCGTGATTTACAAACCAGAAAGTTGAGTTGGTGAAGCACAAATAGGCTGTCTATGGAAATCCAAGCTGACACCTTCTAATATATATATAATATATATTTATATATATATTATATATATATAATATATATTTTTATATATATTATATATATTATATATAGTATATATTTTTTATATATTATATATATATTATATATATTTATATATATTATATATATATATATATATAATATATATATTTTTTTCTTCCTCTGCTCTCTTCATTCAGGCTTCAGAGCTCTGCCACATTTCCCTTCAGGGGAGGAGGATGGAGCCTAGCAATGAGCAAAAATTCCTTCCCTGCTTCCTTGAGTCTCTCCAAAGGTCTGGGATATCAGGAAGTGCCTCCAAGTACACAGCACTTTCAGGTCAAGAAACAACATTGCTCCTTATCCACTACCAAGCTCCAGCTGAGAGGGAGGCTCGTCCCCCAAATGAGGGATTACCCAGCTGGCAGGTCCAGATCCTTTTACTGACATGGCAACAGAAGTAACCTCTCCTTAAGTGTCAGTTGGACCTAGTGACTTGCTTCTAATGAATAGAATATAGAAAAAGGTGATGGATGTCACTTCCATGATTAGGTTATAAAAACTATGACTTCCATCTTGCCAGCAGACTCTCTGCTTGCTGGCTTTAATAAAGCAAGCTGTCAGCTGGAGCAGCTCACACGGCAAGAAAGTGAGGGTGTCCTCCAGCCAACAGCCAGCAATGAACTGAGGCCCTCAGTCCAACAGCCTGTGAGGAGTTGAATCCTGCCAACAACCACTAAATGAACTTGGAAGGACATCATACCAAACTTGAGCCTTGAGATGACTGTGGCCTAGCCAGCAGCTTGTCTGCAGCTCTGTGAGAGGCCCTGAGCCAGAGGACCCAGCTAGGTTAGGCCTACATTCCACAGAAACCGTGAGATAAAAAGTATGTGGTGTTCTAAGCTGCTAAATGTTGGGGTAATTTGTTACACAGCAACAGATAACTAATACAAGGGTAATGAAAATGTTGTGAGATGCGTGTAGCAGAGGTTCATGCTGAAAGTGCCATGACAGCACAGAAGTTTGGGGTCGCAGGACACTTACAGCGTACACCCTGTGGAGGGGAGGAGTATGGGACCCCACCTAACAAAGCAAAGCTGTCCATGCTTCTCCCACCCACCACAGCTTCCCACATCTCCAGTGAATGAAGCCCAAGTTTGTTAGTCTGACAACAAGGACTGCCATCATCTGGCCTCTACCTACTTTTCCAGTTTAATCTCCTGCTTTCCCCCTACCTGTAGCCTATCTTTGAGTCAAATCAAACTAGATGTAGTTGCCCCCAGTACTTTCCCCTTTGTCCATACTGTTCCCTCTTCCTAGAATGCCTTCCTGTACAGGCTGTTACATGCCTCCTGGGTGCTCTGTGGAACTCCATGCAAACCCCTATACCTGGCCCTGCAGTGACTCCCTCATGCCATACATTGCCCTGCCTGCAAACTTTGATTTTCTTGCCTAGCACCCTCTCTAGCTCTAAGACCTGTAACTGAGCTGCTTCTTCAACTTGGTATCCTCAGAGCTAGCTCACAGCCTGGAAAATCACTTCAGTCAGCAGCTGATGAAAGAATAACCATGGGGTTCACCTGCTAGGAAGATGAACAGTTATTTATTGGTTTAATTATAATTTCTATCACACTATTGAAATAATAGGCAGCTTATAAGAAGACCTGCACTCAGGAAAGTCAGGAGCACACAAAATCAAAGCCACATAGGAGGATAACAAAGCAAAGCCTCCAAAGCTGATGGTATATTTGTCACAATGGAGGATGACATGTCACTCTAAGTTTGCCCTGTGACAAGCAAGCTTTTCCAAGAATTATTAATTTGCCTACCCCTTGAGCTTTGGTGCCTGTTGAGAACTCCATTAAGAGAAGAGAATGGCTTTTGCAAGACTTACCACAATTATTCAAGTTTCCATCCTATGTATCAGTTCTATTCACCAATAACCAAATACAACAAAGAGAAAGGGGAGGGGATAAAAAATCAATATCTAATTTTAATGCCCTTCAAGAAATCTGCCTTCCTTCCCATTTGCTACCAACTGAAATGGACAGGCTGACCCAGAGTTAGGAATCAACACAGGAACCACTCAAGGACTGAAACCAACACCTTCCTCATAGGGGGATGTTCAGGGAAGAGGGTAGCAATTACACTTTCTTAGAGCAAATATATTTCCTATGAGGTGTAGCCATCAGGTAAAGATATTTGATGACCCTTTTAAATACCTTTAAATCAGTGGCATCTTAGCTTTCCATTTTGAAGAAAGAGAAAGATTGATGACTTAGTTTATCAAAAAATTGCTTCCATACAAATAAGCTTATTGTCCTGAAGGATTTCAATGCAAGATCAATCATGACCAATAATGACCCTTGCAGAAAAGGCTTTGAATCCTATGAAAGTAGGATGACTTGAAAAAATAAATACTATTCCTGCTCAGTCAACTTACTGGGAATCACCATCGTCACTGGTCCACAGAAAACATCCAAAACCTAAGCTGAAATCTCTGTTCCTTTAGGTCATAAATCAGTGCTACAGTCAAGTCTGTGGAGACTCTTCAGGGAAAATGGCTTTGAGTTTGTATAAGTTGGTGAGGTGTGAGGACACCATCAGCGGGTTGGGGACTCGGCTGTGTACATGTGCTGGAAAACCACCTGTGAGGAGGACTTGGATGACTCTGTACACAAATTCTTGGGCCTGAACATCCAAACTGGAGATCATCTTGAGGCTAACAAAGCTACAAAGGAGAAGGCTACATAATCTCAGGGAAACAATTTTTCGACCTTGGTTACTGAGTAAAGACATGAGGAAATAGCTCATTTACTGAACGGCAAAACTAAAACAGTAAGAATAAACAGTGATCTTCTTATGCTAGAATTGCTAACAAATTGGATCATGTCAAAGAAACTAACAATTTATACTTGGTGCGGGTTAGTGGAATCAGGACAGACTCAAAGTTTCAGTGCCAACATGTTGTCTCCATCAGAGAAAATTCGATTGGTGCATTCTTAAGTACTTCTGGTTTATTCTTATCCAGATGGATTTGCATCCCATTTGCCTCTTTCCTACGCACTGTGCTTTAGAACAGGGGTCCCCAACCTCTGGGATCTAATGCCTGATGATCTGAGGTGGAGCGGATGTAATAATAATAGAAATAAAGTGCACAATAAATATAACGTGCTGGAATCATCCTGAAACCATCACCCCACCCCCGGTCTGTGGACGAATTGCCTTCCACGAAACCGGTCCCTGGTGCCAAAAACGTCGGGGACCACTGCTTTAGAACATCCCTCCCTCTTTCTTACTGTGAACCTATCAGATGACCTAACAGGGAACTACACATCACTTTCCAGGCAGCCATCAACACACAGAAACTCTGAGGAGAATCACTCGAGCACAGTAGCCCGTGCTACTTGTGCAATGCCCCATCCTTGGTACACCACCAACCCCAGCCCAGGAATATTGGCCACACGGGCAAATCAGCCAAATGCAGGGACTCAGAGTGCATTTGTGGGCTAAATTATAAGTCACTGGAAGTAAAGGCACAACTTTAAGTCCTTCGTCTCAGGATCCTCATTAGCTCTACAGTGTTTCCTACAATTCCCTGGTAAGAATCGCCTAGAGAACTTGTTAAACCTAACTCTAACCCCCAGAGTCTGGATCAGGAAGGCTAGGATAGAGATGGACTCCAGAAATCTGTATCCCTAATAAGTCCCTGACTAGCATCAGGGACCCCTGGGAAACAGAATCCTGATAGCTGAGGTGCCAGAAGATTGTTGCTAGGATCATAGTCCCCAAACCTGGCTGCACGTTAGGAACTTTAACGATCAGGATTTGTGGCCCCTGTTCTAGGCTGCCTGAATCAAAATCTCTAGCAGTGGGAACCAGGACTTCAATTTTTACACTGCTGCCCTGGCTGCACATTAGAATAATCTAGGGACCACTTGAAATTACCGATACCCAAGGCTTTGTGCAAAAAAATTGAATCAGAGCCTCTGGAAAGGGAATAGCTTGTAAAAGCTCCCTGGGTGATGCTGGTAAAACCAGACCACAGCTCAGCGTATGGGAACCACAGAGGTAGATGGTGTAGGATGATGCTGACGTCATCGGGTTTTCATCTTTATTCGACAAAGCAGAGCAACAAGGAGCAACTACACACCGACTCGGTGGCAGACGCTGCAAGGCTGGTTCCCTTGTCCTGTCAGTGCCCCCAGACTGCTCTCTGTGCATTGCTTTAAGTTGAACTGCTTATTCAGGGCTTGTGAAAACTCAGAGCAGATTAAGAAGTTTGCCATCAGCAATGGGAATAAGAAGGCTGGGAGCCCAGAAAGGCTGTTCAGTCTGTCTGCCAGTTAGGGATTTCCATATTGCTTCCAACAAGTCCTAACCACATGATGACATTATTGCTCAGGAGTAAAGAGTCTCTATCCCAGCAAAGTGGAAAGGAAATTCTGTGGCCACCGCAGCTACATTTTCACAAGCTCCTCAGGAGAGTGGTTGGCGCATGGTAGGTACTCAATAAATATCTGTTGAATGACTGACTGAATTTCCATCACCACAGCTAAAACCTTAAATAACCTTTCAGTATGGTTCACTGTAGATTTTTCTCCAATTTCTGAAAAAAAATCACCACTACAGTCATCATCACAAAGTATGATATCATGAACAATTGGAACTAGCAGCAAAATTGCTTTAATTTTTAATGTGGGGTGGACAAATTCTACTTAGAATATCTAAGTAGAAGTTTATCTGCTTAAACTTCCAGAAGGATGGGGATTTCAACACTGGCATCTCCCCACTGTGACGGGCGCAGTAATAGCCCCCCAAAGATCCTAATTCCTAAAACCTGTGAATATATTACTTTAAATGGTAAAGGAGGCAGGTATGATCATGATTAGTAAAGAAACTTGCGATGGAGAATTTATCCTGGATTCTCTGGGTGGTCCAAAGGTAATTACAAGAGTTCATAAAAGACGGAAGAAGGAGGCAGAAGGTCGAAGTCAGGGAAGTATTTTTAAAAGCTATACTGTTGACGTTGAAGATGGAAAAAGGGACTCTGAGCCACGCCTCCAGAAGCTGGAAAAGGCAAGGACATTGATTCTCCCCTGGAGCCTCTGGAAGGGATGCAGCCCTGCGGACACTCTGATTTTAGCCTAGTGAAACACATTTCAGACTTCTGACCTTCAGAGCTGTAAGATAATAAGTTTGTGTTGTTTTAAGCCACTAAATTTGTGGTAATATGTTATAGCAGCAATGGAAAATTAACACATCACATAATGTTTAAGGGAAAAAAGAATACAGGGAAAAATAGTGACTAAGGTGGCATTTCTTTGCATTTCAACATAGCAAAGGGCTATATTGGGGTCCTCTACAAAGTCCATCAAAACTGTGGTATGGCTTTTAAGAGTACAATGCTGAAATAAGTGTTACGGAGATGCTCGCTATAAATCAAATCACAGGACTATAAGATAACAGTGGCCATTTCTACCTGGTATACATGTCTGCTTTTAAAAACAAAAGGAGTGGTATCATTCTAAGGTGTATATGGGAACTGAGCAGAATGTCTGTCTAACCAAGGTCACAACCTGGGCTTACTCCAGGTGAAATGGCCAATATTATTGAGAGGATGGTCTCCCACCCAAACACCCTTCACCAAAATGGTAAGCCACAGTTGCCTAAAGATGGCAACGATGATAAAACTGTACAATAACCCCCCTTCAGAAGATGTTATAAAGTCATGTTTGAAAGGGCACGCTGTCTCCCTGTCCTTCTAAGACCCGAGACTCATTCATGGCATGGCTGTATAATACTGGGAAGTTTGTAGCCATACAAGGGGGCAAAGCAAATGGGCTCCTAAAGGGGTTGAACCTCTGACCTCAGCTTCACAACATTATCTCTGTAGCAACCAAGCTCATCAAGGGGAAATGTGTTCAATCCAGTTTTATGTGACCTAGCTGTGAGGCCAGAAAGAAACCTGAAAATTGTGACATATTACCTCTGCCTCCTTTTCCTTTCCGTAGGCTGAAAACAGCTACAAAGGCAGCAGACAGTTTTGTAGCTGATAATTATCCTGCAAGAACCTGTATGTGAGGATGGTCAATGGCCATGGCTGTTTGAGTAGTGGGCACATCACAACACGTGGACAACTAGGATAAAGACACTTGAGGATGAATTGTTATTCCCATCTCACAGATGAGAAAACCAAGGGGCAGGAAAGGTTAGGGCTTTAGGGCTAGGTGTGGCAGCTCTGGGATTCAAAACCAAGCCTTTCTGACGCCAATGTCTGTGATTTTTGTCATCATAATACACTACCTTTAAAACAGTAGCAGAATAAGAGAAGTTTGGAGAAAGAGGCAGCAGAGAATGACAATGTAGCAACCCCCTCGCAAGCCAAGAGGTTTATTTACAGCCATTCATTCATTCAACACTTTTGGAGTATTTGTTCTATCTATACTAGCAATTATAACCGTGCAACTTGGAACCACTAAAACATCAAAGGATATCAGGTAGCAGGACCTAGAGGCAGAGTAGAGAGCACCAAAATTCCAGAACATGGTCCAACAGTGAGAGTACCTGCCAACTGAGCAGCTCCAGCAATGAGTGGGGAGAGGTTGTCGACTCCCAGGAAGCAGCAGCAGGCAGTGACTCAGCAGGTGGCAATGAGGAGGTAGTATCTTGAGCAAAGGCATCAGATATCCTGTTTGGGAAAACACCACCACCTCAACATGCAATAGGCTCTGAGAACAGAGCCAGGGACCCAATATGTTGTATGTTGCATATATTGTAGAAAGGACTGATCGTCTATTGGCCTATTCATCTATTCAAATTATAGGCTAACACGGGGGAAGCGGTGGGGGAGTGAGGGATGGCTTCAACCACCATGGCTCTTCAGCAACATTGGAAATGCCCTTTACACCCTGGATCCTAAGGGCCTGCCCCTACCACCATGGGGATGCTCTTCTGTTACCATAAAGAGCCCAACCACCCTTTATCATGTACATGCCTAAGTGATAGAAACAGAAATCTGAGGGTAAATCTTCAGTTCTGCATGTCCCAAAGTGCGTTCCTTGGAAATAGGATGACCTACCACATACCCTGGTTTGTCAAAGACAGCCCCAGTTACTCACGTTGTCCTGGGATAATTACTAATAGTGTCCAATTTCCTTCTCAAAAATGTTCCAGTTTGAGCCATGGTCACCTAACCCAGAAAACCATTTCTGGGGATATTAACAGCTGTGCTGGCCTTCTGTGAACCTGTAGCATGCCAACTTATGTTGTAAACCTTGAAGAATGAAATATCGTATAAAAATTATGTTGATGAAGGAACTTCAAAGCAAAACATCTATTACTGTCCTGTGTTAACTACTGTTGTGTTACATACAATTTGAGAAATACTGTGTTCAAGTTAAACAAGTTTGGTGGTTGTTGGCAGAATATACGGCTTCCCAGAAATTTAACAGAGTAGCGTGTCATGAATTTCCAAGAGGGTCAAATCCTGGGCAGTTTTTCCAAACTTACTTAAACACAAAACCTTTTTTCATAAAATGTCAAAAGAGGTCAATGTTTTACAGAATACTCCCACATTTTCACTCAACAAATATGGGTGCCTAGTTTGTCCTGGAATTGTTCTAGGTCCTGGAGTCAGCAGTATAACAAGACAAAGCCCTTGTCCTCATCAGGCTTACATTCTAGTGGGGGAGAAAGGCAATAAACCTGTAAACAAATAAATATTATAATGTGGAAAACAATGATCCCCCCAAGTGATGGATATTCAAAATAAAGACCACAACAGTCACCAATTCTGAGGAATATTCATGAAGCAATCTGTCTTCAGACATGAGTTGGCAATGATCCATGTCTGTCAAAAGCCATGAATTGATGGGCACCTTGTTTTCTGAGTAGAAGTTTCCCTTAACAGGTCTCCCCTTTGAACTGAGTGTACTTCATTTGTCATTAATATATATGTGCCTCTGGGGGAGTCCATCTGCCTTTGGCTTTTGTTTGTGGACTGGATTCATAATATGTGCCTTTAATACTCTTTCCTGTCCTATCTAGACTGAGGTGCTATTTAAAATAGCATCACTTTCTTTCCAAAGACATGTGTATAGTTGCCTAGCACCCAGGGAATAAATTAGAACAAACGGAGAGTTATCACATTCTATGCCATACTTCCCACCCCCTAGGGGTGGGACGAGGAACAGGAGGTGCTTAAAAAACAAACAAAAAAAAACCATGCGCGCGCGCGCACACACACACACACACACACACACAAACACACACGCACACACAAACCCTCCTACCCTTTGATTCTGTACAGAACAGAGACTCATACTGAAATGAATAAGCCAAGTTAAAACTTTCCCTCCTGGAACAAAGCAAAAGGAAAGCCTCTTTATGTTGCAGGGGCTATAGATGCCACGGCCTGAGCCTGTCCCAAAGCTTCCCTCCACTGCTCAAAAACTAAGCCATCTTGCTGCATTTAGCACTTCTCACCAGACCACCCACCCAGACGCGGATACACAAACCACATGTGTGAGGAATGCTGTTCAGCTAGGAAATCAGTATCAGTATTTCAACCTTATTACTTGCACAGACGGCCCTTTTAGTGCGACTCATTTGTTTTATCTTTTCAATAGCTTTGATTATTTTCTTTTAATGGCCTGGATTTATCCTTTTCTACCCTTTTGAAACTTCAGAGCCCTGCAGTGGAGGCCCGCATGTGCTGGAAGACATGATTACGAGGGAAAAGGAGCAAATTGCTTTGCCTTTACTCACCACTATCTCCCCAGTCCCGGTGGCCACCTATTCCGTGCAGACGGCCCAGCGCCCGGCGTTATTACCAACGTGAACTCAGGGAGCCTTCCCATTCAGGTGGCAGATTATTTTTGTTATTTGACAGCTATAGGGCCCAGTTATAATTACTGGAGTGTTTTTCCGTTTGTGCCACATACGTCTCTCCCTACCGCGTGGGAACCACATTGGTCACCCTTCTCTAATTAAGGGGAAATTAAGACCAAGAGGCCAAGCTGACAGCCCAGGGCAAGTTAACAACCTCTGGAAAAGACTGGAAATGGCCCTAAAGGGAAGGGGCCACATAAACAGGAAGGTGTGGATACTATTAGCAGGCAGAGAAAGCAGAAGCCTTGCAATGTGCTCAGGCTTCTCTATTTGGGTGGTATTCCAGGCAAGGAGACCCATAAATACCCATAGCTACTCCACTAGTCAGCCCATTAGTTTTGGACACTATATCCCCAAATTCCCAAGCAGAGAGGTCTTGGCGTCAGGCCTCAGTTGAGCTGCCATCTCTCTCCAGGACCCCTTGCATATCCAATTGGGACCATAATTCTGAGAGACGGTGAAACAAATGTACTGGGGGGAACTGGGGCTCAGTGCTCTTCCCGTGTGAGAGCCCTTGGAGACGACATCCTGAGTTGTCTTCAGCAGGCCTAGGATGCCCACCCTGACTTTCTCCATGCTGCAGAAAATTCCAGGCCATTATTTTAAAATAAACAAATGAATATCTATGCTGAAACAAGGGAAGAGATTAGTCCAATTCAAGCCTGGTCATTCGAAAGCTTAACTGTCAGCCGAGCCCATCTGGGACTGATGCTTCCACACCTAAAATCAGTTGCTAGTTGATAAGACACGAGGCAGTCCACTCTCATCCCCTCATGGCTTGTTGCCTGAAGATAAGGAGAGTTTCTCAAATCTAAAGTCTCTTTACTCTTAAAGAGCATTACATAGAGCATTACATCCAATTCCTTGGTTCCTTGCCAAACTGAAAGTATTCTATTCTCTTTGTTGAAGTAGTTTTTCTCCTTCCTGTCCAATCAAGGTAGCATTTCTTGCCACTAGAGTAAATGCAAGGCCTTTGTTTAGTTTATGAACAAAACCTCTGGGAGAAATAGGGGGAAAAAGAAAAAAACACCATGCACAAGTAACCTGGTTTATTCCAAGAATGTACCCTACCATTTCTTGTCCAGTCTCTGCAGAGCTTAAAGAATGTACTGGTTTTAGGACACAGAAAGTGGTGCTAGACCCTAGGGACTCAAAGATGAATAGGGCCCGCATGAACTGTGCCCTCAGCTGGTTCTGATCTCGCCATTCTTTCTTCCTTAAGACCAGCATCACTTCTTGAGAAAGGCTGGGGGCTCATTTTTCCTGTATGCAAAGGGAAACCAAACTTTGGTCAAATGACTCTTTACAACGTACAGTCTTACTGAATTGTTAAGAAAACGGAGCCACAACAGATTCGATATGAATTTAAGTGAAACACCTATTTCTGTCCATCTGTACTTACATTTCAACATGGGTTTTAGAGATGGGAAATACATCTGACGAATGCCTTGTAGTTCACATAATAGCATCTACACACACATACACAGTGTATCTTTCAACATAACTACACATACACACTCCATTAAAAAAAAAGATACTGACAGATTTATAAAACGTACTGGCCTTGCACTGTTAATCTCAAGAATACAATTTACTTAATTTATTTTTGCACTGCATGGTAGCTCTGGCCACTGTTAAGGATCTGTCAGCATTTCCATCATAACTCTATTTTCAGAATACTGGAGTACACGCGCCAAAATACATATTTACAGTTTACAGACAGAGGTGGCTTTGTCTTCCTTTGACTTCTTCAATGCATCTTTACAAGGGATATTCGGGGATGGCAGTGCCTATGTGATAAAAAGGCATCATATAAAACAAAAGAGGTCAAAAGATGTAGACTTCCAGCCCAACTAGACTAAATCTTGGGAATCGACTCCTCAGCGTTCATGGCAGCTGTAGTAGTCATTATACTCATAGCTTTAGAGCAACAGTCCAAAGCAAGATGATAAGATGTGGGTACATATGGAGTACAAAGCATTAGTACACAAAAATGCTAAGGGTGGAATGTAACGAGCATACAGCAAACTAGTCCAGAGCTGGTCACCTCCACAGTGAGAAAAATGAACACACACCACCCAACACCAGCAATGACCATTTCCAACACTGAACATCCAACTCCGTCACCTGGGGAGAGTTAAAACATTTGAGAATAAAGTCTCTCTTAAACAACATGTCAACTTGTTAACATGTGCAGGGCTTGAAACAGTATGTGGGATGTTATGCAGGCCTAAACTGTCTATTTTAAAGAGTAGCTAGGTCTGTAAAAGTTATCAGGAGAACATTTTTGGCGGAAGGAAGTTTTTAGTGGAAGAGAACCAATTTTATTGGCTCTTTCCACAAAATGTGGGTAATTATTCAGATTAGAGAGATTTGCTTTGCAATTTTAAAATGTTTAGGACACTCTCCTAGGACTTTTTTCTTCTAGAGTTTTTGTTTCCTGATCTTAAGTTTTTATGTTCTCCCCAACTTTGACACAATATGCAAGCATATATAGACATCTCTATTTGTCTCCATAGAGAGAGAGGTGGATTATGGTGAAGAAACAAAATAGCTGCAAGCATTTTTGTTGCTAACACGTCTGCTATATGCTAAGATAGAAGCACCCCCTCTCATACGTGTCCTGCTGCGAAACCAGGGGCAAAAGGTAATTGATAAGGGGGAAAAAAGTTCTGTACATGTTTCCTTCCCCTCAAATTACTGGGGAAAAATTTAAAGAAAGTTTATCGTACTCTGGCTGGCTTAAACCATAGTCACACTCACCCAATTAATTTTATTTAGACCAAAAAATTAAACCCTGCCATTTTCCCTTTGTGCTTAAAAAACCAAAGCCACTGTTAGAATACACGCATGCCAAAAATATTTTTACAGGTTTCAAAGGTGAGTGTACATAAACATGGCAGAACTGAGTGGGTTATTTTAAGTATAACTATTTGAATTTAATTGAAAGGGGATTTATTATTTCTGCATTTAAAAATTAGATGAGAGCAAGAGTTCAACTTCTAAAAACTCAACAGCATGACTCTTATTCTATTGGAATTTCATGGAAAATTCATTTTGCTGTCTCTATGAATAACAGAAGGGCAAGTTTTCCTGAATTTTATTAATTTACAGATGATATTCTGAAGACAATTACTTTATTACCTAAATTTTAGGTCTAAAGTTTATCACTGTAATAGCTTCCCTTCTTGCTATCCTTTTTGTCTGGTTACTTATGTTAACCAGTTTCTTGGTTAGTAACCTAGGGAACAAAAAAATCTTTACATTGCCAAATCATGGTTTTGGCCACACAATTTAGATAAAAAAATAAAAATGGCCCAAACTACATATATACATTTCTAGTTAAACTACATAGATATTTTAGTTAAACCACATACATTTCTGGCTTTATTAGAATATGTGGATTAGCATTTAGAAATTTTTAAAGATTTTTAAATGTTGCAAAAAATTCCATATAAGCATTGCCCACCCCTTTCACCTGTAAAGTTAAAAAAAGAAACAAAACACAACTAAAACCACTCAATTCATCAGTCACCTAATGTCCAAAATGACTCAGAAAGTTTCTCTGTAATTAAACATTGAGAAGTGGACTACAAAACAAATGCTTCAGGGTCGGTCATGCCAATCATCAAGAGTCATAACATTATTGAAAAAGTACACTTGTCCTCAATGGGATGCTTCTGAAAAGTAATTTACAAGGAGCATGGCTGTATTATATTTTTTTTTAAAGGAAAAGATAGTGTCTCTGGATAGAAAGAAACAATGTTAAAAAAAAATCCCCTTGTTAAAATGCAGAAATAACTCCATTATCAATCTGCATTTACATTCCTGCCCAAAAGAATGGGTCTGGAAAGACCATTTTCTGTACAGACACTAGTTAATCTCTGTATGAAAAGACAGCATCTGGCATGGGAATAAACAAGGGAGATACTGGTCTATGAGCACACATAGAGACTTTCTTAAGGCTGATCCAGTGAACGAACCTTTGGATCCAGAAGTATTTCTTCGTTTCTTTTCTTTTCGGTTGAATTCCTAGCAAAAACTTGGAAGATGAAATGTTCTCATTTTGCATTCTCCACTTATGGAGAGAATGGAATAATGACACCAAAAGTAGTTTGGTTTTGTTTTGTCTTTTTTTTTTCTTTTAAAAATAATTTGCTTTCTTTTGCATGCCACAGGACAGATTTCTAGTTTCAAAACAGGGTACATCAAGAACAAAAATATCCCCCCTCCCCAACCATCTTTATATTCACCAATACAAGAAATCCTTCTGGAAACATAAGCAAGTGACTAAACAGGTATCGAACCACTGAATCTACAAGTTAATACATAATCTGTTATGGCAGAATAACCAAGAATTTTCCCCCAAAGAAAGATTTTAATTTTTCAGATATAAAAGAGTCTAAGAGGATCATATGTGAACAAACAAAAATCTCTTATTCCAGGTTTTATGGTAAAGATGGGTAACACACTGGCAGCCAAAGAAAGCTGAAACTCTTACTAATAAATAGAACCAAATTAAAAATTTCTACAACATTTCTTTAGAAAACAGAACCAGAATTTCTCTTTTAAAAATTATGACCCTGTGGAATGCATTCACTTCCATATTTACCTAATACCGTAACAGTAAAACAGACACAAGGATGTTGATGACATCTCAACAATGCTGGATGCAGGACGTTTACAGGTACACGTTTGTTTAAAAGTCCTACAGGTTTATTGACTAAGGCTAGACAGCAATTCGTATGATCCTATTTGGTGCGTTTTCTAACCATGGTCCAAGATCATTATATGGATACAGCCAAGGACTGGGCCCCAACTTTTAGGAAAAAGACCACAAAGAAGAAAATCAGGGTGGCTATTTGGTCCCCCCAGTTGATCATTTGTGTCCTGGGACTGGAAAAACAAGGTGGAAAATACAGACTGCAACGAGTTAAGGGACTTGGAAAAAGTTGGTGGAGAGTGGCACGGTATACGAGTAAGGTCACTGGGCTTGGGATGGCAAGGGCGCTGCATTGAAAGAGCATCCACGGGACCGAGTACTTAGAATGTCTTGTGGTGTCATTCCCTCAACGACTCTAGAATATCTGTATGTGATAATAAATAGATCAGTTATGTAATAAGGCAGTGTGTTGAATATGCATTCGTCCTGTGGAATGAACCACCACAGAGAGAGAAACATGATACCATACACATTCTTTAAGTTTTCTCGTGTTGTATTTGATCTGTTTGTTTTCAAGGCTATCCAGGCTAACTCTTCCCGGGGATTTCCTTGGAGAGAAGAGTGGTCCGTTGAGGCTGGTTTGCTTAACCTCTCCTTTATCAAGAGATGATGACTGGCTTTAAAGAAAAATAAAGCTGAAGGTTGTTTGCTTTTTATTTTTTCCCTTTTGGTTGCATCATTCTGAGTGTTTCCATATAAACAAACAAGAAAAAAATCACAACCAAAAAAAAAAAAAACCCAAAAAAAACCAGAGTTTTTGATGCATCCAGTTGTTGTAGCCTCAGGATGTTCCAGATGTTTCCAGGTAACTCTGTAGTTTACGGACTGTGGTTTTGTCCAGTGAGCAAAGGTCAAAATCAAATGTTGTGTTTGTGATATGAAAGTGTCCAGTTTCTTCTATAAGGTTCACAATCTAGAGGCGTAAATAAGAGAAAGTTTAGGCAATAAGCAATAGACATCAAAAGGCAAAAAGAGAGAGAGATGGAGGGAGTCAAATATGGAACCAAGTGATTAATAGTCTCCTTTATAGCAGGAAGGTCCTATACTGGTAATGGCACCAAACTACTTCTTAGCCAATTTGGTAGGTCAAAGGAATATTAACCCTTTGAATTTCTCAATGAGAGCAGACTACCTGTTCTCATTCATAGTCTTTAAACTGATTCCTACTTCCAAGTCATCAACAGACCATTTTACTATAGGGGTGGGAGTGAGAATGGGTAGCTAGTGGGGCATAGAATTTCAAGACCCCTTTTAAAAATTAGTTACTATGGGCTTCCCTGGTGGCGCAGTGGTTGAGAGTCCGCCTGCCGATGCAGGGGACACGGGTTCCTGCCCCGGTCCGGGAAGATCCCGCATGGCGCGGAGCGGCTGGGCCAGTGAGCCATGGCTACTGAGCCTGTGCGTCCGGAGCTTGTGCTCCGCAGCGGAGGAGGCCGCAGCAATGGGGGGCCCGCGTACCGCAAAAAAAAAAAAAAAAAAAAATTAGTTACTGACTCAATGGACAGTGGCTATACTTAATAGATGAAAAGAAATTCCAGCCTAGAAATAACAGAACTCCTTATAGAAAAAGTATATACACACAGACACATATATATATAATGATCATTTTTCTTTCTGATTATATTACTGTTGAAAGTTTAGAAAACTCAAGAACCCACGAAGAAAAAAATTAAAACCGTCTACATTTCCACCTCCTGAAGATCATGGGTAGTGACTAGAAAGGGGCTCAAGGAAGCCTTCTGGGGTGCTGGAACTGTTTTGTTGCTTGATTTGGGTGCTCGTTACAAAAGATGCATTCAGTTTGTTAAAATTCATCTAGCTGTACATTTTGTTATGCTTTGACAAAAAATAAATAAAAATCTGTATTCATTCCATTAGTCATGTTCAGTTGATGCACTTGAGTATCTGGGGTGATAAGTATCATCTGCAGAAAGAAAGGATGCCTTTGTCTCCCCATTTGGGAATAGTTATACCTCATTTCTTGAATTGGCTCCAACTTCCAGAAATATGATAAACAAAAGTGGTGACAGAGGCACTATTGGTCTTGCCTGGCTTTCGGGAGGACGCCTCTAAGGTTTCAACATTAACAGTGATGTTGGTTATGGGTTTGAAAGAATCTTTTATCATGTTACGTGTCTTTCTATTCCTATTTTACTAATAATTTTAACAGACATAGATGCTATGCCTGGGTAGTATGGGTTCTAGGTATGTTTCTTGTGAGTAAATTGGGATGGAGGGGGGTTGATTTTAGTAAGCTTTGTTGGGGAGAGAGGAAAATCCACATCAAGATGAAAGAAAAAGTACTTGCGCAGAGAAACCAACTGGCAAACCATTTCGCTTATTTTTAGTTGTCTGTTACTCCTTTTCTATCACATGCTTCTGTTCTCTTTAGTACAATCATCTTAAAAGGAATAATTTTAATTATTCAGCCTATTATTTATTCAATGAAGTTTTAGATTACCTAATTTCCGGTTAAAAACAGCAGAATGGAAACTTTTGACCTTTTCTTCTTACAATTAGTTGTCTTTAAAAAAAAAAACAGTAAATTTGTGAACTAGCCTACGGGTCAGTGGCTCTCAACAGAAAATGTGCTCCCTACTCCTGACATATTTGCCGCAGAAACATAAGACATAGTGAACCTCAATCCAATTAATTGCACAACTCCAGACTGAGCTGTTATTGCCTTATTCAACCTCTGGAACTATTTTTTTACAGATGTAACTATGGGTTTAATAACAACATCAGTTACTCCCATTGCAAAATCATGACAGACACAGAGAACTGCCTACCTAATATCCATTTATCCCTTCTTCTTTACTAGCAGAAGCTTGATTTTTCTGAGAGTGGCAATATGCCCAGCTAAAATACTTGCCTCCCAGACCCACTTGCAGCACTGGGCAGACACTGCTATTTACAGTTTATTTGTCAGAAGTCACTGGCCTTGTAGGAAAATTTTCGAAAGGGTACGGACAAGGGGTATGAGGCTTTTGCCCTCTGCTCCTCTTCCTGTCTGGAATGAAGATGCCATCCTGGAAGCGCAGCCGTTGTCTTCCCCTCAAGTGGATGAACGCAAGATGTGAAAGATGGCAGAGCAGGAAGGCAAGGAGTCTATGTCCTCAGTAGCATCTTTTCCACCACACTGACCATGAATCACTTACCTCCAGGCCTATTATTATATGGGGTGGCGGGGAAGGGGGGGATGCAGGGGTGGAGAGGGAGCCTTACTTGCTTCAACCACTGGGCTCAGCGTTCTATTACACGCATCAAGAGAATATCAGAAGCGGTGTTCCCAGGAATGGTTAAAGTGTGACATTCACATAAGAATTTATCAAGCTAGATCTTATTATTAACACTAAAAGATCTAAAATGAACCCTCATTTGCTTTATTAGTTAATAGTTAAAACAGAGCTTCAGATAAGTCAGCCACACACATCCATATACATAGAGAAACACGAATACACAGCTCTGTCCACAAACACAAGCCTTTCAAGGCAATCAAATACTTACTATAATATATATTTAACATCGACTGAATTAAAAGTACTTTCCAGAGTAAATTATCTTTTTTGCTAATTGTGTAGAAACACTATAGACCGAATGAAAATGTGTAAACTTCAGTATAGAAACAAACAGCCTCTTCAGAGAGCTCTTTCGGGATGAAAACAAACAGCCTTTCAATTTATACAATGGAAGCAAATGACAGTTACTCCAGAGTGTGAATTCTCTCCTCAACTAGCTGGTCAGTAGGTAAATGACCAAGCATTCAGAACAGAGAATCCTGAATTCGGCATATCAAATTCTGACTCTGCTCACTATTTGAATGGCATTGGACAGAACACAATAACCCCTGGGCCTCAGTCTCCTCATCTGTAAAATGGGGACAATGCCATCTGTCCTACCTATCACACAATGTTGTTCAGAGGATCAAATAATATACGGAACATGAAGCTTCTTTATAAACTGCAAATTGCTACACAGATGAGGGCAACATGATTATGATTACCATGTAAACATAAACTTATCCTTAATTATCTGGGAGGTAACTATATAGCACATGAATTTTCAGACCCAGTGCTTTTTCCTCTGCCCCTCATTGACTGTTAGCCATTTCATTAGCACTAAAACAAATGAAGCAGGGAAAATGTCAGAAACTAAAGCTCAGAAAAGACCTCCTTGAAATTAAAAATATATATATAATAAAAGTCTGCAGGAGGGAGGGAAGAAAGCAGGGAGAACAGTAGCTGAAGTAAAGTGGTTGAAATGACAAACTAAAACCACAATGTGGGGATAAAGAAGTACAGCCCTCCATTTTCCCTTGAAAATGACAGGTAACTCACCCCTTTAAGAAAATAAATTTCTGTGACTCAATATAGTTGCTCACTAATTACTCAGCAATAGGCAGAAGACAGAGTAATAAAAATACCTTCTAGAAAAGGCCACTTGGTTTTAAAGCAGATAAACACATTTGCCCACTAGGATATTCGGCCCCGTCATCTCACGTGCACTGTACTACCTTGTAGGTTCCGGGGCTTCAATCACAGCCCTCTCGTCTCCTCCACAACCAACACCCCCCAGCCCGCCTGCAGCCACAACACGCAAAGAAATGAAGGGGATCTTATCAATCTCATTAAATGAGCCCTGCATTTTTATGGGAGCTTATAAGAACGCATCAAGGCGGAGGCAGCGACAGCCTTAAAGTCGTAGCGGTGGCAACAGATGGGGCGTTCAGGACTATTTGCCAATGGGAACGGCATTAATGATTTGAATTATTAGAGCATGAACCTACACCCTCAATTAAGTAAAGATTTCATAAAGAAAAATAAATGTGGGTGCCTTTCCATGAATCCTGAAAGAGTCAGAACATCAGAAACACCGCGTTAACATGCTTTATTGCAATGACACAGCCACAAAGCCTAAAAGCACCACCCTGCTGGTCCCTGAAGGACGCCACGCTGCCTGTCTATAGGAATCCCCGCTCTGCTGATGCACCGTGGCTCTACCTTGGTGTCGTTACCCTGCATCGTACTGCAATGATGAATCCAACTCCAAAATAATAGCAATGATAAAAGACAGACTGAGTGCAGATAAGGAAAGCAGGCAAGGCACATGGTATATTATAGGTAGTAGAAAAGGAGGAGTATGTATACTGCTTAACTCATTCTTCAGATGATGGTTGTTGTGAAAACATCTGTGATGGATTATTTCCTGCCACGTCAGCTTTGGAGGGGGTACCACACAGGCCTTTTTTTTTTTTTTTTTTTTTTAACAGGGTAAGATCCACTTGTTAAGTCTGTAGCTCCTTCCCCCAATCCTGGTTATAAAAGTCATAAAAATTATTAAAAGACAGATGCATTGTAGTCTGATTATGCTTTTTTATATTTTTTATGTTAAAAAACAAAACAAAACAGGATTCTTTCCACCCGAAGCAGCCTCTTTGCTGAGTGGGAAGTAATGAAGAAGCTTTGCTTTAACTGCTTCTGTCTGGTGGGGAGTCAGGTCTGGGGTAAGTTAGGACTTCCTGGAGAATGGCCCCAGCTATGGATGGGGAAGCCCTGTCTACCGTGTGACAACGTGTGCCCTACCCTGGGTTAAGAGGCATCCTGGAGAAAATCACTTTCGGCAAAACACTTCTCAGGGAGAGTTTTCCATGTTGTTAGAACGCTCTGATACACCATTTATTCCCCAACTCCCTGAAGAAAATTCTAAATGTATAATAGCTGTTACCTAAATTGCTGAACCATCCTCTAAGGAAGCCCTGGTTTTCCTCAGAGGTTTTTTGTTTTTTGTTTTTCTCCTAAGGAGGATGCAAATCCAGACTCAGAGCTGGAACTCCAAGGGAGTTTAGAAGTGTTTAGAAGTGTTCAATCTCCCTTCCCAAATGAATGCGGAACAAGTGGTTTAAAGAAGAATCAAATTATTAGTCAGTCCAAGGTACTGACATCTCTGGTTTTGACTGTGTCTACGGTAATATACTTTTACCTTATGGAAAAGGGCCTTAAGAACACAGCCTCTCTTGATCCAGCGCTTTCTGTTCATTAATCTAGATGCTGGGTGCCAGCACTGCATGTCCCCAGAATAAAACAAAGATATTAACCACCTTTTGTGAGCCAAAGAAAAGTGTCAGGCCAGATTTTTTGACAGGATGCATTTAATAGGAAAAGACCTGGGATGGGATCCTGAGCTCACCAGAAATCCCGTCTCAGGTGCTGGGGTCTGTGCGGCTGACAATACGCAGACTCTGTGGAATGCAGTCCACAAGATGAGCAGTGCTCAAGGTGGAGAATAACATTAGTCCTCAATAGTTCTATGTTTTACAATAGGAATTAATTAAGCAGTAAACCGTGACAGGACATGCATCATGGTATCATAATCACAAGCCTCAGCTGCATTACAAGGCAAAAGGCCAAAGACTGAGAGCTTTCAACTGGCCTGGGAATGCAATTAGGGTGAAACACTGTGGGCCCTGGAGTGCCTTTATGCCAGGTTAAAAATTCATAGATATCACTCTCTCCCTCTCGAACACTAAAATAATCCACTTCGATGGAATACTCCAGTAAGCCACCTTCCCCCACAAGTCTTTCAAAGTCAAAATAAAGGACAGTGTGAAATTAGGAATGCTAATGACACCCCAAGGTAAGACCCTGCCCAAAAGCCTAGTATCCTCGACTCACTGGTTGGCTTTCCTGGTGAAGGGGTCCCAACCCTGACCAAACATCTGTCTCGCTCTCCTGCGAGACGCACTATTTGGGCCCAACTTGTGCTTTAATAGCTTTATTAGACAACTGCTCCACAGTGGTTCAGAGCTGGTGTTCGGGAAAGGATGGGAAAGTCAGCTAATAGATTTACCATCACCATTCAGGCAATTAGCCCCAAATAATTGCTAAGTGGCAGGCTGAACAATTTTCAGTTACACAGAAGAAAGCTGAAGAAAAATGCTATCAAAATACTGGAATATGTCTTAGGGTCAGCCACTCAAATCCCGCTCCCCGACCCATTACGCACTTAGATAGAAATGCAAGAAGTGCAACTTATCCCCAATTAAGAATTATAGGTCTATAGTCTTTTTGTTCAAATCTGAAACTCTAGAAGGGTTAAAAAGCTTATCAGACCAATCAGGGAACTTGGAAAGTTTGAGAGCATGTATTTATAGATTTAAGCAAAAATGTACACAAAATATAAATGTGACCATCAGCCATTAAACATTAAAAAAAAAGTAACCCATACACAGCTGGGGTAGATTATGTACTAACTTCAAGTCATTTGAAAGTAGTAAAAAAAAAAAAAAAAAAAAATTCAAGCAGCAAAAAAATCTACAAACCCACCTTGGAATTTAGAACTCAACCTTCTCTTTGGGTGTTAAAGAAAAATTATTTTATCAATAGCCACTGTTAATGCAATGGACGCATGTGCTGTAACTGTATGAAAACTAAAAACCATCCTTCTTATCTTTTCAAAACATCAAATTGTACTAATAGAAGTTTACCCACTCTACAAGTCTTCTACGGTTGAGTTCATAATAATAGAATGTATGTTATACAAGATAAGACAAATGAGGAAAATATTTATTTTCCTTAGAATAGCATTGGCAAAGGTTACTAAATTGAATCACAAATGTTTACAGCACTTGACTGCAATTCTTATCACTGTTTTCCCATGAAACCAGAAGCCTGGCCCCGAAGGTTTCTGCATTCCTACCTTCCCCTCCCTCGGCCCACATGACAGCATCAGACGGCTGAGGGATCAGTATATTCCAGCATCATCACCGCCCCATGTGCCCAGTTTTCATCATACCGTAGAAGCCACAAAGCAGACTTCTGGGCAGCCTGGGAAATGAACCACCCCCCTCACCTACTTTGCAGGTGGCACTGGGCCAGTTCTGAGAGTGTGGGGCTTTCAGAAGGCCACCTGGCGTGGCCTCCAGGTGCTATCACACTAGCCCAGGACAAACTAGGCCTTGATGTTTCTGGAAAGGGCTGTGTTAAAAAGCATTTCTCACCTGCTGAAGAATGTGTCTTTCCCTCAGCGTCATCAACCTTCTGTGAAGCTCTACCAGTTCATCTAGGTATGCCTGAAAGAGAACAGCATCCCCCCAAAGAACAAGCACTTTACGGAAGCAGTTCAAAAATAAAAGAATAAACAAATAAGAACATACAAGCTGTGGTTAGAGGTTCCACATTCTACCCTCTACCCCAGGCTGTGTGGATGCACTGCCCAAGGCCTTTGCAGACCAAATCTCTCTTGGCCAACTATTAACTTTTCAAGCCAGCTTTTTATTGATAAAAAGGGCAATTCTTGCACTTATTTGCTCTCAACAAGGTTCAAGTGAGCATGTTCGCCCTCTCCCAACAACGCCTCTACAGAGAGAAGGGGAACTCAATGAAAAATTGCGAGTTTAAGTGTATTATCACAGTCTATACTGTTTTTTGTTTTTGTTTTTTTTAACTATTCTTCCATCTTAGAAGCATTTTAACGAAGATAAAAAAGCCCAAGTTTGAATATGGAAGTACTGATGCACATTACCAATTATGTCAGGGCAAACTGAAAAGAAAAAAGCCCTCTTGGTCCCTCCTGGTCATATCTAACATTACGCATTTCTATCTAAGTGCGTAATGGGTCGGGGAGCGGGATTTGACCCTTCTGGTCATATCTAACATTGCTAGTGAACAGCAAGTAACAGGACAGAAGAATGTCTTATGAAAAATAGAGGTCACTATCCAAATTAGCATCTGCTTTGTCAAGAGCTCCCCTGAAAAGGCAGAGGTGCACCTCTGCATGCTCAGACTCATGGTCTTTGTTAGCATAAATGCCTGGATGGTCCAAGTGCCATTTGCAATGAAGGCGAAAGAAAGGTCTGTGAAGCATTAGCCAGGCCCGCCCCTGCAAAGCACGTGAGGACCCTGCTCACGACGAGACACAAACCCCCAACAGCCCTTGAAGTCAGATTTTGGATGCGTGACTGAACACTTGAGGAAAACACACTGCACTGGGATCAGATGTCCAGCTCACTTAAGTCTGAGATTCCTTAACCCTCCACCTGCACCACAATTCTCTCACCTCCCAATTCAGTGTGCCTGCAATCCCTTGGCAATCATGGATAGCATAAGGCCAAGCTTAACACTGGAGATCTAAACAAGACTTGGAAAATAAACTACAAAGCATTGGGAAGAAGTGCTTGTCATTTGGAGGTTTCAGACATTTCTGATGAAGAAAACGAAAGGAGAACCAGCAAGGATGATCAAGGGAAACACAAAGAAACAGAAGAGGGTCAGTGCTGGAGCACTCACAGTAATGGACTGGACACCTACCTTGTCACATTCACCATTCTTTATTTGCTTATCTGATTTGCTTTGCTTTATTGGACTTTTCACTTCAAGAATCTAGGGATCAAAGAGAACACAGTTAAATTTGATTTCTAGCAGTTCGTAGCTAACCAGCCACCTAAACGAAGGGACTTAAGAATGAAATGTCACGGTGCTTTGTGACCACCTAGAGGGGTGGGATAGGGAGGGTGGGAACGAGACGTAAGAGGGAGGAGATGTGGGGATATATGTATATGTGTAGCTGATTCACTTTGTTATAAAGCAGAAAGTAACACACCATTGTAAAGCAATTATACTCCAATAAAGATGTTAAAAAAAAAGAATGAAATGTCATATAATAACATCACTTTCCAAAGAGCATTTCTCCTCCATACATTTTCTTTCTTCTCCTCTAATCTTACTTTCTCTGGGAAAATAAATTACGTATATCTGAAATGCTGAGTCAGGGCAATAGAACTTTAAAAAAAAAAAAAAAGAAGCTGAAGATAAGGAAATTGATCTAAGCTTCCAAGGCTGCTTCTCTTTTGTGACAACACTCTCACACATATGTACAACAGCTGAGCTGTAGTGGATTACAGTCCCCTCTGGCAAGAATTTTTTCTTATTCATTCTGTTGTTTCAGCATGACTACCAGTGCTCGGTACACTAAGGATGATAAGACAAACACTCAAATACCCTTTTTAGTACTTGACTTTCAGATTCTAAAAAGTACTCACTCGTATCCACTAAACTGAGGCAGCTTTGGAAATGAAGGTAGCCATCAGTTACACTGGTTGCTCCCAACTTGGGATCCTCCCACTCAAGAAGTAAAGAGCTAGGACTATCTTCTGTATTTCAAGAAATGATGTGTTTACCCATGATAAATATCAAGTGCCTTTCCTTTTATCTGACCCAATTGTAGCTTAGGTTACGAAGAGCAGTTCTGCATACTGTTCAGACTGTTGGGAGCTACGTTTCTAATTAATAAAAAGGAGAAACAAATTATTACTTAATAAATACAATTGATTTATTAGAATTTTCAAAATTGAGAATTATGAGGGAAATATTTTTAAATGGCCCTTGCTTAAAATGGTTGAGAACCACTGAAATTATTGATGAGTGTTTACAAATGTATATAGACATAAAAAGCAAAGTAATTTGTCTTTTTCATTATATCCTCATTACCAAGTGAGTTATTATAAACCTGAAGCTAATACTAAGGAAGAAAATGCAAAATAAAGGAGATATTTAAGAAGTCTCATATTCCTATTGCTCTTCTTTTCACACACACACACACACACACACACACACACACACACACACACACACACCACTCTCCAGTTCTGTTCAAAGGTCTACCATCTTCCAAAACACAAAGATTTTTAAAATGAGTTCACATTTATTTTGTAATTTAATTTGTAGAAAGAGCATTGATTGGGCTCAGAAACCCAAGTTCAGGTACCAGTCCCATCATTCATCATTCCTGAACCTCAAAAAATGAGATAAAATGAGAGAGATGAACAAGATAACATCCAGGTTCCCATTCAGCTGTAAAATTTTCTACTACTAATAAACATTTTACCTATTGAGGATGACATTCTAGAAGAGACCAAATACTTCTCTAAGGGTACATATTCCTTTGAATTTAGAAAAATGTATAAGTAAGAAGTGAGCTCCTAACAGAATCTTGCCTGAGAATAGCCTTTATTTCTTCATTTTTAACATTAAGATAACCAAAAGACCAACGTGACCAGGCTAACTTCAAATACAATACTTCTGGCAACACAAGGAAATTACTTAATCGCAGAGGCAAAGCAATAGTTTTTAACATACTTCACTGTAAAGGAAACCGAACACCCATTCAGAATTTCCTTCTCTATTGTTGAAAATGAGACCTCAAGGGAACACTGGCGCTGAGACCTAGGAGTAAGTAGGTCAGTAGATGGCACTCCTCACCAACTCAGATTTGGGGCTGGGCCCAAGCAGAGCAGATCTGCTGCGATTTCAGGCAAGAGGAAAAAACAGTGCCTGCCTGCCTGCCTTGTGCCTTAGAAAACGGAATTTTGTTCCCATCATATCCCACCCCAGAATGCCCCCCTCCATTCCAGGCCCCAAGTCATTGCCCTCTGGGGACCAAGTGACTGAGAACTCTCTATTTGCCATATAGAGCTGTTAACTAGGTTGAGAGAGTTCCACCACCTTCTCTTCAAAGCAGAAAATAGAACACTCAGGGCGCTGAAGTCCCACCCTACACATTCCGCGAGTGCTACAGCACAGAAGGCCCAAATACATTGAAATCCTAGTTTCTTTCTTCTGAAGCTGCAGTGGCAGGAACAAAAGCCCCGGGTGTCAGTGATCCGCCTCGAGTTACTGAGTGGCTGCCCAGAGAGGGCTCAGTTAATCTTCCTGCTTTGATCTCTCCCTGCTCCAAAATAAACAGCTTTGTCAAAACCTCATTCTGAGAGCTGAGCCATGCTGAAGACAATTGTTTTATTTATGATCATTTCTTATCTTTAAGGAAACGACTCCAGAATAGAAAAGTACGGCACCTTGTCTTCCATGGGCTGATTTCAAACCAGTTTAACTGGATAGACACTTTTATTTCATTCAACATGCCTTGCAGGCTGATAGGTGATTTATCATATTCTGAATATTAACTCAGGTCCCATGGATGGCTTCCTTCCTTTAAGGCCCCCTCACCTCCCTCCCTTCTACACTTTCAGCCAAAAAGGATCTGGAATTTTGATTTTGTTTGAAATTCACATAACAAGGTTGGAAGTAAAAAAAAAAAAAAAAAAAAAAATCTTTGGTTAAAATGGCACAGCACTATGATTCCCTATTAAGCTGTATGGGAAGAAAAAGCCACCCAGACTGCTGAGATGCGCCATTTATGCACGTGGTCGTCTCTGAAAATAGAACTGTGATGAGTTGCACTGCTCTCCTTAATCTGAGGATATGGCTTGAGAATCAAAATTTCTTTTTTTTTTTTTTTTTTTTTTTTTTTTGTGGTATGCGGGCCTCCCCCTGCTGTGGCCTCTCCCGTCGCGGAGCACAGGCTCCGGACGCGCAGGCTCAGCGGCCATGGCTCACGGGCCCAGCCGCTCCGCGGCATGTGGGATCCTC
The DNA here is from genome assembly GCF_002837175.3 of Physeter macrocephalus. Taxonomy (NCBI): domain Eukaryota; kingdom Metazoa; phylum Chordata; class Mammalia; order Artiodactyla; family Physeteridae; genus Physeter; species Physeter macrocephalus. The sequence continues at coordinate 62,339,787 of NC_041222.1, forward strand.
CCGGACCGGGGCGCGAACCCGGTTCCCCTGCATCGGCAGGCGGACTCTCAACCACTGCACCACCAGGGAAGCCCCTAAATTTCAAGATTATTATTTTTCTGTATTCCTTTGTGAGGACTGACAACTCAATTATTCAGCAGATGGATTCTCTACTGATGGGTCTTTCATGCTAATGATCACTAGTAGCTCCTAACAATACTCAGGTTAATTACTTGCTTTGTTGACATGTGGCTCTCTGCTCACTTTTTTCCAAGAGTTAGAAAATGTTTGACTCAATTAGCACTTTCTCTCTTCCCTAGTCCCTAGAAGATTGAGAAAAGGTAAGGAAAACACAGTTTGGTCTGATAATTTACAGAAACTTGAGAGACCATTATCAACCTACAGACAGAGAACAGCCAAGGGATATGGAAGAAGGAAACTCAAGAGTCTTCCCATGTCACAGTTTGGCCTTCCCAGTACGTTTTCATCTATTTTATGTGAAATTTCAGACCATCATCATCATCATCACTATCACACACACACACACACACACACACACACACACACACACACACGACTAAAATACACACTCCAGTTCTAAGACATAGGTCCAAGGAGGAAAGCACCCTGTGGTACATTTATTTCCTACCCTAAACTAGTTAAAAGTGAAAGCATATGGACCTCCTTATTATGCTTATAGGTGTATGGAGAAAATGACATATAACTGAGTATTCCTGACAGATTGATGATTCACATGTGTGAAGCTACATTTGTCAAATAAACATATGCCGAGGAACTAGTGGTATGCTATTTAATTGGATAAAGTAATTTTTACCCTTTCTAGATAGATGATACCATTTATTTTTGTTTTCATTCCGCTAGACAGGTTAATAAAAAAAAGTCTGACAAAGACTCTAAACCTTTCCCCGAAACCAGGGCTAGGTCAAGACTGCCCGTCAGGAAGGGATTAGGGGCAGTTCTGTCTGCAGGGCAAGATGGGGGCTTGCTGGAGCTGCATTTATTTAGCAAGCATAGTCTTGACCCTGACTGGAAAATATGCTGAAGGAGACTACTTTGGGGTACAAAAGCACACCCTAATGCCCTTCACTCCTGGCACTGCCACTGCCCAGGAAGTACCCTAATGTTAATATACCACCCACTGGAAGCAGAAATTAGGCCTATATAGGTTTAAACTGGATATAAAAATATATTCGAGGTCTGAATGCTATTCTTTTGCCAGCTCATACTGAAGCACACACTTATAAATATAAGAAACCCAAGTAACCTAGTTAGCCAGCCCTGGGCTCTTCTCAACCGAGCGGCAGTGACGGTTACGCCCATCGTCCTCACTTTCCCCTGAAACGCCTGATTTGGAGCCACACTGGAGGTGAAAGGGCTGGGCCATGGGCATGGCTGGCGCTGGAGGTGGGGGAGCACATGGACTTCGGGGAGTTAGGATAAGGAAGAAGAATGCACACTTCCTTGAATGGCCAGCCTGTAATGGATGATGAGGTTGGGCCTGCAGTCACAAAGAAATTGCAGTTGGACTGTAACTGGTGAGGTAAAGAACACTGATATTATTTCTACTTAATGATGGAGGCTTTAAGTTGTAGATAAACTTTATAAATGAGGAATTTTAAATTTTGAGAGATTTTTGCTTATGCTTTACACAAAATTTAAAATGAAAAAGGTTTCAGCTATAAAATCACAGTTTCCCCATAAAACAAAGATCACACATTCAAGGGCAAGTCTATTTAAAATCACAGGTAGGATACCTGTGAAACAGAATAATTTTACAAAACCACATTTCCTTTATTTTCAAGTTAACATTCATACAGTAACTTGAATTAAGCAATTATTGTAGAGGTCATGTGGAATCTGTCTAAACAAAGAAATAAGAATAACATGGTAATAGAGTATCAACTCAATGCATAATGACGGTTTTACAATACTTGAAAATAGTTTATTTTAGCGAGTATTTAAAATAATCATTTGTTTAACAAAAGCTCTTCATCACAGCTTTCGAAGTTCTGCCTAGACCTTATCCAAATAACTATATTCTGAGTTGATCATCAAATTCACAAGCTTTCCTTTACCTTGATTTATAACAGCAATGATAATGACCACTGTTTACTGTGTATTTTATAAACTATTCCTTACAATCCCAAGTGATAATCCTTTTTCCTGGATGAGCACACAGAGGCAGAGCACCTATAATAATAACCATCTATCATCAACTGTTTGCCAAGAAGGTATGAACAATGCCTCATGCCCTTTACATGTATTTTTTGTCATCCTCCCAGTAACCAGCAAGGTAGATATTAATATCCCCATTTACAAATGAGGAAACTGAGGATAAGTTAAAAGTTATTTTCCCACCAATAAATTACTGTAAATTAGTAAAACAAAGAAGCAGGCTTTATATTAGCTCCAAAAGTCATATTCTTTCTTATTCACTTAACAGCCTACTTACAACTGAGTGGGAAAATATACAGAAAGCAGGAGTAAATGGGCAACACTTTTTGTCACCATCCCATCCTGCATCTAATTAATTAACCCATCCAATGGAACATACTTTTCATGACAACAGAAGTTTACCCTAACTATGTGTTTATTCCTAAGGCTGTAGATTCCCACTTATTTGCTACCAAGAGGGACTTTGTTTAAAACTCAAGGGGTCAGGGCTTCCCTGGTGGCACAGTGGTTGAGAGTCCGCCTGCCGATGCAGGGGACACGGGTTCGTGCCCCGGTCCGGGAAGGTCCCACATGCCGCGGAGCGGCTGGGCCCGTGAGCCATGGCCTCTGAGCCTGCGCGTCCGGAGCCTGTGCTCCGCAACGGGAGAGGCCACAACAGTGAGAGGCCCGCGTACCGCAAAAAAAAA
>NC_041222.1:62342740-62416171 GCF_002837175.3 Physeter macrocephalus
GGCCACAACAGTGAGGGGCCCGCGTACCGCAAAAAAAAAAAAAAAAAAAAAAAAAAAAAAAAAAAAAAAAGAAAACAAAAAAACTCAAGGGGTGAAAAGTTTTGCGTGCTTAGTAAAAATGATCAACCTCTAGTTCTGCAGAATCTTGAGAAGTGCAAACCCAGCAACCTACCTGGTTGTTGTTGGTTTTTAATAAGGGTGGTGGTGGTTCGTGATGTAGGGGTGAGGAAGCAGAACTGCTTTCACTATCGCTGCCATCACTTAAGCTAACTCTGAAAATAAACAGAGAAGTCATATGCGTCATTACAGACAGTTCCTGAAATATCCAAAGAATTAAGCGCAGAGAGTAAGGAATCCAAACACTAGTCACTGTGAACTTGTCTTAACTCATATCACCGCTACCACGTTATCGGCATTTTACTTTGTATCTGGAATAGGGTTAAGTGTTTTACCCACTACCTCTCATTTACTAATCCCCATTTCACAGGTGAGGAAACCGAGACCTAGAAAGACTAGGTCACTCACCTAGCATCACAGAGGTAAGAGTGGAGGTTCTAGGATCCAAACCCAAGCAATGGGACCTGAAGCTGGTGCCCAGCCAGTATATCTTACTGGCTTCATTTATTCATTCATCTCCCTGTTCCAGCTCCATCCACCTACTATCATAAGCATGTCACCCAAGCGTGCAGGTTAGCAAAACTAGACAGTTCACAGGTTACTACCGTCTTCTCCTTTCCCCCAGCCTATTTGCTACAGGTGAAATTTTTACAAATATGGCTAAAATACAGGCTGCAGGAGTGGAAATAACTGCTAAGAAGAATGCCGACCAGAGCCCTGCAGGACTGACAGCTCAGGGTGACATCTGAGGATGGGATGTATGAAGCCCAATACGATAGACCCATCACCAATCATTTCCATAGTGTAATGATGCAAAGCTGACCCTAGTTCTGATACAACAATTCATTGGAAATACACCACAGCAACGTGAAGAGACAGCGTGTTTGGGATAACTGCTTTAGAAAAATACAGTATCTTTCAACGATGAAAGACAATAAAAATATCACCTCCTCCCCAATTTTTTCCTTTTCAGAACAAAATGGAATTTTCTTTTAGCCAGAATAGGAGATATTTCTTTATTCTACTCTGTTGAATGTATGCCCTCTTTTAGAAATGTCCTTCAGTGTTTGCTCCCTCTCCTTGGTTATATAGTAACCTAATATAATATTCTTCTCAGAAACAGAAGATGCTTTAGAAATCAGGATAGTTTTTCTTTTGCTCTAAATAGGCAATCACATTCCAGCTCTATAATATATTCAGAGAGACAAGATACAAGACAGGAAGTGAAAAGGATACACTGGGACATCCTTTTAGCAAATACTGATGGAACTTGTTTTTCTTAACTAAATTGCATTAATGAAGTGTTCAGTTGAAGCACTGCTTTAAAATGCTTCTTGACTGAAGTGGAAGGCTGAGTATTTAAACTGATTAAACAGTTGAGACTTCACAAGTGCAATGAAGATCAAATGTTATGCTGGTGGGGACTGTGCTAACAGCACATGTCAGGAGGGGAGAAAAGCCTTTCCAACAACTGTGCATCACACATCGGCCAACTCACAAACGTGTATCATCTGACCCGTATTGATTCAGGGGACGGGGCAGGTCACAGCTCATCACAGAATATCGAGATCTTCTATGTAACAATAACTTGGGAAAGGGTCTAAATAAATGTCTAAGCGTCATGCATTTTTCACCAGCTACACGTAAGAGCAGCCAGTGGTCAGGATGTTGGCTGTTATAAAGATGCCCCTCACCTACAAGTTTCAGTCCATTTTTAGGGTTTTTTTGCCCTATCAGTTTCCTTCTTGTCAGAGTAAAGACTTCTAAGGGGAAACATTATAAGGCCAAGGCCATAAGGTTCCTTATTTTCTCCTATTTGAAAGGAATACAGATGGGTGGGTTTGGGAGACAAGGCGGAGAAAGAGATATTGAGTACGGCCATAAGGAAGAATCACTGAGAGATTTGATAGGGCATATAGTCTAAGGAGCCTCTTCTCAAAGGACACGAAGGAATTACCAATTAGCAAACATATGGTCTGTCCAGTATGGGTTAAGATCGCATTCTTTATAGGAATTTTAGGGTAACAGATAATGGGAAAAGATTTAACGCAATATATTATAAATGTAAATTTTAAGTTCAAATAGATTCATACTTTTTCTACTCATAACGCATTAAAGTAAGCATGCCTTTTGCTCATGATAAAGAAATAAAATCCTCCAGGCAATTTCAAGTTGACTATTAATTATAAGTGACATGAATTACCATCTTATAATGTAGAATTATGCCTCACCGCATTAAAGCTACTTAAGGAACCTAACTGACAGCACACTTAAAAGGAATTTATTTTCTGGAAAACACACAGGTGATCCTAGTTTTAATTAGGTCACACACATAATTCATTGAAGCCAATTATGCATTTCTAACTACAAACAGCAAACACGTTTCCTCAGATTCTGAGCTACCTACAGCAATGGATCTACACAAATTCCTCAAATGAAAGCAGAGTTAATTTCAGCAGCCAGTCCTGCCACCTTGGCATTTACTTGGAAGAGCAAAGACTTCTAATAGGACTTCTTCCCTATAAAATTTATGGAGGAAAAGCCTCTCCTTTCTGAGAAAAAAAGAATAAATAGTTCCCTGGAGAAGTTTCGTTAAGCATGCCAAGGTGCTGCAACTTAAAAAGTGAATGTGACCATTTACTGCCATTGTTTTTGGTGTTTCACACTTTTGCTGTGGTTATACTATTAGGCGGAGTGAAAAGGTATGATTCCATTACAGGGAACCTCATTCCTTCCGAGACACTCACCTGCGACTTCGGCTGCCTCCTCTATTTACAGGTCTCTCCATTTCGGAGTCATTGTCATTATCCTCTGCCTCATCTGATTCCTCCTCATTGTCATCGGAATGCAGATCTTTCATTATAGACCTTAAAGGACCTGAGTAATGACAACGAATCACAGGCAATCACACACACTTAGCCACATCAGACACAGAGGAATGCTCACCAGTGTTAAAAATCACCACTATCATATATATTTATACAATTTACATGACAAATTTGGTAGTTTCTGGAATGCAACCTCTGCCAAAACACTATTGCTTTCATAACAGATGCCCGAAAATGTTCTTTAGCAAATCTCTATTTCCTAGGGATTTTTTTCTACGCATTTTTCTTCCCTAAGAAAAATCACACCTAAAAAGAAAGATCTGTTAGTAAATTGAATGTTTTGTTAGGTTAATCCGTGTATTGAAAAGTTGAGACTAATAAATCACCATGGTTGTAACTTGTTCTTAGCAATGCAGCCTTTGTGTGGTAGTTTTTGATCTATTAAGGTTTAGCTGTTCCTTTTATTTCAAGGTCAATTTCAGGTCAAGCAAGCATTTCAGTCAAGTTCAGATTATAAAGTATTTCAATTCCATGGTGTAATGGCCTATCTCTGATTTTATATTGATCTTGGACACAAGGTCTTGTTGCAACAATTTTGTGTAGCCAATTTTGTTTCACTTTTTAAGAAATTCCTGGCAAAATAATGGCATGTATTTACATAAATAAGACCATGTAATAAATCAGGTGCCCAGAATATTCAAAAGAGTATCCAGTATTAGATGGGAGAGAAAAATCAATTCAGATTATTCTAGAATTGAAAAAAAAAAAACAACAGAAAAAAATGCATAGTGTGGCTTATTTTCGCCGTACTACTCTAAATGTGATGAAAACAAAATAGATATTTCTCATCTTAACAGAAGAGACTGTAAAGGCAATGAAGAAAGTGAGAGAGGCACTTTCACTCTGGATTAGCCAATTCCTAAAGTGTAATCTGTGATAGGACTATCTGAGCTATCATTAACTCACTTCTAAAATAAGTTTTTTTTTTTTTTTTTTGTGGTACGCGGGCCTCTCACTGCTGTGGCCTCTCCCGTTGCGGAGCACAGGCTCTGGACGCGCAGGCTCAGCGGCCATGGCTCACGGGCCCAGCCGCTCCGCGGCATGTGGGATCTTCCCGGACCGGGGCACGAACCCGCGTCCCCTGCATCGGCAGGTGGACTCTCAACCGCTGCGCCACCAGGGAAGCCCTAAAATAAGTATTGACTCTCTGTAATCTCACATTCTGCAAAACCCAAATTTCTCTGCTTTTGTAATGGGCCTTTATCTTCGGAAGTCAGTGGAACAAAAACTCTGAACACCCGAAATGAACAGTGTCTTATTTTCTCCTGGAAGCTTAGCCTTAGCCTGAACACACAAAACAATCTAATCCTTTTCAAAACATACAAGGCCATCAGGAATTCAACGTGGTCAATGAAAAAGGCAATGTGTGACATGATGCTCAGAAACAAATTATTTCTTGACACTATCTCACTTTTCATGTTAAAACAAACAAACTGAAAAAAGGAGCCCACATTTGAAGAGTTTCCACACATGAAAAAGTGGAACATATATTTAGTTAATGTTCCAGTTAAAAATTTTTAATTAAATTTCTTTATTTTGAGTTGAGTAGAAGAAAATATATTTTAAAGACAGCAAATTAACACTCACCAAAGAAAAAGGTCTACTAATCTGTAGAAAAGTAATAAAATGAAAGATGTCCAGGAGGGAGACTAAAAACCTATTTCTCTCTGTCAAAGTCTCTCCAGTCCAGCTTTTGCTATTGTATTTCCTTTGGGAACTCCCTGGAATGGGCTGTGTCTATAATCCCTTTGTAAAATGGGACTCTGATGGCAGGGACTGGAAAAAGGGGAATTTCTAAAGGTCGGCCTCATACAACAGAACAATACTCAAGTGCATTCCTAGGGGAAATAAATACAACTGCATAAAAGCCAAGTTATCATTCAAATAATAAAACAGAAAATAGGCCATAAATCAACTCATTAAGATGTGATATGAGAAAAATGTCTCCTAGTTGGCCCAGGAGATGTGGATACCTTGTTGCCTGGTCTGGGACGGTGTGAAGCTGGAGCTGGAGCTGGAGCTGGAACTGGCAGGACTGGGTTGTTCAGACTTGAAAGAAGAAAAAGTTATCATCAATAAATGTACACGACACTACATGTCTAAAATTAAAACCACTATTGTTGCTCAAACATATTCTACCCCACAGAAACAGTCTGACACTGTGTAAGAAAAACGACTATAAATTGCCTTATGTCGAAAACACTAACACAGAGAGTCAGTGTCCTTTTCATTTTGCCCGTCATATTTTTATTAGATGCAGAAACAAGTATAAAACTCAGGGAAAAAGAGGGAAACACCTGGGTGTTATACGAGGCAAGAACCTGGCTTTGATTCCACTCCTATGTTTACTGCTATCCGGATCTCTTTCTGAAAGATACCTTGATTATCCTTTCTGCAATGTTTGATTGACTCAACTGGTTAAAACATAGTGGTAATGAGGCCAAGGTCATTAGTTCAATCACATTATGAGCCAGTTAATTTCACTCTGGTCCAAGGCCGTGACCCAACCCTAACCCCGTTCATCCAGTTCACAAATAGGAGACCTGGCCAAGTCCCACAAATGAGTCAGGGGAAAATGTTCCCACTACTTAAAAAAACAAAAAACAAAAATCAAAAAAACACCCTTTAATTCCACAGCACATTGATGCAGGGAAAGAGCATCATATACACACCCCACTCTCTTACTCTCAATGCATTCCCTTCATCCTTCAGTACACAGAATAAATTTCCACATCCTCCTTGACCCATCAACTCAAGCGTTCTCATCCTTCCCCAAACCCACTGAAAATATGGATCATCTGTTTGCTTAGAAGATATGCAGCAGTATCATTCTACCTCCGACGTGTACTGCCTTTTCTTCCTAGTAGCCTGCGAGCACTTGAAAAAGCAAGGATTGGGGCATTTGTCTTGTGCTGCTTGTTAGTCCCTCGTACTCAGCAACATGCATTGCATACAGCAGGTGCTCTCTTATCTGTGACTGGCGGCACATTAGGCCCTCTGGTCCACCATCTGCCAGTTTTTATGAGACTTTATAGTAGGTAAAGATGGGAAGAGAAAACACATGGACAGAACTGTGCAGAGAAATTGATCATGCCATCCACACATTTGAATCTTACATATTTAAGGCCCAATTTAGTTTAAAATAACTTAATGTTGATAAATTTGGTTGAAAGAGTGGACCATTTCTATCCCATTTCTAATGTGCTCAGAGTTTCAACTACATACTCATGTTTTGGGTTTTATAATTAATTTATTAATTTATTTCTGGCTGCGTTGGGTCTTCGTTGCTGCGCCCGGGCTTTCTCTAGTTGCAGCCAGTGGGGGCTACTCTTTGTTGAGGTGCGCGGGCTTCTCATTGCGGTGGCTTCTCTTGTTGTGGAGCACGGGCTCTAGGTGCATGGGCTTCAGTAGCTGTGGCACGTGGGCTCAACAGTTGTGGCCTGTGGGCTAGAGCGCAGGTTCAGTAGTTGTGGCACATGGGCTCAGTAGTTGTGGCTCGCGGGCCCTAGAGCACAGGCTCAGTAGGTGTGGTGCATGGGTTTAGTTGTTCCACGGCATGTGGGATCTTCCTGGACCAGGGCTCGAACCCATGTCCCCTGCATTGGCAGGCGGATTCTTAACCACTGCGCCACCAGGAAAGTCCCCATACTCACGTTATCTGAGAAACATATGAGGTCTTCTCGTGGACAGGAAACATCTTTCTACTTTGCTCAGTGGGTGACTATGTTTATCACGGTCACGTGGAGTACAAACAAACAGCACAACCAGAAGCCACTCCATGAGGATGAGAATCTCAGTTCAGCTCTTATTACGGTTTCTCACCCCTGATTTTTTCATCTCCCCTCTCGGCACTGAACCCACTACTCCCCCCTCTCCCAGCAACACCAAGCTCCACAGACTCAGACACAAGGAAGCACTTTCAGGCATTCCTAATGCACACTTCACATCCCCAGGCTGGATGGGAAAACAGGTGTCAGTAATCTACCACTCACCCTGCAGGAAAAGAGCCAGACGGGATTTCTAACGAGCAGCAGGCGGCCCACCAACCCATCACCACTGCAAGATTTCCTTGAGATTTGCAGTACAATGTCCCACACATTGCTGTTTGCAGCCCACAAAGGAGAGCTGGTGGACGAGGACAGAGGCCTGTGGGAGGTACTCTTCATTTCTGTCAAGTGGCTTTTCCGCTGTCCAGTCACACAACGGACAGGGCACGCAGTCAGCAGCAACGTGCAATGCCCAGCTGCAAAACATTTCTCCCGTGGTCCACAGAGCACTCCCTTTCCTCTCGAAGTTGCTCTTTTCAGCCATGAAAAGTGTCTGCAAATGGTATTATTTTGATGGCTCTGGAAACCACTGGGGAGCCAAAAAAGAGGTTTCCTTGTAGTGAGCAGAGAGAGCTCTAATCCCCACCCTGCCTGGCCAGTTCGCGTCGCACTGGACTTAAAGGAGCTGTTCTGCCAGAGCTATTTGCTGAGAGTGACATTAATTAGGATCAAGAGGACGGTGGCCATCTCTCCAACCACCCCATGCTAAATGTGACCCACCTGTCTCAAGCATCATGCCAATGCCCGAACCAAATCTGGAGGCAGCCTTTTAGTTTCTTAACCATAAACAAGGTTAATAATGCCACAGTTGCTAACCATCAAGAAACTGGCAAACGGTAAAAAACACAATACAACAGGAGAAAAAGGCTTTCTATGCAATGTTTATCATTAACCCTGACTCTTCCACCAAACATTCGAGCAGGCTTACAGTAGAAGACACATTCATTCAATGAGAATATTAAAATGGAAAGTTGAAAGCAACAGAAGTGGATGGAGGAGGATAAAATGTTGAATGATGGGCAGAAAATTCCAATGTCCAGGAAGCTTTCTGCAATCAGGACAAGGCCTTGTAGCATTTGAGAGCTGAGGAGACCTCTGAGATGACTGAAAGGAGTGATTCTCATATTTTCTTGAGCATTAGAGAATCAACTGGAAGACTTGTTAAAATGCAGACCCACCCAGGGTTTCTGATTCTCTAAGTCTGGGATAGTGATGAGAACCTGGATCCCTTACAAGTTCCTAGGTGATGCTGATGCTGCTGTTCTGAGGGTCAACCAGACTTTTGAGAACCACTGACCAAAGACTCAGAGATTCATAGCTGTGAATTTTCATCAGAATCAGCTGGGTGGATTCTACACATGAGGAGATTCTGATTCAATGTTTGGTGCGGTGATGTGTGGATGCCAGGCATGTTTATATTTTAAAAGTTCAACAAATGATATTAATGAACACCACTGATATTAAGTTGATCACTTCTCTTTTTATACAGGCAAAAAACATGTTTTTGAAAGAATCTTAATTTTAAGAAAGCATAAGAGTTTGCATCACGAGAAAAAATAGAAACTTACTGCTCTATCCAGAGGTAGTATCCCTGAATACTCTTCCAAGTATTTGGCAAGAAAGCACCCTGACAGAACATGGTTACCAGTAAATAAAAACATTTGTGAAGCATGTACAATTGTGTTTTGGTGGATGGACCTTAAACTAACCTAAGCTGACCAGGACAAAATTCAACTAGATGTTAACTGCTCAAAAAGCCACTCTGCTACTAGACGAGGCTGACACAGCCCTAGATTTTATCAAGTCCAACAAAACAGAGCTGCAGCTCACTTTAAGTTTGTATTTTTCAAAAAAAAAAAAAATCAGATTTACCCCCCAAAAATACAAGGATGACTATATAAACTAGGTAAGGTTGTGTGCTTTACAAAAAATATTCACCATAAACAGGGCTAGATTAAGATTTGTATAGGCCCTAAGGATTAAAGAGATTATGGTATCTTCCTTTTCCCTCCCTACGTATGCCAAAAACTAAGTGCAGGGAATTCCAATGAGGTTCTGAATTTTCCCTTAATTTAAGACTTGTTTTTGAATATCAAAATTCTCCTCACTAAAAAAAATTTTTGGCTTCTTTTTGCTGATGCCCTAAGCACATGTTTAGCTGATTTACTGAGTAATCACACACTAGACATGAAGTTTCTTTAAGTGGTGTGGTCCACAGTGACAAAACTTAAGAATCTCAAATCTATTGCTCACTAATATACGTTTTTGGAAAGAACGCTTAAGCATTAGTTTCCTCATAGAGTGAGGGCACTGAACCTCACGTAGAAGCGATGATGTTAAGTTGATATAATAAAGTAAAAACTCCTAGCCCACTGCTGTTACAATGGCAGCTAATCAATACTTAGTTGCTCCTATTATTTACAATAGATCACAAACTCCTCTACTGCCTAAAATAAGATATATCTTTACTAGCAAAACAATGGGCTTACCAAGATCTGCAATGCAATCTTCAACATTAAATGGCTATGCAAAATCATTTTGTAATGGATTTTCTACAGAGGATTATTTTTGTCCAAGACAAATAAAAAAACTGCATGTTTACAACTCCGTGCTTCAAACAAGAACACCTGTCAAGGCAGGTCACATGACAGGACTTATAAAATCTGCCATTGTTCCTTAAACTGGGAGCAGACTTCCTCCTTAGGTAATCAGAAGGCAGAATTTCCATCTTTTCTAATGGGCAACTATATTTATGAACAAAACTTCAACTTGATCTTTAAAACAATAAAAATAAAGAAAAGGGGGGAGAATTATATATACCTTTCTTCAGGAGAAAGGAAGAGAATACGGTGTAACCAGTTAAATTATTTTAGACACATTGCTACCTTTTTTTTCACAAATTTCTATTTTGTTTAGAAAATGAAAACACATACCCTGCGATAAAGATCATCTTTTCTTTGCACAAATATTCAGAAAGACTGTGTCAAGGATGAGTACTAATCAAAGAAGAAAATACAAATGTCATACACTTTTAAAAGACTAATTCATGATGGATATTAACTAAATTTATGTAGCAATCATTTCACAATACATTCATGTATCCAATCATTATGTTATATACCTTAAACTAATACAATGTTATATGTCAATTATATCTCAACAAAACTGAAAGAAAGAGACTACCTTGGACTTCCCTGGTGGCACAGTGGATGGGAGTCCCCCTGCCAATGCAGGGGACAGGGGTTCAATCCCTGGTCCGGGAGGATCCCACATGCTGCTCGAGCAACTAAGCCCACGAGCCACAACTGCTGACCTGGTGTGCCACAACCGCCCGCACGCCTGAAGCCCGCACGCCTGAAGCCCGCACGCCTGGAGCCCATGCTCTTCAGCGGGAGAGGCCACCACAATGGGAGGCCCGCGCGCCGCAGCGAGGAGGGGCCCCCGCTCGCCGTAGCTGGGTAGGGCCCATGTGCAGCAGCGAAGACCCATCGCAGCCAGGAATGGATAAATAAATAAATGAATTTATAAGAAAAAAAAAGAGACTACATCATTTAGTTTCTCTACTATAAGAAACTGAAGATAATCCAACTCAACTTTCAAATATACATTTGATTTTAAAGAAAAATGACCTATAACATCCGTTCTATACAATTGTGTAAAATGTTCTTCATCCTATGAACACACTCTTACCAATTTCTGTTAATAGGTAATATATTGTGATAGCTATGTCAATTAAAGGTAAGGTTGAAGTTAAGCAAGGAAATAAGTATTAAAAGTTATAAAATAACGCTTAAATTTAACAAGGTCAACGCAAGAGTGAATTGTCAAAAGGCTTGAAACAAGAGAACTTTTCTTTTCATTTGGTTTTACATTAATATCTCAAAATAAACATCCTAAAAGAACAAAACCTTATTATATAGAAAGGTATATGAGAATAAGATTGGAAAAATCAGTCAATAACTCTAACCTCTTAATGTATCTTTGTGTAGCTCTATCATAGTCTTTATTTTGTATGTTCTGCCATGAGAAAGGCAAGTAAGTACTATGGACTACACGTGCCCCCGCCCCAAGAAATCGTATATTGAAGTCCTAACCCCCATGTGATGGTATTTAGAGATGCAGTCTTTGGGAGTAATCAGGTTTAGATGAGGTCATGACGGTGGGGCTCTCATGATGGGATTAGTGCCCTTATTTAGACAAGACACCAGAGAACTTGCTGCCTCCTTCACCCCTCCCATGTGAAGACACAGTGAGAAGGTGGCCAGCTGCACGCCAAAAAAAAGAACCCTCACAGGGAAACCAAATCAGCCAGCACCTTGATTTTGGATTTCCCAGTGTCCATAAATAAATATATAAATAAATTCCTGTTACTTAAACTACCCAGTCTATGGTACCTTGTTATGGCAGCCAGAGCTGACTACAATAGAACACATTTTTTAATCTCCATTTTACTGATGATGAAACTGAAGCAAAATAACATTAAGTGGCCAGTGGGTAATATTTATTAAGTGACCGGTGAGATGGTACAGAAAAACCCGAACGAACGTTTTGGCCAGCCCAATAGGTGGATTACAACCAAGTTTTGTGACTTCCAATCCAGTGCTCATTCTACACCTACTGACCTTGAAAAAGTGCTATCAATTTAAAGCACGGTCCTGAACACACTAACACCCTTTTATAACACTAGTGTCAGGGAACAAAGTTTTCTATGTCACTGTGAAACTGAATATTCTTCTGTCTAAGAGACATCTTGTGATCAGCACCCAAAGCAAACCAATGGTAAGACAAAACACTTCATCCCTGGGTCTGAATGTGTCTGTATCAACTGCTTCTAACATTCATCCAATCAATACTACAATGTATTTTGGCTACTCGCCTCTCTAGTACAGTAAGTTTTGTTTTTTCTTAAAAAAGCAAGTAAGTTTCTCCTCTGAATTTTCCTGATCCTCTGGACATTGGCAGTGATCAAGAGGACCAGCAAGCACATCAGGCAACACACTACAATCATTTATTTTATTTGCCTTCAAGGGTGATCTACTCTCTTTTCCCAACCCTTCTATACAATTCCCATAAACTCCAGGGGTAAAAACAAAAAAAACAGAAAAACAAAACAATTAATGCTTTAAGTAACCTGTCAACAACTCTTTCTTTGAAAACAAGGTTTAATTGGAGAAAGGACACTGGAATAGGAAGCTGGAACCATTATTGCTAATTACTCAGGTCTGTGACCACAGGGAAGAAACCACATCTCTCTTTGGCAAATCCTCTCCATTTGTAAGTATTATGACAACTTGAGTGAACCTCATGTTACATTATAATTGTATTTAGTCTCTTGGGCCCTTGTATTATCAAAAGCTATTGTTATACCCATCATTTGCCTGTAAAAGAGCAAGATCCTAAGACTTACCCTCCCCACTGGTTAGCAAAAGAGGAAAGATCTTTATTTCTGTTATATTTTCAATTTACAGACAAAATTATCCTGGGTGCCAAGATAATTGGCTTTATATTGAGGTGCCTCTGTTTTTACAGTTGCATTTGCTTTCTTCGTTATTATTGTCATCTTCACTATTATTAAATGCTGTCATCATTTTGTACTCCCTGTCTGAGAACACAAAATCCCATTAGGAAACGAAATGGCCTTGGGGAACAAGGGTCTATAAATCTTTCCATAAGACCCTTTTCCACACTTAGGGATGGCTATAATTTTCTTTTAGCTTCCTCTCTTTTAAACAGAGGAGCCTCAAGTCTTTTATCTCTCATCACCAGTTGTACTTTGAAGGCTGCTACTGACTATTGTGGCCAGAACATGTGATCTTTCAAAAAAAATCCAGTTGCTGCAAGATGGTGCATGTGCCAGATGTGTTCTAAAAATCGCTCACTTGTTAAGAGCTTTAGGAATGAGAAATCATCTGGAAACAGACCATTTACAGTTGTACCACCTATAAGCATGTTACTATTCCTTGAGCAAAGACTGTGCACACAGAAGTTGAGTTTCACAACTGGCCATTAAATATACCACTTGGTTGTAATGTTAAAGACTTATCTTTTAACTGATCTCTTTTTCTCTTTTGTGTGTTTTGAGGGCAGAGGAAGAAAAAAGTTACAAGTGAGAGGGTTTAGAGCTGTTATGCCTCACAAAAGAGAAATAGGAAGAAAAAGAGTTTCCTGATAGAACTGCCCCATAATTAACTGCTACTGAAGCTGACCAATGAACATCAAAACACCACTGCTCATCAGTTAACAATAAGATCCCTTAACTGTTGTCAGAACTACTATTCAGTTACTTGTGAAATAACCCACCTGTGTGGCTCACAAGACACTTGAAATAATGAAAAAGTATTAGCGGATTCTCTCTCTATATAAGGGCAGTGTTGACTTGAACAAAGTCCTAAAAGTAGGTTATACGTGGTTATAACTCTCAGTTTGGGATTATAAAATTTTAAATATTAAAGTAAATTAAACAGAATAAATTCAGAGTATCATAAACATGGCAATTGAAATGAAGTAAAACACAGATAAATGTAGAGATCTTGACAAGATATTTAACTGCATTTCCTTATTAATTTTAGACCTTTTAAAAAATGGCTTACTTAAAAATGGTCATAGAGTATTTGACACCAATAGAATCTTTATAGACTGACACAAATGTCAAGAAGTTTGATTAATTTTAATCTTTCGACTATCTTAGAGAATTTTCCCCATTAAATGTGAAGCTTAGATTTACTACCATAGCAGCAGCATCAAGAGTTCATTTTATTCGCTAAACCCTTATTTCCATGGTACTTCGACTTCCAAAATAACCAAAACCCACTGGGAAAAAAGTATTGATTTAACACTAACCAATCATCATCAGGTTAAAAATGCAACACTTCTCATGATCAGTCTAGACAACAAAGATTGTTAAGAGTTGCAAGGACTGTTTCTTTACAAGCCTTGTATCTTCCTAATTAGAATAACAGTGCATTTTTCAGGTAACATACTGGAGCCCTTTCTTCTGGATGAGAGGGCCTCAAAGTTCCTTGGGTGTGGATATGCACATATATGTTCACAAAGATGTGTGTAAGGTAATCCATAGGGGTAAAAGAAAATAGAACCTTTACTAGTTTATTTTCTGTCTTTTCCTTTTAAATTTTCAAATTTTTGTACATGCTTTCTTGTACATAACATGTTAATATGGCTATTACTATATGTTTAATTTGGAAATATACATATATTGGGGATACATGTTTGCTAAAACAAATGAGTTAAAAGTCTATAGATAATTATCAGTTTTAATTCTGTAATTTACCTGCTCAAATCTTAATTATATGACATAGATTTCAAATTCCGGAGTGATGTGTGCTAAACATATAAGGCAGCATCATTACAATTTACTCAGGGACTGTCCAGATTTTTGTACTTTATGCTCAAAATTGACTTTAGAGCTTAAATTTTTAATTTTTAAGTTAAACGAAAATACTTTAACAGAGTTCCTTAACAAATAAGAGGTAACACAAACTTATTTAAAAGATAAAGTGCACATACATTTTCTTAAAATAATAGCCCAACAAAAAATACTTTGTATAACCTCCTTCTGCCCTGAAATTTGAAATTATCTTCATTGCGGCTCTACTTGAAACTCTCATTTTACAGTGTGTGCTGAAAATTACACAATTTAAGTTACACAATTTATTAAGTGAAACTGAAAAATTTATAAACAGTCTAACATCTAAATGTTATACTTGCATTCACTTCTATTAAAATGTTAAGTACTAACAAAACGTTTATAAAAATAAAACTATTTTTAAAAATTCCCTTCTATCTTAATGAAAATAAACTAAAATAGTAAAAACACAGCACATTTAAGAGACTGTTCTCATGTGAAAACATTAGGAGGTGAATTTTTTGTTCTCAATGTACCCCCTTAAAAAACGTGGTATGTAGAATCAACACATTCCCTATTAGTAATATCAGATTCTTGTCAAGAATAGGAGGAATGTTACTGCTTATAAGGCTCTAAAGGAACCTACATTTCCATGCACACATCTTATATAAGCCTAACAGTTGCTTTTCTTCATAAATCAATCTATTGTTGCACTTCATAATGAGAAGGCAGATTTACTGCCTTTTATCGCCTTTTCTCACCATCAGAAAGATGCCTATTTGGGTAATAGAACATTTCTCTTCTTCAAGGGTGTTTGCCATTAGAGAGGCAGGGGCAAGAACCTTTAACATCTGCTCCCTTCAAGTGAATGACACCTCTAGTTCTCACAGCCGGTATGCTGAAAAGCAAACGCCGGTATGTTGATAAAAATTCTCTAACTTGAAAAAGCACAACACTTGAAATACACTGAAGACATACACATGTCTAAAACACGCATTTGGGATTTGAGGGTTATACTGTAAAAACGGTAAAACATATCATTTTGATTGCTAACATTGTAATGCAAATGCCATGAAATCATCATCATAGAACAATAGGAGTTTCGAATAAAGACCTTTGATTCCATCATCTTGAATTTTCTCTAACTCTGAAAACAAACCTAAACTACTGGCAAGTAAGACTTTAACCATTTGTCATCTCAATATTGTATGGTAATAACAAAAGAGTTTATAATATAGCCTTACATTCTTCTGTTTTTATTTACTTAATTTATTCTTCCCTCAGGGAGAAATATTGAAGAATTGTAAACTTTAGACTTCAATTTAAAAACAAGAGAAAGGCACTTGTCAGCATCTAATTCCTAACCATCTGCCTTTCAAAAATACACAAACATGTACTCACCCACTCACTCTAGTTAGGCTAAACATTCTTAGCAAGTAAGTAGATCTTGATGGATCTAAACAGAAGTTTCAGCAATCATAGTTCTACTTTTGGAAACACAGCTATCTTTAAACAGGCATCATGATTCCTACTAGCAAATGCAATCGACCATAAATTAAAAGCAAATAGACACCATCCAAAACAAGTAAATAAAGTGAGGCAGGTATTGGAGTCAAGGGAGAACCTCCATTTTTGAAGAAAACTAAATTATGTCTTCTGTCCATGAATATGGAGTATTGCCTAGTGAGCTAACACTTGTTGTTACCTTGGGCTATCTTTTGTCACTTAAGCAATGCTTTCTGACAGTTTTACAGGCTGTTATCCCAAGGACTTCAGTATTTATGGCCTTTATTCACTTGGGCTTTCTGCTCTCATCCACTGATTACTAATCACTAAATAGATTTTTTTTTTTTTACGGGACTGAAATTAGCTCAAAGGATGTCCTTCGACAATGGCAGCTCGGGACAGTATGGGCTAAAAGGTCTTCTCCCGGCCTCTTCCTTGCTCTCCTCAATTTTCTCTTCCTTCCAGACAAGTTAATGAGGGTTCAGATCCACACTGTTCAATTAGATCAACAGCACAAGTGATTTACAGCATTCTTAGAGCATGGTTTAGAACCATTTGTGAATTGATCCTCAGAAGCTCATTCAATTTCAATACCTCAAGGATGATTTAAAGACCTAAACTTGTTTTTAATCTTCATGAAACAAGAGCATTTCCTACTCATAGAATCATTATTCAGGAAAAGCTACAAACCTTATATACATACAGTATTTATACAGCTACAAATTCCACAAACCTTAGTGTACACAAGCATGCATGAATGTTTCAAAGATATATATTATATTTTAAAACTTCGGCACATTTAGTTCACAATATGGCATTCAAATTTCTTCCTATCTAATAAAGGCTACTTACTACCTTTTTGTCTGCTCTACTTAAAAGAACCAAGGGCTGAAAATCAAGTAGAAAACACAGGCTCTTCTTTCCACTTAATTGCATTTGACTTAAAACATCTCCTAAGAGATTGGTTTTTATCTTATGAACAATGTGAAATGTGTAATAGATCACGTCCTCTTTACCAGCTGGCTGCTGGAAGCTTGGAAGTCAAATTACTCTGGAAAATAGTGTTTTCTTATAAACTAAAACTCTGAAAGAAAACTAGAAATATTGATATTATTACTCTCATAAACTTCTGGATGAACTGAGCAAATTGCACAATTCCTTGAGTGTGTGCTAAGCAATGAGGTGGGGTGGGAAGCAGAGAAGGGAGAGGCGAGAAACTAGCTTTGAAGGAGCGCTAAAGCTCCACTTACTGCTCTACAATAGAATTTACTAAATACGAGTCTTCCTGAAATGAAAGGGATTATTATGATCAGCTTCTGTTTTCTCTGAAATTATGCTGTAATGAAAACATTTAAAAAAGGAAATGTTGTTTTAAAAAAAAGTTTCTTAAGCCTTTAGATATCTCCATGTCTGGATAAAAACAATGTGCTCTACCACATCAGAAAAACAATGTTAACTTATTGAGTTTAGTATTTACATGAAATTACTTTGCCCGTTTATATATAACATTAACTATTTGGATATCAAGTAACTGCATTTAATTTATAGACACCCCTATGGTAAATTCTCCTTGAATATGGTTCCAGGAAAATTTATTTCTGCCAATAAATGTGCATGCTTTCTGAAATTCCAAATATAAAAGTATGTAACTCATATTTCTCTAGGAAAATCTGACTAACTCTGAACAAATGCTATGTTCTTTAAATTTTGTTACTACTTCTCTTAGTTTATATTTGTCACACATATTAATCTGTAAGCCTAATTCCATTCAAACCGTCATACAGTAACATGACTGTTAAAGAAATTAAAAATTAAATACATGTACTTGTGTAAGAATTTATATACTCATAAATTTTAAGAAAATAAGTCAGTTTCTCTAGGATTATCAAAACAATATTAAGGAAACATTTTAACGTGCAATTAAATGATAGCTAATTTGTATAAATACTCTAGTAGTTAGATGACAAGGGGTGTCCTGTTATTTTTTCGTAAGTTAAAAACAGTACAGTGTTTGCTTTTACATCTAAAAATATGTGAATGGGGAAAGAAAAACATTTTGGGTGTATGGCTTTGTAGAATATGATAAACTATATAATTATAAAAAAATGGAAGAATAGTATTATTCTTTTCCAAATGAAAAGATTCATTTCAGATTAGTAAGATATTTATGTCTAATCCTTAGCTTCTCTAAAAAAAAAAAAGTCTACAATATAATAATCATGAATAGAAAAAACTTCAATTTCTTTAATATGTGTTTTAATAATTCCTGGGTAGATAAAATATGTGTAAATGCTTCAAAGTCAGAGGAGAAGGGTATCTTTTTTTTCTTCCTACCTTAAATCACATCAGGGCTCCATTATAAAGTGACGTATTATAAAATCATACCTCATATTTTATAAACGTTTTCTCTAATTTTTCTTAATTATAGCATGCTACCTGCAAATTAGTGATCTAAAACTGAATTCTACTATAAATCGAAACCCTGTAGTTCTTTTACTCATCTCACCACCCTCATCCCCCCACCCTCCCTTTCATTACCTTGTAGAACATCCTAGAAGCTATCTTTCCTATGAAGTTACTGCTCACAATAAATAAACTTTACATACAGCTGGCCTTTAAAAATCAGAAATACAGCAAGCAAAGAAATCATCCTCACCTCTTTTAAAAGGAAACAGAGTAGCCCTCAGGAAAACAGAAGTGCCCCAAAGTTCACGTGTGTCAGCAAGGAGTTGAGAGCTGTTAAGAATGATCCTCTTGAAAAGAAAGAAGTCTCCTTAGGCACCCACATGTATATTTAGATTAGATTGGCAGTTTAAATGACAGCAAACACATGGTCATGACTTCCCGATTGCTCACTCGTCCAACACATACACACAGGCTAATCAGAAGCAAACATCCACCCCAAACTGTTTTAGAAACTAGCTTCTTCCATCTGATATGACCGTATGTGTGGTAAGCATACATTCTGCTAGAAAGATCAGATGTCAAACACTTAACTGTCTCTCCTAGTATACCCGGATCCTGAATCACATTGCTTTAGTTTTCCAGGGCATTTCTCTAAAGTTAAGTCTGACTTATCAACTTAAGTCAGTTGAGTAAACTCCCTGCTCTATGTAACCTGCAGAGTTTTATGAAGTACATATTTCTTTTATAAAGAAATGGCCATGTGAAGGTTTCAGGATCTATTTGTCTTAGGAGTATTTTAACCGTAAGACCTGACTATCCTATCAGTAATAGCACACACTCCTAGTCCGTAAACAGGGCAAAGTCACTACAGAGGATCACATTTGCTTGTGCAAATAAAGAGTGGTAGAGTTAAAAGGCAGAGATACCAAACATGAACTTTAAGCTCCTATTCATTACTGGGGCACTAGTAACATTTTCCAGTAAATAACACACACACACGGCACTATTTGGAGACAGCTATGAACTACACCTATAACACTGTAGTGTTGTGTATATATATATATATATGTTTATATCACACGTGTTGTATATATGTACATATATTGAGATTCATACATATTAAGAATAGTTAGCAAATGAGATGCAAATAGCCGAATGCTCTATGATAGAAGGACAGGTTACAAAAAATGGTAAACAATTTTGCACTTAGCTCTAAAGTCAAATACTTTGAAAACTCAAGATTAATATGAGGTGTAGATGAAAGAGTGGAATAATAAAATGACTTGGGGCTCCGGTTCTGGAAACGTCAGACCTGGTTTGAATTCTGATTCTACCACTTTTTTTGCTGTGTAACCTAAGCCAAGTCATATTCTCTCTCCAGGTCTGAGCTTCTTCATCTCTAAAGTGGGGAAATGGAATTAATAACAGTACTAGTTCATATAGTTAGTATGAGAATGTAGATAATGCAAGCAAAGTGTTTAGAACAGAGCATGGAATAAAAGATGACTATTATTTAGCTACTACTATCATCAAGAAGAACCGTAAAAGTCTGATATGAGAAAAGTCATGTCTGAGTCCATTTGGCTTGTCCACCTTCTCCCCCTATGATAGTCTTCCCTGAAATATATTTGACACTTCAAGAAATAAGGCAACCTCCTTCAACTGATCCAAAATCTATTTTCCCTCAAACTTCTCTTGGAGCAGGGAGCTGATAAAATGCCTCATTCGATGCCTGGTGTATAAGACATTCTAGAAAGGATGTCTATACAAACAGCCGAAGAAAGATGAGAATTATAACATGATAGTTAATCTAAACATAAATCATCTACAGGAAAGTAATAACTACTGGTCAAGTAACTCACTGGCCAAGTAATAATTAAGAATTCACAGAAGAAATAAAGTGAAACTCATTTAGGGCATCCCACTGATTGAGACCCAGAAGCTTTTCCTCCTATACAAAAATGTGGGGCTCCAAGAGACTCAATAAAAAGATCCATTTAAAGAAAATACAAATATCATGATATGTTCTTGATATTTCATCTCAATTTCATAGACATATACACTTCTGTCATATGTTAACTTGTCTTAGTAGTAAAAAGACAAAAACAGATGGATTCTGATGGCTTAATGGCAGAAATATTTGTCCTGTGGTTTTTGCTACTTTATAAAAGTATTAGAAAGGAATTCAGAAGTGGGGTGAAACCTCAAAGTTAATTGAATCTCCTTTATGTTGTCTGACAAATTAAGATTGCGAGTAGCCTTTATTATAGAACATCTGCTCATGTGGTATCATCAATGTCAAGTTATTTCCCTTTTTTCTTTAAAACCACAATCACTACATGAAGTTCTTGCACTCCTCATAAGAGGTTTTGTTATATACTCAAGTAAGCAAATTTGAGGTATTTGAGAAATAAGATTATTTCCAATGTTAATGCTCTCCAAAGACTTGTTTTTAATGTTCGTCTGTACCTATCATTAAAATGTAACCTAACACAATTATCATCAATAGGATGCAGGTGTTGGATAATTATATTAGTATCAACACTACAGGCAAATTAAGATTTCTTCCCATGTGATGGAGTTCTGATAAATATCAATTCCTTGGCTTACTGAACCCTGAAGATCAAAAGGCCCTGCATATGGCACTAATAAATCAAATAGAGTCATCAAATCTACAGTCTGTTTTCTTTGGCTAAAACTGCAAAGTTTTACTCACAGAGCCTTATCTACTGCTAAAAATTCTCTGCCAAACCAAATTTAGCTTACCAAGAGTACAGAAAATATACCACTCCCCAGCTGCACCCTCCTGGGTGGGGCTTTTGAAGTTCAGGGATACTATTGTGTGGTGATCTAGAATATCTGGTCTTTTCCTCTCCCTTGTTTTTTTACATCTCACAATCAACTAAAAACTCATCCGGCAAGTAAAAAGTTACCTCTAGATTCAGACTGGAAAGTTACAAAATACTTTGATTTATTAACAAAACCAAACATAAATAAAGGTACTAAATAAAATTTCTAAGTTATGATTAACATATACACCCTAAAAATACTAAAATATCTCACAAAACTTTTTTCTCACTCAAATACCAGTAAGAATTCCTGATGTTGGGAATTCTACAAAGGTATTTATAGTCTAAGTAATCACTTTGTCATAAACTGACCCTAAACTTGGTGTGATGGCGGTGTTACTTTAAAGAGAAGGGGCCAGGAAAAGATATTATAAGCAGGATGAAAACCCAGGAAAAATGCCACTATCTTTTGGTTGGTTTCTCTAAAGAGGATATTCTGATAGATAAACCATTCTGTTCCATAATATTTCCAATCTTGAAGGAAATACACAAATGAGTGATGGGATCAGGTTGTTTTGTTTTTTCTTTATAACTAGACTAGTTTGTACCTTTCAAAATTTTTTACAAATTATGTTTAAAATAGGTAAACAGAAATACAAAAATGTGTTTCTTTGGCTCAACTGAAACCACCCTAAAGCAGTAAGAAATACTCCCTTTTCATGTCCAAAAGGATTTTGGAAAGGTGTAATAATTTGCCCTAATAAGCTGAAATCTCAGCTAAGAATTTTTGCCCACTATCCAGAGTTTCTCAGCATTGGCGTTATTATTTTGAACTGAAAAATCTTTGTTGCGAAGGCTCCCCTGTGCCTTATAGAAGGTTCAGAACATCTCTGGCTTCTACCCCCACAAGCCCCGTCCAGGTCATGATACTTAAAAATGTCTCCAAACAACAAGGACCTGTTGTACAGCACAGGGAACTATATTCAATACCCCGTAATAACCTGTAATGGAAAAGAATCTTAAAAAGAATAGCTATGTATATGTATAACTGAATCACTTACCTGTAAACCTGAAACACTGTAAATCAACTATACTTCAATAAAAAAATTTTTTTAATTTATAATGAATATATATATGTATTGTGTTTGTGTGTGTGTGTGTGTGTGTGTGTGGTACACGGGCCTCTCACGGTTGTGGCCTCTCCCGTTGCGAAGCACAGGCTCCGGACGCACAGGCTCAGCGGCCGTGGCTCACGGGCCCAGCCGCTCCGCGGCATGTGGGATCTTCCCAGACCGGGGCACGAACCCGCATCCCCTGAATCGGCAGGCCGACTCTCAACCACTGCGCCACCAGGAAAGCCCTATCACGAACCCGCGTCCCCTGAATCGGCAGGCCGACTCTCAACCACTGCGCCACCAGGAAAGCCCTATAATGAATACATTTTTTAAAAAATCTCCAAACATCGCCAAATATCATGGGGTGGGGAAATTCACCCCAGGTCGAGAACCACTACTCCAGGCTAATATTTTCTTTACAAGTCAACTACAGGAGTTTCATATAATCACGCACAATTAATTGGCACAGCATTCCATTTTAATAACGTTCTAATTCTGAGATCTTCATGAAATTACACTTTTGATCTGACAAGATCCTTTTCCATGGTCTCTCTCTGGTATTTATGTAAAGATGCATTTTGGAAAAAACTAAAACCTCTTCCTTCTGAAATATTTGCATTCAGTCTCTCCCTTTAGGATTCTGGCCTATCACTCCATTTTAGTTCTGGATTGGATCCACTGCAGTCCCTTAGATTGAAACCAAATTCCCATTTCCATCTGGCACTGCCACTGCGGGACGAGTACAGATGCATGCCATTTGGTAAACAGGGTCCAGAAAGCACCTTGTGAGACTTTACATAATGTTATATGAAGTGAGAAAGAGCTTACAGTTAGAATTGGTGAATACAAGAGTGGTATTATGAGTCAGTTTACATTTAGAGAAAGCCTGTTCCATGCCTGAAGTGACACAAAACAATGTTTAGAGAAGAGTTTCCAAGGCACAGTATGTCACAGAGTGGGAAGAAGGCTCATTCAAATACCACTGTGGTCAGGAGTCCCAAGCCTACTCCCTTTAGAAGCCAATAAACCCAAAGTCTGACACGTTAGCCTCTGAAATCTGGGGTTTTCTTCTTCTTGGCTATAGCTTTGCTAGAGGAAACACCAAGAAAGAATTGGCCTGGTTCCTGTCATCAAGATTTGTTTGGAGGCCCCATCGCTGGAGTAATGAACCTTGCAAGAGTGGACAAAGCCTATTAATAGAAGCTTTCAGCTGCCACAGACATCACTGGAGGTGACAGACCCCATTCCGTGGATGCCCCAAACTTCTATTCAAGATGTGCTGGAATGATACAACCCAGGGAGTACATGACTGCACTGAATATTCCAGATCCCAGAGAATTCCCAATAAGAAATGCCAACTGCCTTTTAGGGCTATTAGTATTAGCCAATCTGCTCCTATGGTGACAGCCACGCTACTTTCTGGATATACACACATATATATATATATATATATATATATATATATATACACAACCTAGATAATGAATTACAGGCCATCCAGATTCTGCTTCCTGGGGAAGATGCCTTTTACATCCTTTTCATCACTGATAATTCTACTATTCTGTATTTTGCTTTGTGTATGAGTTATCCAAATACTTACATTAACCACTTCCTCCCACAATCTGCTACATAAGGATGACGGTGAGGATATAAAGTACATCTTACTTACTTTGCACCCTTTATAGAAGGGGTTGACAACCTTTTTCTGTAAAGAGCCCAATAGTAAATGTTTTAGACTTCACTTCTGTACATTCTTTGTCAGGACTACTCAACTTTGACCTTGTAGTGAGAGCAGCCACAGACTATATATAAATAAATGAACATGGCTGTGTTCCAATAAAACTTTATTTACAAAAACAAGGAGCACACCAGATTTGGTCCAAGAAATATAGTTTGCTGATCCCTAACCTATAAGTACTTAGCATAACTTCATACTTATAGTAGGTTAAACCAAATTTCTCTGATTTAATTTACCATATTATTTCTCCTGCTCCATTTCTGTTTATGTATACAACATAGGTTGTTTTTGTTTTACAGAAAAAAGAAGCTTAATGATCTCAATCACTAGCTACGTGGTTTTTAGCTCCTTTAAGACACTCTGTCCTTTGGCAACTAAATTTTAACCCATAAAAGAGCAATGTTCTGACTGTGTTGTCCAAGTTTCTCAGAGTTATTGTAGGAGACATAACTGTTTTACATTATGTTGGAAAGTGACTTTTCAAACCAATTATACTGTTGAATGTGTACAAATGAAAGTCTCATCAATAAAATAAATTACTCTTTACCAGATAAACAGCAGCTCCTCTGACACAGTAACACCTTGGAAAAAGCAGCTGGAAAAAAGTACAAACTTAGAATTCAAAAGCCACTACAAACCCCTACAGGAAAGCTATCCAAAGATCACTCATTTACCAAGTGCAATTCATTAATTGTTTCAAAAGTTCAAGTATTTAAAGTGGGTAAGTTTTAGATATCTGGAAGTTCAAGTTCTGTAAACAGAAATATAGGAGAGGCTCATGGTGGAGGTAGGGGGAGTCTGTAAGGTCACAATCACCCAAAATAATATCTAACCAAATAAAATAAACATTTGTGCTTTAAGTTCAAATTAACATTTATGAAGATCAATGTTTTGATTCTCACCTGGAAGAAACTTCCCACACTAGACTCTTTAACCAAACTGATTCTTGTGTAAACCTCAAAACAAAAAAAGGCAGATCAAGTACTGGATGAGTTAGAAAACTTGTACTTGATTGCTTCTTTTGAATACTTATTTTATTCTCAAAAGCAATAAAACTGATCAACTAAAAAGAAAAACCAAAGGTTGATAAAGAAGAGGGTAGAATTTGTCTTTAAAAAAAAAAATTTCCCCCCAAAATGATTTCCCATTAAAGAGCAATGATAGTAAGGTAACTTTCAAAAACAAACTGCCCATTTCTAAAATGTTCATGTTTTTCCAAATAGTTGCATAACTACCTAAGTTATCCCTACCAGTAATAAAGCTGTGGAGGGGGCATATAGTTCACCTTGTTTTTCATACTGAGGATACCTAAATGACTGACCCAGAGGGATATTCCATGGGGAGAAAAACAACCCATCTCCCTCAACAGTTATCAAAATTCTCCAAATTTTCTCAAGATGCTCAGAGTTAAGAAGAAATAGAAAAGCTACACTAATAAGAATGTCAGGGATTCTGAATGCTGCTGTCAGATCAGAAGGTAATATTTCATCAGTTACTCATTACGTAAAACTAGTAGCATTATTCACAATAGCCAAAAGGTGAAAACAATTGAAATCTCTATCAACTGATAAACAGATAAACAAATTGTGGAATAGTCATATAGTGGAATATTATTCTGCCATAAAAAGGAATGAAGTTCTGCTACATGCTACAAAACAGATGAGCCCTGAAAATATGCTAAGTGAAAGAAGCCAATCACAAAAGACCATGTATTGCATGATCCCATTGGCATGAATTGTCCAGAATAGGCAAATCTATAAAGATAGGAAGTAGATGAGTGGATGGCTAGGGCTGGGGGAGATGAGGGAATTGAGAAGTGATAACTAAAGGGCACAAGGTTTATTTGGGGGGCAATGAAAATGTTTCAAAATTAATTGTGGTAATGTTTGCACAACTCTGAATATACTAAAAACCACTGAATTGTACACTTTAAATGGGTGAATTGTAGGTACGGGAATTGTATCTCAATAAAGTTGTTTTGAGAAAACTGTATTGAAAATATACTGACAAATGCTCATTCAATTCTGTCCAGTAAGGCAATTTGATTCAATCCCTATGTTTTTAAAGACTAAAACATAATTAAGTTATGTATACTTTGGGGATACTTAGCCCATCAGATTATTATGGCAGTTTTTAAAACGGAAATGTTATGAGAATCAACCAAGAGAATTTAATGGCGAATTTGGCTGTAACGTTTCCAATGAACTATAGATAAAATGTAAAATATTAGCCAAAGAAAATAGTAGTAGATTTGATAGTGTTACATTAAGAAGGATATAAATTAGAAAAACATGTTGAGATATTTAGAGGTAAAAGGTGGTAAGTTTAAATAGAAAACTAAAAAGTAAGATATTAATTTTTCTCCAAGGTTGTAAATACAGACAGGGCTTTGAAAATAAAACTCAAACCTTGTTACACAGACTGAGATCTACTTACTGACAAAGAAAAAGTAGCATTAAGGTAAAATGAAAATAGTGATTTAAGTATACAAAAATCAGATAAAAGTATTGATCACAAAATAATCATACATTAATTCCTTTGTGTAAAGTGTATCCACAAATTCTGTACATCAAAAGCTGTCTTTTATTGACTTGTTCTTACATGCCTACTATGTGTCTGGAAATGTGTTAGCACCCTGGGGAAACAGTGCTGGACAATCCAGATATGATCCTTGACCCAGAGGCTTTCCAGTCTAGCTTATGATTTAACATTTAACTGCCTTTTGCTTCAATATTTCACATTTACAAAGAACTCTAACAAGTTGGCTGCTTTTATTCAAACATTTAAAATCAAAGCTAGAAGTATGAATTAGCAGTCAGATAAATCATTTCCTTCCTATCACGGTAGGACAAATTATATACTTCATAAGTTAAACTGAGGTGTAACTTACACGCAGTAAAACGTACAAATCTAGGTGTACAGCTCAATTAATTCTTACATATGTATACACCCATGTAAATACCACCAGTTCAAGACACAGAATAGTTCCCCAGATGATGACTCTGGACAGTGGTTTGCTAAGTGTTGACACTGGATTGCTTGCTTGTTCCTAGCAACTCTCCTAGGGCATTGGGTAGAAGATTTTGTAAAAGGCAAACCAATTGATATTAGTCAATCATTTTGTGGAAATAAAATCATATCTGGATAACTGGTTGTCTCTGCATAGAAAATACTAGTTCATTTCTAGGAAAGGGAAAATAGTGGGAAAAAGAAGAAAAGGAAGCAGAACAGGCTCCTGCAGAATGGACAAATGTAAGTGGTAAATAAGACAGACTTCACGTGGGAGGAATTCTGTTGATTCTCCTCACATTTATTTTGCAGGGAAGGTAGGTAGTAGTAGGGAATTGTTACTATAAGACATGGAACCAAAGACATCAAAGCTAGATTTGAGGGGCAGCATCAAGTGAGCCTAGGAGAATCAAACAGCAACCTGAAACACATGGAATAATTATTCCATCCCATCTACCCATCCATCTATGTATTTATTTAACATTTTCATGAGGAAATGTTAAATAGTCCAGCCTGTGAAAAAGACCCTGGATTTATCTGTCTCCGACCCACTTTCCACACCTACCTCTTTTAAATCTAATCACATGTTGTTGCATCTAAGCATTATTTCTATGAGCTACACTATTTTTTCTACAACGAGGTAGGGCAAAAAAATATAAAATTCTTTGTCACTATCAAACGTCATTCTCTAATGTTGAAGTTAATTGAAGGAAGACAAGGAGGTGACAGATGTCCAATGAACAGCTAGAAATTATGCAACTTTGGGAAAGTTAAGATTTTAGTATATATCTACTCTTATAGTTCTCCCATTTTATTGTACTACTTTGACACACTACAGCCCAGATGCTACAAAAGCTTAAAGATAGAAAACAACTAAAGGAAAAGACAAAACTTCATGGAATTCAGTGGGGGAGGGGGGCTAACGAGGGGCCTATCAATGGTGGCTTGCCACAGACATCAGCACACCTGGTAAGTAAGAGGGACCCTCCCAGGATAAATACCGTGCAACCTGCTCACCTTAGGCCTCTCCCAGGTTGCTTTATCCTGCCTCAACTCCCTGAACTGTCAAGAAACCAAATCCTGTTGATCAGAGTACTGAGATACTTCCAAGAACACTATTTCAAAAAATAAAGATAATTATGTCTTGTCTCAATCTTTTTTTCTTAAACCATGCCTGGTGGTTCCCAGACCCACCAGGGTCCACTGACTGCTCTAAGAGCTCTATTTCTACTTTGCCAGCATCTTTAAAATGTGGCACCAAACATGAGACCCAGATGTAGTCTGATGGGGGCAGAAGGTAATGGAGCTGTAATTTTCCATGACTGACATACAATGTTTCTATTAACACAGTCTCAGATTAAACTAGCTCACAGAGCACTGGTGAGCCACTGTAACCAAGATCATCATCCCCCACCACCCCTGCCCCCAGTAAAAACTGTCTCTAAGGTCAATCTCCCTATCCTTTACTAATCAAAACAACGACTTGATTTTAAATGAAGGAACTTACAATTATCTCGGTTAAATTTCCCTTTCTTGGGTTTAGCCTAGGATTTCTATTTGATAAGACTTTTTAATCATAATTCTGGGATAATATGAAATATATGATCCCTCCCATTTTTAGGTCACTGGTGAGCATGCCTTCCATATCTTTATGAAACTCACTGTAAAAATAACAAACAGGGGGCTTCCCTGGTGGCGCAGTGGTTGAGAGTCCACCTGCCGATGCAGGGGACACGGGTTCGTGCCCCGGTCCGGGAGGATCCCACATGCCGTGGAGCGGCTGGGCCCGTGAGCCATGGCCGCTGAGCCTGCGCGTCCGGAGCCTGTGCTCCGCAACGGGAGAGGCCACAGCAGTGAGAGGCCCGCGTACCACAAAAAAAAAAAAAAAAAAAATTAAAAAAAAATAAATAAATAACAAACAGGACAGCAAAAATGCAAAGCTCTGTAAGAGATCTCCACAGGGGTCTCTTGACAGGCTGACATAGACTCTAAACGTGCTTGTTCAGGCAGTACAAATCCACCTATCTCAAGAATCACCCAGCTTTCATATCTCCTCCACCTTTTCCTAATGTATCATTAAAACACTGATGGATGAGTCACTGTATTCTCTAGTCAACCTTATAATAAGAATATTAGATTCCCTAGGTATAACAAGCCATTAGAACCTAGTGACAGCCACAGTCTTTCTTAAATGCTCCTTGACTACACAGTTCAAATTCAATTCTAGAATTTTATTAGGAAACAATGTAGGAGTAAGGAATTGTGAGGTCTACTCATAGGAGATCATGTTTACTTTATCATTGTATGTTTACTGTCACACTTCCAAGGCCAAATACTCATATTACTCATTGTAACACTGTCTTTAACAGTAGTACATTATGTTATCTTCAAATAATCTTGAAGCAAGTCCACAAGATTTCCCATCAATTTCAAAATTATTCAGTGATGTAATTAAATAGAGGTCTGAATGTTTTAGGTTATTTGATAAGAAAAGGCCGGTGACTGAAGGCTATAAATACGTGCAATGGCTCCATTCTTTGTCCCAACAGCTACGCCTGACATAACTACGTTTAATTGCCTGACAAAAGTAGTACTAATTGAGAGAGAGAAAAAAGTCGTTATTGACCCTATGTAATAATTACTCATGCTTCTTTTTAAAGTACCAATCACTTAAAAGGAACAGCTAACTTTAAGACCACAGAAAATTGGAGTAACAAGAAAAAGTGATAATTCTAACTTGAGATATACTTGTAACTGACATTATCAATTTTTAAACGTATATAATACATTGGTTCTGATTATTTGATGCTTTACTTGAAAGCATTTCATCATTGATTAATAAGAGTTATCATTCCTGCAAAGCTTCGCATCTAAAAAAGATTTATAACCATTTTAATGATCCTTTACAAGATCCAACCAAATGTTTCAGTGCCATCATCCCTGCTCCTAGCCAGGTGAGGAAAATGACTCTTACATAGTTTGTAGAATTTTCACCAACTCTTCCTCAAGGGGCTGACTGGACTCCTACATAGACTTCTGGCTGCAGACGGAGAGACCAAATAAAGGGGATTTGCCTCCCCAGAAAAGAGAGGGGAGGGTTGGGTGGGGGGAACCTCTTCCAGAATCAGAACCAAGTTTTTCAGGTAGAAGCAGGGGGACAGAGAAGTTCTTCCCAAACTGAACACAGGAAAGACGCCCTCTGTGCCAAACAAGAGGATGGTGAGCAGTTTTAAGAAAACCGGCTGTGGTTCCTTCTACCTAGACAAGGAGCCAATTGGTAGCCTGGCCCTGATTAGAGAATTAACAGTTCAAGTCTACCAGAAAGCCTTAATCAGGGATGGGGTGCTGGGGTGGGGGGAGTGGGGAAGAGTTGTGTAAGGAGGAGAATTAAATGGTGATAATTTAACTCAATACCCCTAATAGGAAAATTTGGGGTCCACAAAGAAGACGCCAGCTCCATGTCTTGGTGTATAACTCTACCACCTGGAGGAGAGAACTGCCCTACTCAGATGACAGAACTAGTCGCAACCTTCCTCCACCACTAAGAGAGATCACCTTGGCCAGGGGTTATCTTTATTCACAAAGCATTCGACCTTGGCTGTAAGATATACTTGTAAAAAACACAGAAAGTATTCTTAATTTTTTCCCCAGATAAGAGAGGAAAATAAGGAATAGAGTAATAGAAAACAAGAGTTTGGAGAAAGAAAGCTTCCAGAGAAAAAGAGAAAGTCCTGGGCTATTTTATCTTTTTTTTTTTTTTTTTTTTGTGGTACGCGGGCCTCACACTGTTGTGGCCTCTCCCGTTGCAGAGCACAGGCTCCGGACGCGCAGGCTCAGCGGCCATGGCTCACGGGCCCAGCCGCTCTGCGGCATGTGGGATCCTCCCAAACCGGGGCGCGAACCCGGTTCCCCTGCATCGGCAGGCGGACGCGCAACCACTGCGCCACCAGGGAAGCCCTATCTTTTTTTTTTTTTAATGGATCTATTAAAGAAGTTGTGTCCTAATATTTTGTTGGGGGGTGGGGAGGAATTTCAGTCCAAAGTGACCCATGTGAGAGAAGGGCAGGTAAAAGAAAGGCCCCACAGGAGTAATCAAAGGCCATAATCTCTCCAAATTCATCGGTCTCCACCTATGAAGTTAATACTGTAGCTGGAGAGACCAACCCGTAGTATCCCCCAAGGCAACAGGTGGCTCAAATGAATTAGTCCAAGCCCTTCCCAGGGTGCCGGGCGTACAATACTTGGAGGAAAGGTGGTTCAGCAGTGCATCCTGCCAACACAAGCCTGACATCTGCTTAATCTTCTCCCTCGGACTCCAACTCCATACTGGGTATTTCAAATGGGTAACAACTTGAAAGCTCCATGTGGACTTCCCTTTCATTATTATTATTTCAAATGCTAAATGTTATCTACTTAAGGATCTTACCTTGGCTCCATGCCCTGGCAGAAGGCAAGAGTTTTCTGCTAATAAGGGCCGGGAGGCTTTATAAGACCATGGGAGTTTTCAAAATATTCATACTTATTCATAATAGTCAAATTAATAGATCTGATGCCAGATGTAAAGTGGCATCTTATGGGTAGCTTTAAAAGGTACTGATGGGATAACTTTTAAAGCTACTTTAGAACATGCAGCTATGAATCTAATGCATAACCTGATTGCCTTTTGATCTTGGCTATGTGTTCACTATCCTTTAATGAACTAATCAGAAAAGACTTGCCATTCTTCTCCCCTGGAAAGATATTTGGCATTCAGGAAAGAAATTTAGGTTAAACACCTTTTAACAATCCTTTCTGTAACAATTAAAAGCTTTTCCTTTGACTTACTGACACGGTTCAGAACCACACACAATGAAAGCAAAATAAATCTTTCCTATGCGGTACATTACACGCCCTTAGATGGATTAAGACATGCTATCCAAGTCTGCATTTTTATAGGCTTTAGGCTGCTAAAAAGCCATCAGAATTAGTGACAGGTGAGCAGCAGGTAAACAAGGTGAGGAAAACCACTGGTAAGTATACTTCGGGATCTTCTGACCTTGTAGTCAGGACAGACCTGGGCTTGTTTTCTGAGAAAACAGAGTCCCCACCTTAATAATTCACAAGCTTAATCAGGAGACAAGAGGAAGCACACTGGGCAAAAG
Organism: Physeter macrocephalus; assembly: GCF_002837175.3. NCBI lineage: Eukaryota > Metazoa > Chordata > Mammalia > Artiodactyla > Physeteridae > Physeter > Physeter macrocephalus. The sequence goes on from NC_041222.1 coordinate 62,374,640, forward strand.
TTAGCTAACACATATGAACAAAGCATCCGTAACAGCAATCTTACATCAAAGCAGAACAAAATCTGTCAACTGGAAGAATAAAATGCTTAGTGCAGACTGTGTTTGCAGTTATGTATTTACATAAAGTCATCTCTTTAAAATCTTTTGAGCAGCATTTTAAAATTGGGGAAGTCCTTTACAAAAATAATCCTAACAATCCATGAGGTGGGCGTTACCAGAATCCCCATTTTATTAAAAATAAAGAGGAAGGGGGAAACTAGTTTAGAAATACCCAGTTTCTACTACATTTACAAACTAGCAACTATGTGTCATTTGGTTCACACAACAATTTTGGGAGCCATTATTCACATTTCAGAGATTATGAAATTAAGACTCAAAGAGGTTATTTTGCCCCAGATCACAAAGCTAGCACAAGTGTCAGACCTGGAGCCTTTTCCCAGCTCTCAAGACTCTTTCTGGGATACCTTTTTCACTTGCTTTATAGAAACACATGGTCTGTGTTCCTCACCAAAATATGGACAACCTGCTTTCCGGGGCCTAACACACTATGGTTACAAGCAGATTCCTGTGTCCAGAGTGCATTACATAAGCACTCTAATGCTGAAGGAAACGTCGGTGGGCAGGGATGCTGCCCAACTGACTGATCCTATAAACTCATCTGAACAGTAACACCTATGCCGAGAGAAATAAGATGTAGGGGATGCATTTAGTTTCCCTAAAGAATTAGCATCTTAGTTTTCAAATATTATTTAATTATACTCAAATATATATTTAATTATACTCATCTGGAGACTGATCCTACAAACTGATCCCATAAACTCCATGTAAGAGGTCAGATACGAATAAGATCACCATTCATAAAATGGAATAATGCAGAAAAGGAGAGGCAAGAGATTGCTGTTGATGGACTCTCACCCTAACTCAAGGATCAAGAAAGAAAGTACCAGAATAACAGGTAAAGAGCAGTCAAGATTTCTGGCTAGTGAACATCTGTCAGGTGGAAGATTCTAGAACTAGTTTAAAAAAATAACCCACATCCCTTAAATATTTTATTTTAACTAAAAGTTTATAAAGACACATTAATCAACCAATCTTTTTTTTTTTTTTTTGTAAAATTTATTTATATTTGGCTGTGTTGGGTCTTCACTGCTGCATGCGGGCTTTCTCTAGTTGCGGCGAGAGGGGGCTACTCTTCCTTGCGGTGCGCGGGCTTCTCATTGCGGTGGCTTCTCGTTGTGGAGCACGGGCTCTAGGCCTGCAGGCTTCATTAGTTGTGGCTCATGGGCTCTGGAGCGCAGGCTCAGCAGTTGGGGCGCACGGGCTTAGTTGCTCCGCGGCATGTGGGATCTTCCCGGACCAGGGCTCAAACCCATGTCCCGTGCATTGGCAGGCAGATTCTTAACCACTGTGCCACCAGGGAAGTCCCCAACCAATCTTCTGATGTAAGATCAAGGAGTTTTCTTTGAGTGGAGTCTGAAAAGCCTTACATAACCACACTCAATACATTATCAGTGATCACCCTCTATAAGCAATAATTCAAAGACTTGCATAGCTATTGGAAATGCAGAGTCCTTCTAGATTCTTAAGATTTTTTTTCCCTTGGTGTAAAAAACTTCACTTCGTGTTTCAACTTAGTTTTAGAAGCTAAGAAACAATTACCTTTTGTGTATATTATTTAACTAACTAATGTAATTACAAGTGGAACACTCATACACGTTTGGGAACAACTACTTGGTTTCTCGGTGAGTATACCACTCAACCTGCGGAGTGTGGAGTATAGCACCCACCAGTGCTGGGCAACAGTGAGGATGTTTCATAGAGGAATGGTGAGCACTGTTACCAGCGCAGGCCCATTAGTGGAGCTTTTGGTTGCAGACCCTGTAGGGTCGCTTAACAGCTTGGTAGAAGGGCTGCTGTTCAGGATGCATTAGCATGCAAGTTCCAACTTAGGAGATCCCCAGGACTGAAGACAGGAGACAACACATCTTGGAGATATTGCAGGTTCTGTTCCAGACCACTGTAACAAAGTGAATATTGCAATAAAGCGAGTGCCACAAACTTGTTGGGTTCCCAACGCATATCTATTAAGTGTGCAATAGCAATATGCCTAAAAAAACAATGTATATATCTTAGTTTTTAAAAAATTTATTGCTAAATATTGTTAACCATCATCTGGCCCATAATCTTTTGGTTGATGAAGGGCTTGAAATATCACAAGAATTACTAAATGTGACACAGAGACACAAAGTGAGCAAATGCTGGTAGAAAAATGGCGCTGACAGACTTGCTCAAAGGAGGCTTTCCACAAACCTTCAATTTGTAAAACACACACAGTATCTGTGAAGTACAATAAAACAAAGCACAATAAAAAGAGATATGCCTGTGTAGGTTTTAGGATACCTTAATAAGGTTTCAAAGTACATGTGCTGGGGAGATGTCTTTCCTTAAGAGAAGACGGATGTGGTAACATTTTCCTTTTCAAAATGATGGCTGCTGTCTTCAGTCCATTTTTTCTTCTAATAAATTCAACCTCCCACAGTGATAAATTATACTTGGTTATAATTTTAGTTTTATAGTGTAATCATGACTCTCTTAAAACCACCCTTAGAAATGCTAAGTCTCCGATGAGTACAATTAAATATATATTTGAAAACTGACTAAGATGCTAATTCTTTGGGGAAACTAACTGCATCCCCTACATCTGATTTCTCTCAGCATTAAGTGTTACTGTTCAGTAGAACTCTTTTTTTGTTTTGTTTTTACAATTCTTGCCCCTGTGGTTAGGAATTTAAATCTTTTGTAATTTTTCATTCATTCTTCCACATATACAATAAGCATTTAATTGAAAGTTGCTGCTACTCAAATGTGATGGTTTAATAATTATTTAACAACCAAATTAACATTATTAATTTAAAGCTAATCTGTCATGGTAATTATGCAACCTAAGGAAACAGAAGGGGGGAAAAATAGTTCCTTTTATACACTATGCAAGTGTTATTTTACCAGTTCCAGTCATTTCAAGAGTACATGTAAACATTAGAGAGAATGCAATCATATTTCATGATCACAAAGACAGCAAAAACAAGGTGGTCGTAGAGCTCTCACGTTATCATGCCTCCGCACAGTCGCTATAGGAAGTAGGGAGGCAGAAATTTCTTTCACTTCGACATCCTGTTATTGAAATTTCTCTGAAAACTATTTGCTTTTTTAAAATACAAAAGCAAACGTTTTGGGACTTTAGACTATGACATCCCTCTGCTGCCTCAATAAAAGATTAATCTGTGGTCCTTGCCTCCCCTTTGTTATTTTTGTGGTTTAATACTCTTCACGGTAGAAACAGTTAACAAAAAAATCTCGGGTCGTTTCGTGGGAGTTTTCAAGAGCTCCACGCTCCTTGGCTAGTTTATGTCCTCCAACACAAAAGCAAGGGCTACAGAGACTGGTAAAGTGCAATCCTACTTATACAACTTGCTCACCCTGGCCTCCAGGTTATCCCAGGATTCTACTGTATGAACTTATTCATATAATGGTGGGTTATCCCCTGAACTGTGTGCTCTAAGAGGGCCAAGATTTGTCTTTTTTTATACAGGGAGCTCTCCCATTCACTGTGGCCTGTCTAATCTACCCTCTTGAAGGGGAGGGGCCAACTATCACATTTCCAGATCATTTGGATGTATTTATAGTTAAGACACCTATAAATACATAAGTCAGTTAAGAGAACTCAATTATAAATACAGAATACATAAGTATAAATAAATCTTTACACTATTTAACTCAATATTTGTAGAGCACCAATTAAGTACCAGGCACAGTGCAAAGAGCTGAGAAATCAGATAGTTAAGAGTCTGTATGTGCCCTCAAAATACCCTACTGATCAGGAGAAAAACACTTTAATATGAGAGAATAACAACTATAATCAAAATATAAACTGTTAATGGAGGGAGTACAAAGGAGGGGAGGGAGTCATTTAAGTGGGGCAGATTATTTAGAAAAGCTTCAAAGAAAAGGTGAATGTTAACCAGGTCATAAAGGACCAAGGGTATTTCACTAGGACGTAAAATAGCATGGAATGATCAGGGAACCGAAGATTGCTAATATTTTAGGATCACTAAAGTATAAGGGAGAGCAAAGAAAGATGAGGGCAGAAAGGACAGATTGAAGAAGTCTTAAAAGCAATGCTTACAAAAAACTAGCTATTGTTAAAGGATGCTAGGGAACCAAACCCATTCTTTTGAAAACTGGTTTTTTTAAAAAAAGGGAAAGAATGTTTTACTTTTCCTAGACAAACTAACTGTTGGTTAAACAAAGGGTAGAAGAGGGAGAGTTTCTCTAGACAGGTGAGTTCTGGCTGATAAATGAAGAAAGAATGGTAGAATAAAAATACCACCAATTGACAACCCCTAAAGAATTAATGCATCTAGGCCCTGAGCATCAATGGGCACTAACGTCACAAAACAAGAGATAACCTCACCTTACAGGCCTCCCGATGAAAGCTAACAACTCCATCCATGAAATAATCTTGCCCCCAAAACAAAACCTAACCTAAATCTGGCTACACCCCTAATTTACAGAAAATACACCACAAAGATACTATCAGCAAAGTCCAAACTGAGAAATTCTATAAGGCAAACAACCTAGTTTTTTTTTTTTCTTTTCTTGAACTTTTACATGAAAAAAGAGATAAGAGAGGGCCCACAGATTAAAAAGGGCTTAACTGTAAAGGAGAAACTAACACACTATTGTAAAACAGTTATACTCCAATAAAGATGTTAAAAAAAAAAATAAATAAATAAATAAATTGGAACTTAAAAAAAAAAAAAAAGGACTTACGACATTTTTACAAATTGCAAGACGTCGACCTTTTTTGGATCCTCATTCAAACAAACCGTAAGAACAAAAAGAAAATTTATGACGTTTTGATTCGTAAAACAGTTATACTCCAATAAAGATGTTAAAAAAAAAAATAAATAAATAAATAAATTGGAACTTAAAAAAAAAAAAAAAAAGGACTTACGACATTTTTACAAATTGCAAGACGTCGACCTTTTTTGGATCCTCATTCAAACAAACCGTAAGAACAAAAAGAAAATTTATGACGTTTTGATTCTACTGGAAATTTGCTCAGTGACTAGATATTTGATGATATTAAGAATTATTAATTTGGACTTGCCTGCCAATGCAGAGGACATGGGTTCGAGCCCTGGTCCGGGAAGATCCCACATGCTGCAGAGCAACTAAGCCCGTGCGCCACAACTACTGAGCCTGCGCTCTACAGCCCGCGAGCCACAACTACTGAGCCTGCATGCCACAACTACTGAAGCCCGTGCACCTAGAGCCCGTGCTCCACAACAAGAGAAGCCACCGCGATGAGAAGCCCACGCACCATGTTGCGCACAGCAACGAAGACCCAACGCAGCCAAAAATAAATAAATTAATTGATTAATTTTTTTTAAAGGATTATTAATTTGTTCAGATGTGATAGTGATGTTTTAGTTCTGTTTTTTAAAAGTTCTTATTTTTTAGAGATTCACATTGAAGTATCTATGAATGAATTAATATGACATCTAGGATTTCACTAAAAATTATACTGGGGGAAGGGTAGATGGCACAGTTGAAACAAGAATGGTCATCAGTTAATAATTGTTGAAGCTGAGTGATGCATGAATGGGAGGCTCGTGATACTATTCTGCATATTTTGTATATATTTGAAATTCTCCACAATAAAAGATTACAAAAAGAAAAGAGAGGGCTTCCCTGGTGGCGCAGTGGTTGAGAGTCCGCCTGCCGATGCAGGGGACACGGGTTCATGCCCCAGTCCGGGAGGATCCCACATGCCGCGGAGCGGCTGGGCCCGTGAGCCATGGCCGCTGAGCCTGTGCGTCCGGAGCCTGCGCTCCGCGACGGGAGAGGCCACAGCAGTGAGAGGCCCGCATACCGGAAAAAAAAAAAATAATAATAAGAAAAGAGAGAATTTAGTGTTTAGCCCACATAGGATATGAGATTTTGAAACAAGGAGATGTTGTTTAAAAACAGCAGTATTAAAGATATTTTGAAAAGGACCCATAATACCATTTTAACCAGTTGTTTTACATCCTTTTGCATATTTCCTTCCAGAATTTGTCTGTGTTATAGATAGCTATATAGAGAAGGGTCTGAGAAAGGAAAGAGGAGACAGGTAAGCAGTGGTTACCCAGGGAAAGATTATATAATAGAAAAGAAAGAAACTGGCAATGGCAGCTTAAGGTTGGTAGAGGAAGATCAGCTGACAAAGGAGATTCACAGAGAATGGTTAGAGGAATCAGGGTAGGTATAACAGGGCCAAGGAATAGAAAGGAAAAGCAAGTCAAAGATGATGGAAAGGTAAAATCCAATGCTTAGAAGATGTTTTCTACATAAGAATCTGGAAAGCACTGGTGACGTTTTCCCAGTGGTAGTTTTAAGGATAGTTTCCAAGAGGAAAAGCCAGACCACAGCGGGTTGAGAAGTAAGCTTCTGAGATGTCTGTCAGTGAAAGAAAGGAAGTGAAGGGATTATAGCCTGAAGAGCATCAGGGTTAACTGGAGAGTTGAAGGCAGTGTGAAAGGCTGGCTGTTTGGTATGAGGGATGTCTCAGTTTGCCTCAGAGGGATGCCTCTCTTGTAGAGATACTAAGGGGAACACAGCACACAGAGGCAGATACTGAAGACACTGGAGCGTAGGAGAGAGCAGGAGTCAAGTTTCATCTGTTAAGAATATCAGCTTGTCCAAGTAAAGACTTCATTTATACTGGAGGGTTTTTTTGTTTGTTTTGGTTTTTTGCGGTACGCGGGCCTCTCACTGTTGTGGCCTCTCCCGTTGCGGAGCACAGGCTCCGGACGCGCAGGCTCAGCGGCCATGGCTCACGGGCCCAGCCGCTCCGCGGCATGTGGGATCTTCCCGGACCGGGGCACGAACCCGCGTCCCCTGCATCGGCAGGCGGACTCTCAACCACTGCGCCACCAGGGAAGCCCTATACTGGAGGTTTTTAAAGCTCTTTCCATGTTTTTATTATTAAACAATATTAAGATCTTTGATTTGCCAGATATGTAAATGTGTCATTTTCTGTTTTGTCTAGTGATTTATTTTTCTCCTGAAATATACCAAGCCATGATTATTCTGGTTGGTATTTTCCCAAAGACAATCAAGGATGACCAGGGAACAAGTCTATCAAATTTTTCACCAATTAATCTCTGTAATATCCCCTGAGATTAACACCCTACCCTCACTGAGACATGGCATGAGGCTTTTCAGGGGGATTCTGCTGAGCATGTGAAATGTAAGGTCCATTCATTCAACAAGGGGACACAGAGTGAGATGCAGGGCCAAGAGGTCTTATGCCTAATGGGCATAAACCACTCATTAGGAAGCAGTTTAACATGTTCAAGTGGAGGAGAGTTTGGGGAAGGGAGGACAGGACATAAGAAGGATTATAAACTGTTCCAACTGGAAATGACAATGGCACATCAACTAGGGACCTGCCTCCTAGGGCCTTTTTGGGGAGCGATGAGAGCAGGGGCAGGGTTTTTTGGGGCAATGATCTTGGGCAGGTTATGAAACTTGGCCTCAGGTTCTGCTCTTCAAAAGACAAGTTGTTAAAGGAAATTTCTGAAGTCTTCCTGCTTTTAAAAATCCTATAATTTTCTAAATTGTGAAGTAAATGCTGTATTAAAAATAGATGTTCTTGGTTTCCAAATTGGGTTTTAAATCTTTAAAAGAGTACATAGCTGTGAAAGGTTTTCTACAGAGAAAAGAGAGACAACAGACCTATTAATATGATGAGGATAAAAAGATGGGCAACATGGGACACACCACCTCTTTCCTTCAAACCTTAGTTAGGGGGGAGGGATTTATGAGACTCACTGGTTTTATTACACAACCCAAGGAGGACTGTGCATGGCTTATCTTTAAAAGCAGGGAGGGGACTTGTTGCATGTCTCTGAAAGTGGCTGGACCATGAAGGCAGGCTTGGTAAGCAAGAATAAGGCATGACTCTCACCTAAGAATACTGGATAACCTGGCACTTTAAAATAACCCATCACAAGATCAACAACAAGTCTGATGTTCACCTTTAATTAAAACAATCCTGGAAAATAATGAGAAAGAGAGGAAACTTGAAAGTAGAGTGAACACTTTATAATCCTGAAAATGTGTCTGGTCACCTCGAGCAGAATTTGTCAGATACTAAACACTTTTTAAACCAGGGTGTACTTCCAGCAAGACTTTGCTTTGATTCCTAATACAATTTAAGGTTAGGCCGAGTGGAAAATGACATTTTAAAAACACATGCTGGAGTAAAAACTACACTGTGGCCGTGGATTATAAATCACTAAATTCCTAGACTGTAGCTTTGCCTCTTAATCTTTACAAGAACACCTACCAACATCGGATCTTCATAGAATACAATTCATAAATTACCAAGTAAAAAGGTTAAGGCTTTGTCTATGACATAATTAATATTTTTGCGTGAATTAATTAATACCTGAGTGGCAGTTTGCATCAATAATCTCATCATTATCGTTAAAATCCACATTTTACAGTTAACCGCTAGTAAGCTGATCATGTCTCGTCTTTTGATTCCAAGTGTATGCTCTAGGGCCGTGCCTCCTGGACCACCTCTCCTGGGCCCAGGAAGAGAAGATAATTTATTAGCCAGGGATGGCTATGTTCCAGGACAAGGGAGCCCTATGCTCCTTCTTTATATCCTCCATGAGTACAACCTTAAGATAATGCAATCTAGTAGATGGGAGCTCTCACAGTCACACTGGCCGTGTCCAAGCCTCTGGTATAATGTGTATGAAAAAACGTAGTAAGTCAATAAACTGGTAAATAAGTTCCCCTGGATAGGCTAAGGTACCACCACCTCTCAAAACTTTCTGCAATTCTGCTGCTTAGAAAATTATATAAAGCATGAGTTGATCAGGACTGTGGAAATCAAAGCCAGGTCTCCCTGCACCCATTATTCATAGCCAAGAACCCAAGTACTGTGGCTACTACATCTTATTTCTTATTCTCCCCCTTTCACCTAACTATGGTAACGTTATCAGAGAACCAGAGGTAGGCAGAAGGTCGGAGAGTTAATGCTGCTAATTCGATTTTTTTCTTGAAGAGGTTTAATCAGTCCCACAGTGGTTATAATTTGATGCGATTTCTCTCTCAACAAGGTTTAATCCACGGTACTGTACGAAAAAGCATGGGCTTTGGCATGGGTCAGACCTGGATTCAAATTCTAGCTCTGCTGCTTTCACATCTGTAAGATGAGGAAAAAAGCTATCTCACACAATGTATGGGTGAAATAAGAGGTTACAGAGTGAAAGTGTCCAGGACACACCTCACATGAAGTACAGTTCGATAAGGTTTCCTTCATTCCTGACAAGGAATTCCAAACTGGAATTTATCCAGTTTGATAAATTAACTTGCAGGATTCGTGTATAAGAGTTCTCCTTCATTTTCAGTAAGGACAACACAGACTTGTCTACATCTGTCATCAGTTGTGGTTTTTTTTTTTCTCAAGTTGTTTCCTCCAATCAGGAGGAAACACCTACCCACCTACCCACCTACCTCTCATCTCCACTAATTCATGCTTCCCTTCCTTCAAAGCTGAGCCTAAATTCTAATTTTGTACCATCTGTACTACCTAATACAGGGTTTATATATAGGAGTACATAAACATTTTCAAATGTTATTAAACAAACTAAAGTAATTAAAGTATATTAAAAACAATTAAACATGTTTAGAAGGAAATATTTGTACTTACTCAAAGTGACATGACAGTTTTATCATATTTAAAGCAAAAATAGAAGGGTCAGAAAACAAAGCAAGGGTCAACAATTCAGTTTTCAAAAAAACAGTACTGTGATTCTAAACACCGAGTTCCCAAACCAGAGCACTCTAGTAATTACCTTATTTATTTACTTAAGTAACATCTGAGGACCCCATAAATACATTTTCTTCCCATGACCAAGTAAGGGAAGGAAATTTTCTTTTCTCTGTGTCACCGACTCTGAAAATTTCTCCCTATATCCCAGTCCTCACACATCCCCATCCCCTATGTCTTCAGAATTCAAAAGCAAAAGTCTGCTTATCTCCACACACTTTAGTAAATGCTTTTCCATTTTCTTTCGCCTGGTGGAAGGATCTTTGACTTTATCTGGGAACATCTCACTGTGCAGTCACCTCTAGTGACCTAAAGAAGCCTCTTAGGGGTAATTTTTCTTTGTGGACCTTGACACTGCCTTGAAAGTTTACAGTCATAAATTGTTACCCACTGAGAACAATTTCTCAAACTTGGTTAAATAATTACATAGACACCAAAAGAAAACCCCACTCTACTAATCCATTGCATTATCTTATCTCCTAATTCAAAGAAAGCACACCCGTTATTTTGAATACCTTAGAGTCATTATAAAATGAAATTACAAAATGGAACTAGAAGATTCAATAAGAAGGAATCTTCAAACTGGAGGACAGCATTTGTTATTTGGTGGCACCTTCTGGGAAAGCTTGATATTACAGCTCAGCTCTGTTAAACATAAATTCTCACACAAAAGCAAGTGGGGAAAATTCTGAGAGCGGGGAGACAGTGCTGATGATACATTATAATAATGTTAAAATTCAAAACTATGAGGGTCTGTTTTATTTTAAGCAAATATATGTAAGAAGTGAGAGGTTCCTGGATGTTTCACAGCACGTCCCTCAGTTCTGAATATGTATGCCAAATCGACCTATGAGGACAACCTGTCACCTCCTGAAGGCTGTTGGTAGAGCCCAAACCAATAGACATGTCAAAGAAACAGAATTCAAAAATGGAACAAGAAATATGATATCAAAGGCTTTCATCAAAATAAAACAAAAAAGGGACTTCCCTAGCAGTCCAATGGTTAATAAGACTCCACGCTTCCACTGCAGGGGACATGGGTTCGATCCCTGGTCATGGAACTAAGATCCCACATTCTGCTCAGTGTGGCCAAAAAAACAAACAAATAAGGCTTTCATAGCAGTGATGCCAATTTCATGAAGCACATCTCTGCAATTATAATATTGGGAATTCCTGGGAAAATAAGATTTGCTTCACCCCCAAGTTTCTTAACCTTTGAGCCTCAGTTTCCTCATCTATAAAATGGGGCTAATAAGAGTCTATTTCACAGATTGTTTTAAGAGTTAAATGAGTTAAAACAAGTGAAGTATTTAGAAGGGTGACTAGCACATAGAAAGCACCGAAGGCAAATTTAGCTACAAATATCAGGCATCCCAATGACATGGTAAAGCGAGTCGTGCAAAGACCATGTTGAGTCAAATCTTTGACTTTGTGTCTAAAGACGACAGATAGGACAATTACATAAAGATCATGGGCCTTAGAGTAAGAAACAAGAATGCACTGAATAGGCAATGCAGCTTCCTGGAAGGAGGCTCGTGGAACTTACTGGGAGAGAGATAAAATTCAACGCAAGCAAGTGAAAATGCCGAGTGTTGGCAATTATTGACGACAACCAACTCTTCAATGATAGGGCCCCCTGTCTGTTCCTGACCCTCAGCTACCTAAGGGCTTCTAAGGAATTATTTAACTTAAAAACTGAAAAACCATTTGGGCTTAGTATGGCACCCAAACAAGGAAGAGAAAGAGCCTCTAACGTAGTTTTTTAAAAAAATCTCCCTTTTAATTGCTTCAATCTTTTTTGGAACAAATGAGGAGTGTGGCTGAATAAATGATCAGTTGATTGACTAGGCTGCACCCTCCTCCATCTGATCACATCTAGCACAGACAACAAACAACCAAGCATTAGGAACAGGTCAGGTGAAATAGCTCCATGTATCCAACAAAGGTAACTTTCTGCCAATTACATTAATGAATGTTCCACACTGGGCTGCATCTACCAGAGGAGAACTGCACCCCTTCAGGTATGTTTACTTCCAGTTATAAAATGCAGAGAACAGGAGTCCAGAATGAGAGCCCCCAACCCCCTGCCCCCGCCAGAGGGTCAGGGCAGCCCTTTAATGAAGGGCCTCTCTAGCTGCTCACTCCCCATCCTTACAGACTTTACAGCTCTTGCATGTGCTGGAATTACAAGTCATTAAAAAACCACTTTGAAAGCACAACAAGGACCTTCTTCTCTGACTGTGACAACCTTCCATCACATAAAAACCTGAGAACAGTGCTTCAACAGCAGGACATTTACTGCCAGCTCCAGACAGTGTAAGCACGGCAAGGCACAGGGTGGGGCTGGAGGAAATGAGGCACCACAAAAGGAGGGAAGTTTCTTTTTCCTTCTCCTTCCTTTTTTTTCTTTTCCAAAGAAACTTCTGCTAAGGTGGTTTGCAGTCTTTACCCTGTATCTGAACCACCACCCACCCTTGGGAAAACCCACTCCATTTGATGAGATTTCATCTTTCTCCCTCAAGATTTTATCCAGGAAAACAGTTTGGTAAGCCAAACTCTCAAGACACGATTACAATTTCATTTCTCACACTTCAGGCTGAAGTGGGTAACATTTTACCAAATGTAGTCTGACCATTTACAAGGAAAGATATTTAAAACTTTTAACTTCTGCACTTTTAAATTACAATTAAATCTCTACAAAGCAAGGTGAAAAAAAGGTGAAGGCAATGATAAGGAAATTACTAGCATAACCAAATCTGATCATAAATGGTTATTTCAATTTTCTTTTACTGTTTCTTCCCCTTCTCTGCTATGAATACTAAACTTCCTCATATCACAAAACAAGATCAACTCAATAAACTTCTCTTTAGAAGCAGAGTTACAGGAAAAACAAAAACTAGGGAATTACAGGAAGGGTAAAGGATGTTTATTTTTTTATTCTCGATTAAAGTTTAAACAGGTTAATGCAAAACACAATTACAAACTTTTAGTTGACCCAGATACACTCAGCGCCTCACCCGTTCTAGCTGCTAGTTAGCGCCAGTGACTAGTAAGAACAGTCACTTGCCATAAGTGACCATTATGGCCACAAAAAGATGAATTCCTCAACCAAGAACAGCTTTACTCTAATGGAATTACCTAAGTTCTTGAATGCAAAATATTCTTAATGCTAACATTTACATACATAACAAAAACGGGCCCTTAACATGTTTTCAGTCTTTGCTAAACGCTCACCCACTATAAAACAGTCCCTCCACCTCCCTCCCCGCCCTCCCCGCTGCCTCCTCCCGAATTCTTCTGTAAAGGAAAATTACTGATGGACTTTCATGTGACAATATTAGAGTTCTTTATAAAATGAGAAACATCTCAGGAATTTCAAATCCTATTTAAAAATTACTCTTTAAGTCATATTAATATTAATCCAAAGATAAAAGAAGACATCCTAAGAAATGATTTAATAGTAACAGCAATAAAAAAAAAATCTACCAAGTCCCTACCAATGCAGTACTAGGTAAGTCCTTGCCCTTTATCTCATTTAATTAAAAAGCTAAAAGATCCTGAGAAACTTTGGCTTAACTATTGATTTAAACTGAGATGCTGGGACTTCCCTGGTGGCACAATGGTTAAGAATCCACCTGCCAATGCAGGGGACACGGGTTCGATACCTGGTCTGGGAAGATCCCACATGACACGGAGCAACTAAGCCCGTGTGCCACAACTACTGAGCCTACGCTCTAGAACCCACGAGCCACAACTACTGAAACCCACGCACCTAGAGCCCGTGCTCCGCAACAAGAGAAGCCACCGCAATGAGAAGCCTGTGCACCGCAACAAACAGTAGCCCCCGCTCGCCGCAACTAGAGAAAAGCCCACACATAGCAACGAAGACCCAACACAGCCATAAATGAATAATAAATAATTTTTAAAAAGTTTAAAATAGATTTTAAAAATAAATAAATAAAACTGAGATGCTCTGTCCTGTATTTTCCCATGTTACACATGCACATCAATATCAAGGCCATATACCTCCTCAAGACAAAATTCAGAGGAATGTGACATATATTCCAAGTACTTTTTCTCTTTTAAAACACTTAACCCATTCTTGAAAAAGGACACCAGAATTCTGCTGTATTTTTGAATATCAAAAAATTTCTTTCAGGGACTTCCCTGGTGGTCCAGTGGTAAAGAATCCACCTTACAATGCAGGAGACACAGGTTCGATCCCTGGTCAGGGAACTAAGATCCCACATGCCACTGGGCAACTAAGCCCAAGCGCCACACCTATTGAGCTCACACGCCTCAACTAGAGCCTGTGTGTGCTGCAAACTACAGAGCCCATGCGCTCTAGACCCCGTGTGCCACAACTACAGAGCCCATGCGCCCTGGAGCCTGTGTGCCACAACTAGAGAGAGAATACCTGCACACCACAACTAGAGAGAAGCCCGAGTGCTGCCACGAAGAAACTGAGTGCCATAAGGAAAGATCCTGCATGCCTCAATGAAGATCCTGTGTGCTGCAACTAAGAGCTGATGCAGCCAAAAATAAATATAAATAAATAAGCAAATAATAGGTAAATCTTTAAAAAAAAACCTCTTTCAAAGCTATAGGTTATAAAGACTGCCAGAAGCCAAATCACGTAACAAATGGCTCATAACATTTTTTGTTTTAATTTATTTTTGTCTGCGTTGGGTCTTTGTTGCTGCCTGCGCGCTTTCTCTGGTGTGATGAGCAGGGGCTACTCTTCCTTGCGGTGCGCGGGCTTCTCACTGCAGTGGCTTCTCTTGTTGTGGAGCATGGGCCCTAGACCCCACGGGCTTCAGTAGTTGTGGCGCGCGGGGTCAGCAGTTGTGGCGCACGGGCTTAGCAGTTGTGGCTCACGGGCTCTAGAGCACAGGCTCAGTAGTTGTGGAGCGCAGGCTTAGTTGCTCTGCGTCATGTGGGATCTTCCCGGACCAGGGCTCGAACCCGTGTCCCCTGCATTGGCAGGCGGGTTCTTAACCACTGTGCCACCAGGGAAGTCCCTCATAACATTTTTGATTAGTATGTTAAGTGATTTACCCGGATTGACTATTTTCACAGTAATCCTACAAAGTAAAGGCTATTATGATCTCTATTTCACAAAAAAAGAAACTAAGAAATACAGAAGGTCAAATCGTTTAACTAAGATCAGTGGTGGAGCTGGGATTCAAAACGCAGCCTGTCTGACACCAGAGTGCATACTCCTAATTATATGATTACTTTACTACCTACTTAACCTACATACTCATCAACAAATAAGTGATTCCTCAAAAATCATATAAACCATGGATGCACCACTTCTTTTTGCTCTACTCACATACAAAGTATATAAAAATCATAACTGAGAAGAACTATACGAATCAACAATCTAAGCTTCCCAATTCATCTTAATAGCACTGATTTTTATTTTTATATAAAACCTGAATCTAACTTAATTATGGAAAAGCTTCTTTAAAAAGTTCTTCCTTTTAATCGTAACTAACGTGTACAAAGGCAAGATATTTTCTTTACAGACATACCAGGTGAATAACCTTTTATCCCTGGTCCTTCCCAATTCTTCACACTCGTCCAATTTCTTTCTGTGTCCGTTTTCTGTTTCCAAAGTCCATGATCTCTGCCTGCTATGTCTAAAATTACCCTCTACCCTGCCCTCCACAAATGAACATAAATCTGGCTCATATTCAAATAATGAAGCTGTAAAGGTCCTTCGACAGATCAGGTCATCTGATTCTACTTACTCAGATGCAGACACACTCACCACCAGGACAATGTGAATGGTGCCCCCTGAAGGTGGGCCTGTCCCAAGCTATCCAATCAGTTCCTCGCCAAGGGAGACTACGGGGTGCTTAGTTCTCTCCATTACAATTGCTTCCTGCTCCTTCGGTCTTAACCACAGGAGGGACACCAACTAGGAGAAAGGCCAAACACAGGCTACCTTTACCACTTGGGAATGGGAATTTCAGCCCTCCTCTATCCTCCTTCGTTCACAGAAAGTCTTTTGGGCGCTGGATTACTTGGAACCACTTCTGTCAATTCTCTTCTGTTCTACCACCTATATTTAGAAGAGTAAACCAAAGTAACAACAATAAAAGCATTACTACCAGAAAACTAATAAGGAAAGTACAGTTGTTGGGTTTTATACTCAAATAATACCCAAAAGTCTTTAGAGGCTTTCTCAGTAATGATATGCACACCACATTACAAAAACTCCTGTTATGGTCACTGGATAGGTGGCTCTGACACGTCATGAATCATCTTGAAAATTTGCTACCTACTGTACGGAATTACAATTCTCACTCTTCATTCCAGAAGATTTTGGAAGGTATTGCTTTGGATAATCCTATCAAGTTGAACATGATGTTTAGGAAAAGTCATACCTTATAAATCATATATAAAAGGGAGGGAGCAAGAGGCAAACAGAAATAAGAATACACAGAATTAGCTGAAGAGGAAGATCACCTGTGATAATTTCCTGTAGAAAGCACATTCAGTAGTGCTTTATGAATGCTATTTGGTCTTCTCACAAATCAGCAAACATTCAAGAAAGGTGTCTTTCAAAATTTTGATGATGACCTACCATAAGAAATACACACAGCTTCTGAAATAAAATCTTCACAAACCATTACTTACCCATACTAGTTACAATGTATTCTGATTTTCTTTTTTAATCCTGGTGATGACATGCTAAATTGATTTCATGGCTCACTAGTAAGTCACAAACCACAATTTGAAAACCTCTGTTCTAGAAGAACTGCAACACAACAGAATACGGAGAGACAAAGTTGCTAAACTTGACAATCTTGATAGACTAGTCACACCCCAATAGCATCAATGAACATTTCAGAGTGATTTGAAATAAAAAGTCAAACATACGAAAAACGTTCCAAGGAACATCTACATTAAGAGCAAGTTGTGAACTCAGAGGAGGGGTACAAAGCAAAGAAGGAAAAATAAATGCTTGAGATATTAGGATAAGCCCATTAGGCTTTCGTCTCCATTTCACAAACTATCACTCTAAGGCTTTTACCAAACACTGGAACAAATTACTCCATCTCCAGTATTTTATATGCTACTCTGCCTCTAATCTGATTTAAAATTTTGAGATTAGCTATAGAGAGTAGAGGAGGGGAAGGAGGTGGTCTCTGGATGACTAGGGATAGGTACTGATGCCACGTCCTAATTCTGGCTGCCTTTCTACCCAGAATGGTGCAAATGGAGAAGAGAGACTCTGCTAAGGCCTCCGAGCCCTTGCCAGCATTTGAATTAGGAACTTTTGTGGAGCCTCCCTATGGGAAAGAAAGAGAAGTATTCTAAAATGGCCAGCAAATTTTAGCCAGACATCTTCCTTGACCGTTGTCTAGAAATACTGACAACTGAAATTAAAGACATTACTGGAATCGATCATGACTGATAAGTAACAGTAGAAGGCCAAAGCTAGAGAAAAAAGGGAAGTGAGGAGGAGATAACTTCATGGTAAATAATGTTCATTCTCCAGAAATAGAATGGAATACTTGAATTACTAACAGTTATGTCACTAGAAGTGTAGGATTTCTTACATTGGTAGGAGGTTAGAATAGGTAACCTGAAATTCCCTTCCAACTCTGAGAAATAGTAATTATAAGTTTAAATCTCGGGATTTCCCTGGTGGCATAGTGGTTAAGAATCTGCCTGCCAATGCAGGGGACATGGGTTTGAGCCCTGGTCCGGGAAGATCCCACATGTCGCGGAGCAACTAAGCCCGTGCGCCACAACTACTGAAGCCCATGCGCCTAGAGCTCGTGCTCCGCAACAAGAGAGGCCACCACAATGAGAAGCCCATGCACCGCAACGAAGGGTAGCCCCCACTCGCCGCAACTATAGAAAGACCGCGCACGCACGGCAACGAAGACCCAATGCAGGCCAAAAACAAAAAGTTTAAATCTCAACATCAAATAATATTTTGGGGGATTACCAGATGGCCAAATGTTCTTTTAGGAAACCCACAAAAGATAATCCTACCCATTAGCAAACCTTGTAATGAAGATATATACCCTGCCCCTTCCAAATCAGTGGCTATACAATGGGGGAAAAAATTAAATATTTCATTTCCAAAATACCACTACCTGGTTTCATGACACATATAAACATCAAAATGTATCAAATCTCACATTTTAAATATACAGTATATTGTTATATCAATTTTGCCTTGATAAGAGTATTAAAAAATACTATCACCAGTTTTCAATCTATGTAAACAAATTACTTCATTACACTGATCAAAAAGATCAACATTGTAGCCACACCCGAATATTTTCTGTTTCTTTTTAAAATTTATTTTCTGGTGTATTCTACTTTCATTGCATTCTTCTCACTTTCCTGGAGAGCAAAGTAACTAAGCTCTGATAAGCATCTAGATTTTTCTGCTGCTATTCAAATGACCCATTATTATACTCTGGGACATATCTTTCCTTTAACAACTTAAATCATAGCCTACAAGTCTGCAGATTCCTTAATGATTTCATTTCCTTCTTTCCATTAGTTAAGGAAATTCATTTCTAGGCCATGTCTGCTTCCATGCTACCATTTTCTGGTGCAACTGTCATTCTCCTTCCTCTGTCTTTATGCTGAAGCTATCGGAAATAAAATTGGAAAACTAATAAGGGAAAGGAGGAAAACCAGCCAGACTACTCACATCAGATTTAGAGGACACATTCTCCTCCACGTCGGAATCATTGGGATCCACAATATCGTCAAATGGCGGTAAAGTTGATTTCTTCTTCTCTGACGTCTCACTTTCCATTTTGACCTTTCCCATCTTGCCATGAGATTTATCTTTTATCTGTTTTTTATCAGCAGAACAAGTGAGTATCAGCGGTGGTGCGTTAGAAAAACTTTTAAATAAAGCCTCTGAGCTACTCTTTTTCCTTTTTTTGGCTGAGAGTTCTTCGGAATCTGAAATGGGGGGTCTTTTACTAGGAGCCTTCTTATCTTGCTGTCCACTGGTGACCGTGAGTAAGTTACTATCTGGTTTTGGCTCTTTCGACATGGGTTTCGGTTCCTTGAAGGCCATCTTAGGAACGATTTTTTCTTCTTTCAGTGGTTTATTTTCTTTGGGTTTCTTGGAGGATTCTTTGGAAGATTTGTTGTGATCCCTGGAAGGTTCTTTGAAGGCACTTTTATGTTCTCTGGAGTCTTTAGAAGGTTTTTCCTTGTGCTCCTTCGTTAATTTGTGAGGCTTGGAAAAACTGCTGCTGCTGCTGCTACAACTGCTGCTGCTGCAACTGCTGCTGCTGCTGCTGCTGCTGCTGCTGCTGCTGCAACTGCTGCTGCTGCTGCTGCTGCTGCTGCTGCCGCTGGGATGGATGCTCCTGTTGGGGTCCTGCGGAAAGGCAGGGAGAAAAGCAAACTCTCAAAACGGAACGTCCATGAAGACTAAGAGCCAGTCTCCTTGCACTACAGCTCCTCAAAAGGACCCTCTGTTGACTGCTGCCAAATGCCTCGGAACCGAACCCGACAACCTCAGTAGAACAGGCGGGAGCAGGGTGTGCGAGCGGCAGTGCGTGTGGGCTACCGTGATGGAGGAATTGAATGAGGCAAGCTGTTCTCTTAATCATGACAAGCATGGAGTTCTAACCATTTCAAGTCAACAAATGTTCACTACCCACTTGTCCCAGGAGAGACAAAGCTGGATAACACATGGCTCCTACTCTCAGTAACTGTGACACATCTATGATTCATGGTTATTGTAGGAGCCACCGATCACAACAAAAGGAAGAGAGGAAATTAATTCTGTTGGGGGAGGCGGAGAAGAATAATTCAGAGATTTATGGGGAATTAACACCTCAGTGAGGTCCTCAAGAGAAGCAGGTGATTACTAGAAAGGCAAGAATGAAAAGGTACGAGCTCATCCTAATGCCATGGAGACCAGGGACTACAATGAACTAAAACAATGAGGCATCAAAGCATAGCTTATATTTAGGGAGCAGCATCCGACGACAGCAAAGATTGAGAAGGAGGTAGAAAAACAGGCCAGGGTCACATAGTGAGGCCAGATAATATTAAATTTTAAATGACTTTTTAATATAAAGAATCACAAGACCGAACAAAGAAATAAAATAATTCTCAATTTTAGATAAAAAGCCGTTTTTTTTTTTTCTGACCAAACTTCAGTTAAGGAACACATCTCCCATCCACTAGCAACAACAACGACAACAACAAAAGGAAAGAAAAAAGAAAAGTCTAAAAGAACAAAGATTTCACCTAATGGTCATCAAATGGACTGAAAAGTCTTTGGCAATCACGCTGTGTAATCATGACGGAAGAGTTAATCGCTGCCTATTTCATTTTAAATGTGTTCAATTTTTTCACTCATATAAATACCTCAGAATATATAACCTATAAATAAGCTTTCTATCTAGGAACACAATCTAAGTCCATACTTACCATGTTTCTGAACCTCTATCATTCACATAGTAAGAATAAGAAACGGAAGTAGATCTTGGACATGCAAAAATCCACACCAATACTAAAAGAAGGACTCTTTCTTGTTTACTTCCACCTTCTAATGGATCCAAAGACAATTAAATGTCCAGATTTTCAACTAGAATTTACATCTTCAGGCCTGTTATGTTTCACCTCTAACTTACCCACATAAGTCCAATGATATGTAAACCAATACTGTATTCCTTAAATATCTAGCAGGACACAGGAAAGACAGTAGGCAAGGGCCATGCTTCTCATGAAAATGAACAATCTACTAACTGGGGCTATGCAAAAAAACAAAAACAAATGTATATAGATTAACATCATAAAGCCATACCCAAAATGAAAAATTATTGTTCTATGTTAGTGGGAATATGTATTTTTTTATTACAAAAATTTTTGTCTTATTTGCTAACAACAAAATGACATATACCAATTATTCCATTTATTTTTCCCAAGTGAGCATCTGGTTTCAAAATTCTAAAATGGATAAAGTCACTAAGACATGTTTTTGTCCATTAAACTAGATAATTCCTTACAAAACACCTTCATCTGAGATTTAAAAGCAGAATGCTAAAGATAGTACATATTCATATTACTGAAAGGACATTATTTTATAAATTCTATTACATTTCCTGGCATGTTAAGCAATACTATGAATAATTAAAATAAAGTATTATGGACAAACTAAATTAAGGGAGACCAGTTTGAAATCTAATATACTTGAGTTTTTTTTTTTTTTTTTTTTTTTTTGGTGGTATGAGGGCCTTCCTCTGTTGTGGCCTCTCCCGTTGCGGAGCACAGGCTCCGGACGCGCAGGCTCAGCGGCCATGGCTCACGGGCCCAGCCGCTCCGCGGCATGTGGGATCTTCCCAGACCGGGGCGCGAACCCGGTTCCCCTGCATCGGCAGGCGGACGCGCAACCACTGCGCCACCAGGGAAGCCCCGAGTTTTTTTTTGTTTTTTTTTTTTTTTTTTTTAATTGGTTTGTTGACCCACTGAATTTTGTCAGTTTGCAAACGGTATTCTAATTATGGCTCTAGAACACCCAAGCACTGCTGTTTAATATTCAACCTTCATGGAGTATTCTACACATTTTCATAAATACACAAATTTAAGCTACCAACATATTTTCTAGCATTAAGCATTTAAAAATATAACATTTCAGCACACACACAAAAAAAGGACTTCTATACGGGTCCTTCCATGATTTATTTTTAAAATCCTTTTGTAGGACAAACTGAATTCTTAAGGCAAAGTACATAGTGGTATACGACACAGATTCTTGTGTCATAGAAAGTTCAAGTTCTCATCTTAATTACATACATATGATGTTAAGTACAAAACTCAAGAAATTTTATAACTTTACTCCCCATGTTGGTCTAGGTATTAAATGCCTACTGTCACCTTTTCACCCACCCAACAAATCTTGGTATAAGCAAGTGACCCAATTATTCTTGTTCCTTCCACTTTAACAAAAAGCATTCTTTAAGCTAAAGCAACTCAGAGTTAACAAGGGAAACATATTCCATAAAAACACCCAAGACAAAAATTTAGAAAATAACAAAAACTGAGAGAACAGTTGCTATTCTAGAGGGCTACATTTTCTTTGACCTGGGCCTGTGATACATGGCAAATGTACATCACCTGCCTCCATAGTCATACATGTAATAAATGTAAAACAGAGGCTTAGATACAATGTCAGGAATTAAATTGTTACTGACACAGAATAAAAGCTTTCACTGATTCTCAGCCTATCTATCCCATACAAATTGAGGATCAAGTCACCGGCTTTTAAAATTTTTTACTGAACTATTAACCTCAATATTAAGTGCCACTAAGCAGCACAGACTAATTACCATTCAACATAAAGTTTACACATGTTGTATAATTCAAATTCTCTTTGCCTAAGGCTGACTAGGACAAACTGAATATCAATATAGGGAGAGCATGTGACATAATTCATATCTCAAATATTTAAGGCCGATGACTGTTTAAACATAAATATACATATATTTGTACTAACTTTACAACTTGTGAATATAGGGTACAGTATTTTCCTTCATCCACTGAGATTCTACTGAATGCTTCCTTGTTTTAATTTTCTGGAACAGAATGGGTCCCCTTAATTTATAATCTCCTCTAATACTACTTGTCAGCAAGTCCAGTAGGTGGCTTAAGAAAAGAACAGGTTGCAACTATTGGCCAGAATAAGGTTTTCTGATTATATATGACTTTCAATTTCCATGTTATCACCATGTCTTCTTCTTAGCACCACTGATAACTCAAAGGTGATTCTTTCTCCAGCTCCTATTTCTTCATCTTCCTATCCTCTTATTTTTGGTCTCTGTCCTACCCTAACTGACTTCTGTGTTGTGTAAGATATTCAGATCATTCATATGTTGTTTAATAAAATTTGAAATGGACAAATAAACTCTCCCAGAAGAGTTTTATGTATCTAAAACCAATAAACTCTCCAAAAAGAGTTTATTTGTCCAAAACACATCTTTAAAGGACACGTCCTAGTATAGTCCAAGATGTTATACATAGGAAGGGGTGGGGAAAACCATGACAGTCAAATATGGCTTTCCAAATCGAAATTTCTTCTGTAATGCCATTAAACACATGATAAATGGCACAGAGGGATGAAATCCCAACTGGGGCTATGACTAAAGTAAAAAAATTCAGGATTCTGGGGAGAAAAAGAACCTTGAATTTGACTTACCTTCTCCCACTCCAATCCCAAATCTAGCCCATTTACCTCTCTTGAACCAGTCAGCTCCAGGGGCCAACAGGTAGTGAGTGGGGCCTGAAGAATGTGACCTTGGGATTATAAGCATCTTGAGAGAGAACTGGTGTAGGGCTTGCTCTGCTCTGGATATCACTCAAGACCCAGAAGAGTTCTACACATACATAACTGCACAAGTGTGGCCAGTCTTCCTGGCCCCAAAAGTGCTCAGGGGGCACTCAAGAGGAGAGAGAGTCCCCTCAATGCCTGAAGCTAGGAATGCAAGAAGACCAGAAGGAAGGGACAAGGTCCTCCAAGTACACATGAAATATACAACATGCCTGCTGCTATAGCGCAGGCTGAGGTGCCTGGACCCTCCATCCCCTATAGAATTAAAACAAACTAAGGTCCCCTAACAGCTCAACCTGAACCCCAATGCACATATAAACAACATACCTAATGACAGGAGACAGTGGGAGAGAGCAGACCTAACAGATCTCCTGAAGGACAGAGACAAAATACTGAGGCCAAAAATAGTAGGACTACTTAAGGAGAGTCAAGTAGAGAGCAAAAAATAATTTCTACAGAATTTTAGAAAATTAATTAGATGAAAATTTAAAGAAGTAAAATCTTTAAACTGAATAATTCAGTAGATAAATTAAAAGAGAAGATGGGGTCTAAATGATGAATTAGAGTGAATGAAGGACCAACTGGAAGAAATCTCAAAGCATAAACTGAAAATACAAAGAGATGAAAATCATAAAAGAAAAAGAGAAAGGACTTGAAGAACAGATTAAGGCAACCTAACTAACATACCAACTATAGAAAAAGTTCCCAAGGAGTCTCCAGAAGGGGGAAAAGGAAAAGATATTAAAGTAATATGAAAGAAAATTTCCATGAACTAAAGAAGAGATTGAATTGCAAACTTACAGGGCTCTCCAGGATCCAGCCAGGACTAAGGAAGGGAAAGGCATATGTTCAAGAACATCACACTAAAATTCCTAAACTTTAAGGATAAAAAGAAAACCTTACAAGCTACCAGAAAGAATAATTACTTAATACTAAAAAAGAATCAAATTAACATTGGACTTCTCATTTGTAACACTGGAATTAAAAAGAAAGAACAGTAATATCTAGATTGCTAGGAAAAAAGCAGTACAAGCCAAACATCCTTCAGTGGGAAAGTAGTGTTTTCCAAAATTTAAAGATTCAAAGATCACATTAGCTACTGCTCCATCATCTAAGGAAAGGACTTAAGAAGGGATTCTAATGGAACAATAACTGAATCAGAAATGAAACCTTTCATGTAAGAAGAAACAGGAGTGCAATTACTTTGCTTTCTATACAGAACTAAATCTAAATGGATAATAAACTGTATGGAATATGTAACGTAAGTGCTCAACATGAATTTCTGACACAAACGTCTAACAAAAATCCGGACCTAAAAATTAAATTATCTCCAAAGAAACTTAGGAACATTAAAGGAGAGGATTAGTGTGTGAAGGTGAAGGAAAATGTTGGTATCATTATTCATGTTAAAGCAGGGGGGAAATATTGGATCTATGAGCAATTGAAAAGGAAGGTGGCCAATAATGAAATGGAAAAGTATAGAACAACTGACACATAAAGAAGGGGAAACTGGGAAATGAATATCAACTTGAAAATATAAGCCAACTTTAAAAAAAAATGTAAAAAGTCACAAATATAAATAAGGAACAAGATAAAAAGTAACAAAATCAGGCATCACTCATGAGAATTTAAAAGAAAGCTGAATTCTCCCACTAAAAGACAGGCTGTCAGATGAGTTAAAAAGACAAAGGTCATATACAGACTGTTTATAAAAAAATGCTTAAAATTGAATGACTGACAAAAGTTTAAAATAAAGGGAAGAGCCAAGAAATATCAGCTTAAATGCCCCCAAAGGAAAGCATGAGTGTTATACTAATATCACACAATGTGAAATTCAAGGTTAAGATGACCAAACAGCATAAACAATGTAAAAGCTAAGTTACATAAAGCAAAGGGTATTGAATATGCAAGAAAAACTTGAAAAATATTTCAATGAAATAAGAAATTAGTACAGCTTTGTCAGAAATAGACAGATCTAATAAAGTTAAATGAATATTTAGTGAAACTGATTAATACAATCCACATACTTGATTTAATAATTATACAGAAAACTTTCAATCTCTTGAATAAAGCTTACAATTTTATATGTGCCCATGAACACTGACAAAAATCAATCATAAAGGTATCATAAAATGAACTTAAAATAATCTTTTAAAAATATCTGAATAGATTGTATTGGTTGATCATACTCTAATAAAATTAGAAAAATAAAGACAAAAGAAAATAATGATAAAACCATTTCATATAAAAAATCTAGGGGCACAAGAAAACACATGCTCAAAATAAAATATATTGTCTTTATTGCACTTATTATTTCTAAAAGGAGAAGAGGAAAGGAAAGGAGAGAAAGCAGGCATAAAAATACACTTTGCACCCACTCTGAGAAACTAGAAGAAGATCCACAAATATAATACCAAATATAATGAAGAAAGTAAATGAAACAAATTTCACCAACATTTCTGCTCTAAAATAATGGCCTTAAATGTATACTTAGGAATCAAATTCTAAAGAGAAATTTAACAAGTTAATTCTGATTTAAAGGAGATCTATAATCTACTTTTTAAAACCAACTAAGAGAGGTCAATTTTCTTGAATTTAAGATTTCTTACATGTAAAATCACGATCTACCATAAAAGGAATAAAATTAAGGAGGGGATAGCAATTTATAAATTTATTTCAAAATAGGTAGGCAAATACCAGAAGATATCGCCAAACAGTTCAAAATGGTTGAGAGAGAGAGTTCAGGGAAGGGGCGGAGCAAAGTGGACTGCTGATGATTTTTATAGGCTTTTAGCACAATTTGACTCATACAATAAATGTTTTATTAAAAATGAGTTTATGACACAATAAGATGGTGAAGCAGAAAACATTTCAATAACAAATAATAGAACTAATTTTAAAAAAGAATCAAAACTTAAACATCAAGGCTAAATAGAGGCAACAAGGCCCCAAATTTAACGTTTATCAGTCAATGGATAGGGGACTGAAAGAACACTGCATAAATGGAAATGAAATGGCATTTGAGAATAGTAACAAGGGTCTTTCATTCAATAACAATCTAAATAGCCTGTACATAAAAAGAACATGAAATATTTACACACACAAGAAGGAAAAAGAAAACCCTGCCATTATAGGACTCAATGCTCTGGAATGTTTTACTTGTTTTGATTTTTTAATAATGTTGTACTATTCTTGAAGGTGATACTCCACCAGGAAGTTGAGAGAACTCTACAATATACCCCCGCTGAGATTCAAGTTCCAGTAGTCTGGTTTCAATGCCCACACTCTCAACCACTACGCTTCTATTGACTCTCAGAAGGGCAGTTGGTTTCAAAACCAACTGTTAATCTTGCCAATACAGCCTGAGCTGTAAATAAAAGAAGGATGGGAAGAAAGGGAGAGGAACTCAGTGGCTTTAAAAGAACAGCATTGAACCTGCCTGCCGTCTAAGCATAACTATATAAGGAAGTTCTATTTAGTTCCAGCAGAGGGGGTACAACATACTACTTTTGGGCAGGTAGCAAATAACTAATTTTGAAATCAGAGGCTCTTCCTGTATACGTTTCGAGTGGCTTAAACTTCGAGTCTTTTGTTACCAAATAAATATTTCAAACTTGACAGACATTAAAACAGTTGTGTCCAGAGGCTTATTTGATATTAGAAAATCAACCTTTCCTATAATATTCCTGCAGAACACATTATCTTTAATTATCTTAAAGAGTATTACAAAACTATAAGACACACTTCTCTCATAATTCAATGTTTTCAAAATCAATGTAAAAATCTGCCCCATTATATAATTTGAAATGTCAAAAATTGGTAGTGTTCGCATAAAATAAATGCTCACCTCCAAAAAGGGTGGGTTGGGGGAGGTCACTGAATAAGAAAACTGGAGGGATCCTATAAGGGTCTCCATAGGAGTTATTTGGAAAGAGAGGCAATTTGGGAATTTTAGCACAAAAACAAGGAAGCAATAAAGAAAAACAATAATTTTTAAAACCACAAAATAAATGGCTATATAGGAAGATATGGTAACAGTATACATCTTAACTGTGGTAACTTTTACAGTCATAGCTGTAAACAACATTTACTGATTTTCAATTTTTACATTTTAACCTACTCAGCTCTACCACTTACTAAGTGACTTAAATTTCCTTGTCAGTAAACTGGAGACCATAATATTACCTATACCATCAAGGTCGACTTGATGATTAAGTAAGTTTAATATATGTAAAGTACCTGTGTGTATATATATGTATGTATTATAAAATAATATATATAAAAAATGCAATGTGCTTGGCACAAAGCCTGAACTATGTAGGTGCTTTCAATTACTACCACTATTATTACTACTACTACAGACAAGCACAGAAAGCTTAAGACTTGTATTACATAACACAATGTTATAAACTGTGACAATGCAAAGGTAAATGTATGGATGACAAACATGGAAGGTAGAAACATGAACAGAGAAGGGAAAGAAACTCTAGTATAACCTGAGCCTACAAAGTTTAGAATCAAGAAACACTGTCCATGGTCAGTGAAACAAGAGATAAAGTTCTAAGCTCAACATCTAGAAAGTTATATCCAAGGTAAGAATTAACAATGGTATTATATTGGGAGGAACAGGAGATGGAGCAAATAGGTTAAATTCTCATGCAGAAACAGAAGCAAAGCATATAGTTTGGAAACTTTGGGCAGTAACCCTAGAACTTAAAAAGAAAAAAGAAAGAGAGAAAGTTAAAGTGCTTCCTTCTAGGAAGTGGAAAGAGGATTGGCAAAGAATACAATATAGGATTTTTGGTTTTTTCTAATAACATCCTTTGCTAGTTAATTCTTTAAACCATGTAAATGCACTATTTTGACAGAAGATAAATTTCTTCAACCTCCCAAAAGTACTTTTATATCTCTCCTCTTTCATGTACCCATTTGCACTTCAGAGATTTTGTGAAATAAATTTTGTGTGAGAAAAGTAAAAAGAGAAGCTATTCAACTATGTGACTGCTATCTTCCTGTGTTTTTTAAAAAAATTCCATTTTCCTTCTGATGTGGTTTCAATGTTATCTTTTCCTTCTTTCTTTTTTTTTTTAAGCAAACTACAATCAAGCTCTAAGCTACAAATTTAGCTTAGGATATTTAGGTTGCATTTTGAATTTTATTCATTGTACTAAGATCACTAAAAGATGAAGAAGATAAAATTTATATATCATATTCACAACTGAGAAATGGAAACAACTGAGAAAATTTCTTTCAGTTCTAAAGTGAACAGAATTAAAAGCAGTTAAATTTTCATTTCCCTACCCTTCTGTTCAAAAGCATTAAGAGTGAATTTAATAAAAGTCTTCCTCAATATTAAAAATATCTTTAAGTACTGTATCTGCATGTAAATATGAAATTTAACTGTAAAGTATCATTTGGCAAGAATATTCAATATTTTAGAAAATAATATTCCAAGTAGATAAATTTTAAAAGTCTTCCTTTCTCAAATGACTTGTTTCAGCTATGCTCTATGTACTAAAAAATACTTTTATTTCAGAATCCAATCTCATTTAAAATGGTCCTATTTAGGACTTCCCTGGTGGCGCAGTGGTTAAGAATCCACCTGCCAATGCAGGGGATAAGGGTTCGATTCCTGGTCCGGGAAGATCCCACGTGCCACAGAGCAACTAAGCCCATGTGACACAACTACTGAGCCTGCGCTCTAGAGTCCATGCTCCACAACAAGAGAAGTCACCACAATGAGAAGCCCACGCTCCACAACGAAGAGTAGTCCCTGCTCACTGCAACGAGAGAAAGCCCACGCGCAGCAACGAAGACCCAACACAGCCAGAAATAAATTAATTAAGAAAAATAAATTTTTAAAAAAACCTGGGACTCCTTTCAAAATAAATAAATAAATAATAAAATGGCCCTAGGTATATACTATTCCCTGACTTGCTATGGCTTTAAGTCTAAATTATAATTAAGTACTGTTAACAGTAAGTTATAGTTAGAAGACTTTGCAGTTTCAAGCAAACTTCTATTACTTTTGTGGCTTGAAACTAGAAACTCAAAGTAATAATTATATCACTTCTCTTTCTAGGTTTATGTATACTTAGCTTTGTATAATTTCCATTTTCTTAAACAAGCTTTAAAACATATTGGCCAAATCATTTTGGTCTTCTCTTTCAGTACTAGCTGGAATTCTGACAATGAGCCTTGATAAGTAATCGTTACTCACAAAGAACAGTCGACCTTCAATGTTTAATGTATAATACTAATCACAACAGAGTAGTTGGAAGTATAAGATGAAAAACGGTGCCTGACACATAAAAATTCAATCTACTGCATAAATAAAAAAACCCAAAGGGAGATACAATTATACAAGGGGAAAATATAATCAGGGTTATGCTGTCTTGTCACCTTCTCTCAATAGTTATTCAATTCATATTCACTGAGTCTCCAACAATGCAAACAACAATGCTGAAACTGCTAGACATACCATGGTTTCAGTGGGGGGAAAACCCTTTTAATCTGGCAATATAGTGGACTCTTTGCAAATACAATTAGATATTGGATAATACAAAACTCTTCATTGTGGAGCTTATTAAAAAAATAAAAGAAAATTCCAAGAGTGGTGAGTATATAAAAGAGATACAGACAGAAAGAGAAAAGAGAAGGGAGGAGTTGAAATGTGAATTGTAAGCTTCAGTTAGGCATGAGAGGTGCAGTTGCTTAAAGGGCACTGATAGGTCCACATTCTCCTGGGTCTCTTTTAAGACCAAATCTGGGGCCTAAAGCATATTCGGAGACCTGAATTTCAGAGTCTCTCAGAAATTCGGGAGAAGCCTTTATAAATCTGTTGGGGAAAAGTACTCTGAATTAAGACCTCAGGATTCCCAAAGTTCAACTAAATCAAATATGAACTCACAATTTTAAAATATCCCTAAACACAAAGAAATAAGCTACCATGATCTGAGAGTGTGCAAAAGGGTCTTTAGGATCTCAGATATTGGAATCATCAGATGCAGAATATAAAATAATGACATACAAGGTGTGGAAATGAAGACAGTTGGAATCCAAATGTGACCAAGCAATAAGAGATGAGTAAGAATGACCATGTGACTGAAAAGAAACAGACTTTAAGAAATGGAGGGGGGAAAAAAAAGCACTCTTGGAATTAATATCTCAATGGATTGAAAAGCAGATTAAGCATGGCTGAAAAGAATTAACAAACTGGAAGACAGATTTAAACAAACTGCCAGAATATACACAAAGACACAAGAAAATGAAAAATATAAAAACTATTAAGAGACATGGAGAACAGAAGAAAAATAACAACTATCTAACTAGAGACTCAGAAAAAATAAAGAATACAGGTGATACAATGGCTGATAATTTTCCAAAATAATAAAATTCATAAACCCATAGAAAAAGAAAGTACAATATAAAAATAATGATATATCCATAAATTAAAAGGAATTTGCTCCTAGACACACTATACTAAAAGTTAAAAACACTAAAGACAAAAAGACTGTAAAAGCAGTTACCCAAGGCTCACAGAGAGCACCTATTAAAAAAAGAATAAGTACAAGAGTGGTATGCTACAGCTGGCTAATGTAGGCTCAGATGAACCTATTGTTAAATTTTCAGGAATTCTGTGAGCAGTTTTTAAACAAGGCTACTACTGTGTTAAATTATATAAAAATATAAGATGAAAAATGTTAAAAGCAGAGATAGATAATCAAAATTCATCACTCTCTAATTATTTTACTACATATTATTATCTGTGCTCTTGAGGTTATTATTGATGTCTATTGTATCAGCAGGGTGGAAATACTTCACAATTGTGTGCTACCACATATCTCTTCTCAACTCTATAATAACTGTCATTCATGGTAAAAGAGTATTTACACCACGGAAATAAGCAAACACTAAAAATCAGGAATTTTTCCTCCAGAGAGGTAGCTGCTATACCTCTAGCAGCATAACCCTGAATTAAACTGACATCAGACCTCAAAAACACAAAAGAAGTATTTTCAAAGCATTGAAAGTAAACATCAACGTAGAATTGAATAACCAGCAAAACCACTTTTCATAATAGGGGCAATAGTCAAAACTTTATAGATTAACAAAAATTGAGAGTTCACTAAAAAAGAAACAACAACTTCACTAAAACAACTTCAACAGGATCTACTTCAGGAAGAAGGAAAGTGAATTCAAGAAGAAATTATGGTAATGCAATTAAGCTAAAAATCAAACATTTTTTTTAATTTAAAAAAACTTCCACATATTTGGAATTGTAAAAACATATTTCTAAATAACTCACAGGTAAAAGAAGAAATTAAAATGGAAAATTTCAAATTCATCATATGGAACAAAGAAGATACTACACATTAATACCTGTGGAATGTAGTTAAAGTAGTACTTAGAGGAAAAATTTTAGCTTTAATGCTTATATTTGAAAAAACGACTGACAGAGACTTTTGCATAATTAACTCAAGCAAAAGCAAGACTACAAAGATTAAAAAAAAAACCCTAAAAAGAAATTCAACAAGATATGAAAAGAACTTTGAGAAGAACTAATAAAAATCCAGTCCTCTTACTAAAACTGACCCAAAAAGAAATAAAAAACAAGAATAAGCCTTCATTAAAGTCAAATAAATAGTTTAAAATCTTCCTACAAAGAAGATATCAGGCCCACAAGGTTTTACAAGCAAGTTCTAGGAAGAGATCATTTCAAACTTACAGAAACTCTTCCAAAAGCTGAAAAAGAGAAAACATTTCTCACTTTATGTAGTGAATGTTATTTAGTACAAAACTTGCCAAGAAGAGTAAGGGAAAGAAACATACAATTTTAACCTCAAGAATATGAACGCAAAAATTTAAAATAAACTATTAGCATAATTAATCCAATGCGGTGGGGGGGTGGGGGTGATGACCCTAACAGAGCAAGACCAAATTGGTTTTATCTCAAGAATTCAAGAGGAGTTTAGCATGATAAAAATGCTTGTCAAGTACCACATTAACAGATTAAAGGAGAACAAAACCATCTGTTCATCTCAAGAGATGGTAAAAAGTCTGATAAAAATCAACATCCATGTACGATTTTTTTTAACAAAGAAACAACACTCTTTTTTTTTTTTTTTTTTTTTTTTGTGGTACGAAGGCCTCTCACTGTCCTGTCGCGGCCCCTCCCATTGAGGAGGACAGGCTCCGGACGCGAAGGCCCAGCGGCCATGGCCCACGGGCCTAGCTGCTCCGCGGCATGTGGGATCCTCCCGGACCAGGGCATGAACTCATGTGTCCCCTGCATCGGCAGGCGGACTCTCAACCACTGCGCCACCAGGGAAACTGTGAAACAACACTCTTAACCAACCAGTACTAGGAGATAAATTCCTTAACTTGACAAAAGGTAGCTACTGAATTCCCATGGAAACAACATTCTAAATGGTCACTTGTTAGAATTATTCCCTTTAAAATCAGGAACATTTATACCTAATATTTTACTGGTAATCCTACTGACACAGGACCACAAAAGTCAGGGGAAAAAAAGAAAACTGAAAATAAGAGAGGGGGGGCTTCCCTGGTGGCGCAGTGGTTAAGAATCCACCTGCCAATGCAGGGGACACAAGTGTGAGCCCTGGTCTGGGAGGATCCCACATGCCGCGGAGTAACTAAGCCCATGCGCCACAACTACTGAACCTGTGCTCTAGAGCCTGTGAGCCACAACTGCTGAGCCCACAGCGCCTAGAGCCCGTGCTCCACAACAAGAGAAGCCACAGCAATGAGAAGCCTGCGCACCATAATGAAAAGTAGCCCCCGCTCGCCACAACTAGAGAAAGCCCGCGCGCAGCAACGGAGACCCAATTCAGTCAAAAATAAATAAATAAATAAATAAATAAATAAAATTTATTTAAAAAGAAAAAAGAAAATACGAGAGGGGACTTCCCTGGTGGTGCAGTGGTTAAGACTCCAAGCTCCCAATGCAGGGGGCCCAGGTTCAATCCCTGACTGGGGAACTAGATCCCACATGCATGCTGCAATTAAGAGCTAGTATGCCACAACTAAGGAGCCTGCCAACCACAACTAAGGAGCCTGCCAGCCACAACTAAGAAGCCCACCAGCCACAACTAAGGAGCCTGCCAGCCACAACTAAGAAGCCCACCAGCCACAACTAAGGAGCCAGCCTGCTGCAACTAAGACCCAGAGCAAGCTAATTAATTAATTAATTTTTTAAAAATTCAATGAAGAACTTCTGTTTTTAAAAAACATTCTTTAAAAAAAAAAAGAAAAAGAAAATAAGAGAGACATATGTCATTATTTGCATGATATGACTGTCCACATAGAAAAACAAAAGGAGCTATACAGAAAAATTACTGGAATTAATAAATTTAGAAGTATGCAAAGGTAAACTGCATATTTACACATCAGCAACAAACAGGGAACATTTAATATGCTATTTATAATAGCAATTAAAAAAAATAAAGTACCTAGGAATAAACAAACCATAGAACTATCTACACTTTTATCAGAAATATCTTAACACTTCAACAACACTAAAGAATGCCTAAATAAACTTATAGAGAGATTAGTTTCATAGATAAAAATACTCATTACCTACAGATTCAATGTAATTTCAATACAAATCCTAACAGAGTTTTTCAAAGAACTTAAACTGATCCTAAAAGAGAAAGATGTAATAGAACTTGTCATGCCATATAGTAATTACAAAACTATAGCAACTACAACATTGTGGTATTGCTGCAGAGATCAATGAACTGACCGAGGGAACAGAATTGAACCACATCCCTCCAAGAGATTCACAAATATATGAAAATCTGAAGTTTGACAGGGTAGGCACTGTAGATCATTGAGTAAGGCATAGACAACTCAATAGAATGTGCTGGGACTGATTTTCTATATAGGAAAAAATTTAAATTAGACTCTTACCTCATACCATACATAAAATCAACTCCAGATGTTTGAAAATATTTAAATGTTAGGCAAAACTTTTCAAACGTGTTGGGGAAAAAAAATACCGGAGATCATCTATATGACCATGGGGTAGAGAACATATTAACAGGACACAAAAAGAATTAGCCATAAAAAATCTGACCACATTAAAGTTAAGAATTTCTATCAAAGGATACCACAATGAAAGTTAAAAAGCCACTAAATGGGCAAACTAGGAAAAGATATCTACAGTAAGTATAACCAACAATGCATTCATATTTCCAGAATATACAAAGACCTTCAACAAATAAATAGAAAAATAAGCAGGTGGCATGAACAAACATTTCAGAGAGAAAGAAACATGAATGGCCACTGAAATGTATGCTCAGCCTTATTACTAATCACTGAAATACAAAATAACAAAACAGTAAGATATCATTTTAACACCTACTAAATGAGCATTAATGAACAAGTCTAACCAGAAAAGAGAGCAATGGTACCTCTTTATACATTGCAGACATAACACTCTAAATAATAAAAAGCTATATAAAATAACAAACTATATAAAATAATAAAAAGCTAAATATGTGAATGCCCTATTGAGACAGGAAGGGGGCAGGGCACAACCTTTAAAAGAATGACATAGTCGTTGAGGGCACAACACAAACTGGTTAGAACCAATTAGGTCCAAGATGGTGGACAAGTCAACTTCCAGTGGACCTTGAGCCTCATTATACGCTCACTGTTAATACATTAGCTAAATGATACACCCACAGGTGCCATGACAGTCCCAAGGCCAACCATAAAAGGCTAAAAAGTGGGTGGTGGCCCAATTCTTGGAAATCCCTGCCCCTTCCCCAAAATAGTTGGAATAATTCTCCCACTCATTAGCCTATAAAATTACCCACCCCTATAAACACTGACAACCCCATACCCTGGAGCCTCTCGCCTTCTGATATGGCCCCTACTTGGAGTGTGTTTCTTCCGTGGCCTCTTGCCTCCTGAGATGGCCCACGCTCTGTGGAGTATGTATCCCCCTGAATAAACCTTCTTTCACTTTACCACGGCTCGCTCTTGAATTCTTTCCTGCATGAAGCCAAGAACCCACACTTGACAGCCCGTCCCAGGGACTCGCCTGAGACCTGGGACGTGACCATCCTCCTGCCTCCCACTTTTTTTTTCTGCAACACTATGACTCAGCAATTTCATTCATGAGTATATACTCTATAGCAGTATTTCTCAAATTCGGTCAGTGGGCCAGCAACATTAGTATTACCTGGATGCATATTAGAAATTCAGATTTTTAAGCTCCATCCCAGACCTACGGAATATGAATCTATGCAGCAAGGCCCAGGAATCCTCACATATACCAACTCTCCAGGTGATTCTCATGGGCCCTAGAGTTTCAACCATGCACTTAGAGCAATGTTATTCAAAGAACCTGTTAGTGAGACTGCAAAGCAAGAGTGGATCGCATTGCTATTTATAAGTCAACCAGTATAAAATAAAGTAGATTGAACCCCATGTAGTAAACTTAAGCATTGATTTGCAAAACTTTTGTCTCATTTGTGTTTGTATACTTATGTAAGTGGGTACTCGCTTATTATGGAAAACATATTTCTTACTATGGATCACAGTCATAAAAGTTTGAAATCCACCACCCTAGAGAAACTCTTAATATATGTGTACTGCAGACATGCCCAAAAAGGTTTATAACTGCATTATTCACAGCAGCAAAAATAAAACAAAATCAAAAGTAGTAATCTAGATACCTAGATAATAAGAGAATGGATATACCAATCATACAATATGGACTAATACCACAGTGAAATCAATAACATAAAATAAGAAGGACAAATCTTACACAGTACTGAGTAAATAAAGCAAGTCACAGAAAATTACACAGAGTATTATACCATTTTCATAAAGATCAAAAATAAGCAAAGCTGGACAAATATAACAATACATACATTTGTGGTAAAGCTATACTTAAAAGCTCAGGAAAATTCAGGAGCATAGTTATATCTGGGGAACACAAAGCGATGGACTAGGAAGCTGTACACAGGTAATTTGAATGGCACTAACGTTCTATTTCTCATTCTTAAGTTGAATGGTGGATTCATGGTGTTTGTTTTATAATTTACATATAAAATACATATAATCCTCATGTGTATCAATTATAGCATAACATTTTTAAGAAAAACTCATAATACCTAATGTCAGAATACTCTAGATTTTAGTAAGGGAAATTCACATTCAGATTCAATGGACACTTATCTATTAGCTGCTTTGAGCAAAGCATACACATTGTCTCAATGAATCCTTTAAGAGTCCTGTGAGGTTGCCACTTGGCAAAGAATACACAATCAAATATCTTTTGAGTGAATAAATGCTTGAATAATTTTATAATTCAAAAAGAGAAAGAGTTTGATTATATGCTATGTATTATGGTCCTACCCATAGGAGTTAAACAAAATAACATAGATGATTAACTCTATTAATAGAAAGGAGCTTATGATCTATTCTTACTGTTTCTACATTCTATTACTTATTACCAAAAACATGAGAAAAATCACTTTCCTTGCTGGAAGTATCTCTGGCTAAAGGTTAAAAAAAACTAACAACCTACAGGGTAGAGCTAACTAATATAACATTTCTATCAATACATTACTAGGATTTCTATTTTGCATTTAAAAGCTGAGTTAGCTATATGCAAGGCACCAGCTCTCTTCAGGGTGGGGAAAAGCAGAGCTACGGTAATACAAGAAAAGAAATTACCAAGGCTAAAAAAAATCTGTGACACATTTAGTCTATGCATTTTAATAAGAACTACAGTTTAAAAAGTGCAAAGTCAAATCCTTTTTTTCCATTGAATACATATTAATATAGATGAACACAATCGGGGAAACGGCTGCCTCACAAAATTATTTCCATCCTTCACAAAGAACTATTTCCCTTTACAGGGCTCCCACACATGTATGCGTTTTGTTTTTCAAATTTAGTTCACTGTGTGTTCCCCAATCCCCAGCACCTGGAATAATGACCAACTCCTAACAGATGCAGAGTTAAGTATTTGTCTTTGAATGAATTATACACTTATTGAGCATTTACTATATAACAGGCATTTGGGGGGATGCGAGATCAAATACGTTAGAGTCCCCATCCACACAGAGCTAACATGAATGATCAAATCTAAACAAAATGTGCCCTTCCTCTTTCTGAATAATTCAGTCCAAGAGCTATTGGTGACCAAGCAAAGTAGGCAACAGCAGGGGAGGAGAGGGCAGCGATGTGAGGAGGGGCATCCATGCGGTGGCTCGGAGCCACTAAAAAAGAGCTTGCTCCTTCAAGAAATGGCTAAATCCAGGGCTGGGACAAGGAAAGTACAAAATGAGCCTGGAACATCTGGTAGCAAAAAGTCAGGAAGTATGTAAAGACTGATCACAGCACGTCAAAAGGACACAGAAACCAGATTAAAGGGGCTTCCACTGACCAAATCAGGACAATTTAAGCATGGAAACGAATGTAACAGATTATAACTCACTAAAAAAAAACATATATATGCATGTGTTCATGATGATATATAATAAACATAAGAATAAACTTAAATTTGAGGAAGAATGGGATATTTACATTTTCTCTATCTCCCAATAAAATACTTATTAATTACAAAGAGAAAAAAAAGTAATTTGCAGTGGAGAAGCCTGGCAGACACCATCTGAATCAAGTGATCAGAGTAATATCGCAGTAGTAATGGAAGGGTACAATGAAAATCATGATTGTGTGACTGGCTGCAATGAGAAGAGCCCAGTATCATTTCTGGAATATTCCTGCCAGAGATGCATAACCTGAATCTGGTCATGAGGAAATGTCATACAAACCCAAATTGAGGGCCATCTACTAAATAATTGGCCTGAAAAATTTCAAGTTCATGAAAGTCAAGAAAAGACCAAGGAACTATTCTCAGTTGAAAGAGACCTAAGAGACATGACAACCAAATGCTACAAATGATTTTAGACAGGACCTTTTTGTTCCAGAAATAAAGGACACCAGTGGAACAATCTGAAGAACTTGAATGGGATCTGAGGAGTAGAGGTTGGTAATGCATCAATGCTAATTCCTGATAGTATTACCACACTTAAATAAGAGAATGTCTTTGTTTGCAGAAAAGAAATACTAAAGTATTCAGGGATGATGGAACATCATGTTAGCAACTTACTCTCAAATGGTTCAGGAAAGAAAATCTCTGTGTACTAGTAACTTTTCTATAAGTTTGAGATTATTTCAAAATAACAAAAAAATTGTAAAGTACATACAAGTATTCAGAAGAGCCCCAGGTCTCAATCTGTGCTCAGTAGACTAAGGGACCCTGGAAAGGACATCAAAATCCAAGGGTGTCCAAGAAGCAACCTCAGTCTGTTCAATTTGTTCCACTTGGTTCTCTCTTCAAGGACCCATATCATGCTAAGAAGAGCTAAATTGTACCATATTCTTCTAAATGGAATCTAAATACCATTCCAAAAAGAACTACGGCTTTCTAATAACGAGTTAGATTTGTCAGCGAAATCAAGGCTTTCCTAATATCAAAAGAGGCAGTAGTTTGCTTTCAAAAATGCCAAATGAGGTTGCATTTTTATACCACACACAAAAACAAAGAAAACAAACAAAAAACACACGTGATCTGAAGTCCTAGTTCATCTCCTCTCAATTAAAACCAATTGTTTCTGTTGAAGAAAAAGACTATAAATTTGCAATATACATTCAAAGATGTATTTGGAAACAATTTATCTATGGCTTATTTGGGAAAATCTGCTCACCTGGTAGAATCTGTTGTAGAAACAAAACAATTTTATATACATTTACTTTGACCATCTAACAGATGTACACAAAAGGCCAAATGAGAAAACGATTTTGCCATCCTTGGTCTTCAGAAGCCCGCAGGGCTTGCTTGGAGTAAGACGGGGATGAGGTCCAGTAAAAAAAGTTTCTGGCACCCCAGTAAAAGAAGTGAATGCCTCAAAGTACTGCAGCTTTTTCTCCTAAAAGCACAGCAGGGCAGCCTAGACTAACAGCTAGAAATTTCTTTTTTTTTTTTTTCTTTCTTTATTTCTTTCCTTTTTTTAAGAAACTGAGCTGGGTTATTTTAGTCCTCTGAGAAGATGAGACTGTATTATCCCCTGAAAACTGACCAAGAGTGGAGTTTGGTAGAAAGAAAGAAAGAAAAAAAATCCAGTGTTCATTCACTGTATACCCAGCATCTGGCATTAAGTGTGGCCCATTAATATTTTTAAAAGTACTTGTACTTTCTCAGGATAAGGCAAGTGCTAAGCTTAAAAAAAAATACACACACACATATACAGGTTGGTACCTGAAGACAAAGGACAGGATAAGACTTAGCAAGACTTAAGAAGGTCCTCTCAAACTCGATTTTCAGAAGAAAGGGAAATCAGCTTTGTTCAGGGAATTTCAATCTATAAAGCAAGAAACAAAAGGATAAAAATCTTCTGCCAGAAGTCTTCTAGGACTTGAAAGCCATCTTGGATTTCCTAAGCCTGTCCTACCTGTCCTAGATTCAAATACTCTGAACCATCTTCAGGTCATGTATCCTATGTATCCTGATTTTGTGTGTGTGTGTGTGTGTGTGTGTGTGTGTGTGTGTGTGTGTGTGTGTGTGTGTTGTGTGTGTGTGTTGTGTGTTTATGTGTGTGTGGGGGGGGGAGGGAGGGAGGGAGAGAATCTCCCTCAAAAGCAGCTTCCCCAAAGAAGTGGCAAGCCAGCCTCAGTAAGCTGATTCTAATAAAGTGTATTACCAGCCAACTTTCCAACCCTGAGGAGAAAATCTTTTAATATCTAAGCACTCAAAGAATCACTCCTACCCCATGACTTATTTGCATCTCTACTTTCAAAAACCTGGGAGATTGCAAAGTTATTTGTTGATTTTATTATAGCCATTTTCACATACTGGTTAATGCCAAGAAAAACCACTTCTAAAGTCATGCATACCCTTGCTATTCAGCTGAAAAAAAAAAAAAGACTCCAAAAATTATGCTTGTCTCTAATTTATGGAAAATGAAAATGTAACCAATCCCCACAGATAAATTGATGCTGGCTTAAGAAAGTTTGGGTGGTAAAAGGAACAAATTCCTAATTATCATTTTCTTTACACAAACCGGATTTTCAGGAACAGGAAAAATACAGAGAACTTCAGTCTACGAAGCAAGAAACAAAAGGATAAAGTTGGCTACAAGCAGCAAACACACAGCTCTACTCTGGCAACTTATCTAGCTCATCTTCAGGAAGGGGACTCATGCAAGATTGTCCTAGTGGCCCGAAGGCAACTAAGAGAAGTCACCCTGGAGGTTTGATTATTTTTAATTCCTTGTCTATTTTAGTCCCATTTTCAAAAGAAAACTAACATTACTCTATGTTGTATAGAAAGACTATAGAAGAACAGTGCACGACAAACAACCCTGACTCTGCTATCCCTTGGTTGGCCAATCGTTTCAGTACTTGATTCCTTAGTTTACTCATCTGTAAAACAGGGAGCTTGACCTATTATATCAAAGAATCTCTTCAACTATAAAGCTGTATGTATATGCATGTTTTCCTCATTTTACAAATAAGGAAACAGGAGAATAGAGATTAGTAATTTGTCCAAAGTTACACAGTTACAAAGTGCCAGTGCCAGCATCTGGAAAAAAAAAAAGTCTCTTTCCTAAAAAAGTCTGCCCTTTCAACTGCTGTGCTATGTTCTCTTCACCAAAATAAATCAGAATAAGGTGTTCAGAAAAGCAAGCAGTTCCAAAAATGGGCAGAAGACCTAAACAGACATTTCTCCAAAGAAGACATACAGATGGCCAACAAATACATGAAAAGATGCTCAACATCACTAATCATTAGAGAAATGCAAATCAAAAGGAATCACCTCACACCAGTCAGAATGGCCATCATCAAAAAATCTACAAACAATAAATGCTGGAGAGGGTGTGGAGAAAAGGGAACCCTCCTGCACTGTTGGTGGGAATGTAAATTGATACAGCCACTATGGAGAACAGTATGGAGGTTCCTTAAAAAACTACAAATAGAACTACCATACGACCCAGCAATCCCACTACTGGGCATATACCCTGAGAAAACCATAATTCAAAAAGAGTCATGTACCAAAATGTTCATTGCAGCTCTATTTACAATAGCCAGGACATGGAAGCAACCTAAGTGTCCATCAACAGATGAATGGATAAAGAAGATGTGGCACATATATACAATGGAATATTACTCAGCCATAAAAAGAAATGAAACTGAGTTATTTGTAATGAGGTGGATAGACCTGGAGTCTGTCATACAGAGTGAAGTAAATCAGAAAGAGAAA
>NC_041222.1:62416396-62432530 GCF_002837175.3 Physeter macrocephalus
AATGGAATATTACTCAGCCATAAAAAGAAACGAAATTGAGTTATTTGTAGTGAGGTGGATGGACCTAGAGTCTGTCATACAGAGTGAAGTAAGTCAGAAAGAGAAAAACAAATACCGTATGCTAACACATATATACAGAATTTTTAAAAGTGGTACTGATGAACCTAGTGGAAGGGCAGGAATGAAGATGCAGACATAGAGAACGGACTTGAGGGCACCGGGGGGAAGGGGGAGCTGGGATGAAGTGAGAGACCAGCATTGACATATATACACTACCAAATGTAAAATAGCTAGCTAGTGGGAAGCAGCTGCATAGCACAGGGAGATCAGCTCGGTGCTTTCTGACCACCTGGAGGGGTGGGATAGGGAGGGTGGGAGGGAGGCTCAAGACGGAGGGGATATGGGGATATATGTATACATATAGCTAATTCACTTTGTTATACAGCAGAAACTAACACACCATTGTAAAGCATTTATACTCCAATAAAGATGTGGAAAAAAAGAAAACCAGTGAGAAAGCTACCACCTATCACAACAATCCATATAGTTTTATTATTGCCTTCAGGGCTGATTAATCAAGGGCGGCATTTATCTTTGTGCCTGTGAGACATTCACCTCCTGTGTTGCTCTGTAATTCAGAGGCAATTTTTTTTTTTTTTTTTTAATGTGCCGCACTGCTTGCTGGATCTTGGTTCCCCAACCAGGGATCATGGCCCCTGCAGTGGAAGCATGGAGTCCTAACCACTGGACCGCCAGGGAATTCCCAGAGACACATACATCTTTTTTTGTTGTTTTTTTTTTTGTTGTTGTTTTTGCGTTACGCGGGCCTCTCACTGCTGTGGCCTCTCCCGTTGCGGAGCACAGGCTCCGGACGCACAGGCCCAGCGGCCATGGCTCACGGGCCCAGCTGCTCCGCGGCATGTGGGATCCTCCCGGACCGGGGCACGAACCCGTGTCCCCTGCATCGGCAGGCGGACTCTCAACCACTGCGCCACCAGGGAAGCCCGACACATACATCTTTAACCTCAATGCATTTTCATTTAAGAAAGGTAAATCAGAATAAAGATTTAACTGTAACATGTTTTTTCAATTAAAAAAGAGAAAAGAACTGAAGCCAAAATTGGGAGTATGTATATAAACCACAAAAATCCTTTCAGGAGAAGAACAGAAAAGATGCAAGAACAGGATTCAGATAAGATCATCCCAGGGGACAGTATACATAGAGAAGAAGAGAAGCCCAAGAAACGACCCTGGCAGAGGTTATGATGGACATAAGAAATGAAGCCCTTCTTTATCAAGAGGAGGAACAGAAATCTAGGAAGAAAAAAATACAGAAGGGACATAAGGGAAAGAAGACTCAAGAACTAGTTCCAGCCCTAGCCCAGGGCCCTATGTCAAGAGTCAAATCAGGTAAAAAGTGCATCTTAAAACTGGAACAAAGTGAAAAGCATTCTTATTAACAGTCACTGTTAAGACTAGAGGAACCCTAATCTGGAGCACATTGATGCTCTCTTTACCAAAGCACTCAGAGCTCAAAATTATCAAAAAGGAAAAGTCTACTTTACTTCATCATTACTCTAAAAAAATAATAAATCACCACCCATTGTATGAAATTCACAATAGCAAGGGCTACATTATTCAGCTGGTCTTCCAGTTTTTGTAGCCATGTCCTTTCAACGGGTTAGCCTGGTCTCTTAGTCACTGACATTTGAAACCCGTGGTTTAGCACTGTGGTCTGATCCCAAAGTCCTCTTGTTCCCTGTGTTTAAAACAGAACAAGAGGGCTTCCCTGGTGGCGCAGTGGTTGCGCGTCCGCCTGCCGATGCAGGGCAGCCGGGTTCGCGCCCCGGTATGGGAGGATCCCACGTGCCGCGGAGCGGCTGGGCCCGTGAGCCATGGCCGCTGAGCATCTTCTTGAAG
The DNA here is from genome assembly GCF_002837175.3 of Physeter macrocephalus. Lineage (NCBI taxonomy): Eukaryota > Metazoa > Chordata > Mammalia > Artiodactyla > Physeteridae > Physeter > Physeter macrocephalus. Next base: position 62,418,317 of record NC_041222.1, read on the forward strand.
GCAAGATGTCAAATTGTGCAGATTTGGGAATTAAATCTATACTTTACCTTCAAATTCTGAAGTGTTGGCAGTCTGTTCTTGTCCGCGTACCACAAAAAAAAAAAAAAAACAGAACAAGAGGCCAGGCTAAACCTTGAAAGGACATGGCTATTCAAAACTGGAGAACAAATTTTCAAGAAAGTTTTATTTATTATTTCCCTAGAAATAACAAATCATTCCTGTCCAGAATATCTCAGGCAAGATAGTTTTGTTTTAACATCAAAATCACTTTTTTGTCTGGACCTATAAATAGTGCCACAACTGTAAATGATTGTCCAGATGGTGCACTGCACAAGGATGTTTGGCCAAGGGGATAAGAACTAGATGAGATCCAGCTATGCCCACACTAGCCATGCCATGTTCCCCAGGCTAGGGATTCAAGGGGCACACAGAGGTGGAGGCACTTATTTCTAGTTTGCCCAAAGACCATGGACACCATATGGGCAGACTTCTGTCTCTATAACCCACTCAAATCCATCTCTTGAGTCGCCAAGAGTTCATGTTAAGATTCAAATTTGCAAGGTTAACCAGATTTTTATTATATTCTATTTTTACTCAAACTGTAGTTGAATGAACCAGTTTGGTTTATGGATAAGGCATCCTTATTTTACTCAATGTTTCCATTAATGAAGATTTTTTATATTTAACCATTTCATATTACTCACAGGTCCCCAATCTACCCTACAAGGGTAAGAAAGGCAAAAATGACATTTACAAAGACAAGTTACCAAATCTAAACCTATGATAATCTATATTAAAATATAAATTTTTCTAGATAACAGATCTAATATGGCCCGTCCCGTTGTAAAAAATAAATAAAACAAAAACTAGACCATCATACTTCTGTATTGTCAGAACCATTAAGAAACAACCTCAGGGACTTCCCTGGTGGTCCAGTGGTTAAGGGGACACGGGTTTAATCCCTGGTTGGGGAACTAAGATCCCACACATGCTGTGGGGCAGCTAAGCCCACGGGCTGCAACTATTGAGCCCGCACACCACAACTAGAGAGAAGCCCACACACTGCAACTAAGACCCAACACAGCCAAAAATAAAATAAATAAATAAATATTTTTTTAAAAAAAAAAAGAGAGAAACAACATTAAATTTGTGAAAAACATTTCTTTTGTTCCTAATTTCGTTTATAGCATTTAGGCCTTAAGCCAGTAACTTTGTGAGAAGCTGAGAGCCTAAGGAGAAAAAAATAACAAACAAAAAACATAGAACACATTACTGGTAACTTCTCAATAAACAACCACAATTTTTACATCAATCCTTTGAAGTGTGAGGACATGTTTTTAAAGAACAAAAATAAAGTAAGTCATGTAGTTTAAAACTTATGCAATTCATGTTTAACATATTAAGTGTAAAATACAAACATTTTGTGGGATCTTATCTACATGAAAAATACAATATAAAATATAGTAGTTACAATTACTAGAGGGATTATAAACAGTTTCTTCTTTTTGCTTTTCTAGAAAGTCTACATTGTTCTAAAGTTAGCACATATTTATTTTAAAATCTGTTAAAAAAAAACAACAGATTCCTTCTTGAGGCAGAAACATGTTGTTTCTAGCAGAACACCATTATTATGTCAAAATCTTGAAATGGAAATCTTTCACTTTCACCTTTCTAGGTAACAAAGCATAATAAAAACCTATAGAAAAAAGAGGTCGTGTCAGTGAATAAAGCAATTATTTGCTGACTGCTTAACTATGTACCACATTTTATTTAATAATCTCAGGTGGAAGGAAGGGGATAATTCAGATTTATACCAACCTAAAGCCCTAGGTAAATTAGCAGCAGATCCAAGAATTGAATTTGTGCCTTCAGATTTCAAATCAAACATTCTTTATATCGCACCATGGCCGTGTCCCTTGTGGAATAAAGAGTATTATATTCAACCACCTACCATTTGTCCTCACTCCTCTAAAATGAAACAAGTATCTATTTTAAGAGTTTCAGACACTTATTTTCTAAACTGCTACCTACAGATCCTGATCACTGTCAAGTTTTCTTATAACTTACAGAACAAAAAAAAATTAGAAAATAAAGTGATAATCATAGTTTCCCTTCCCCTTTTCTACTCCCTAGCCCCAAATTGTTTTTCTTTAATATTATAGAATATGAACCCAAAAAATATCCAGTGGGGACAATCAACACAGCAACTCCTTTACCATTTTAGAAGTCTGGGAACAGACTAGGATATATTAGATAAACTTTCAATGCAGCTTTGAAACAAGGGCATAAAGAACTACCTGAGCCAAGAAGGGAGAGAGAAAGTGAACCAACAGTTTTCAATTACAGTATTTCTGTATTTAAAAAGAGAAAGAATTGTTCATTTTTTGATTTGAAATTCTCCAATTTTTTCCCCCTTTCTGTTCATTTCTTATTTTCTTGGCTTTTTTGTGCATTAGAAACAGGAGCTAGGGGCAGGGTTATGTGATGGTTTTCTTTCAGATGTTACAGCATTTCCTTTCAAGACTAAACTAAGGTTCCTACGCATGGGCAGCTAAACTGCTACTCCTGAGAGGTCTACAGAAAGCAGCATGGCATACCATCCACCACTGACAGCTTAAACACTTGACAGAGCTTTTCCTATTCCACACTCTAGGAATAATCTGCCTGTTTCATTTCTTTTTCATTTAGCCTTTGCTCAACTTATGCAGTAAAAATATCTGAGCTTTGGACTGAGTGAAAAGTGTGCTCCTATTTTTCCCCTCCTTACTTAAAAGGTAAACACGTAATCGGGAAGAAAGGAACAAATGAAGGCAGGAAGATTTATACCAGAGATGCTTTTTGGTGCATATTTTCAAAAGTCTTTAACTGTCCTTCAAACAAATTATGCGACTTTCAGAAGATGTTAAACCATAAATTAACCACTAAGTATGCTGAGTGACATAACTTACACTATCATGATCATACTTTATAATTGATCTCATAACTTGGACATTCTAGTTATCATTTATATGTATGTTTTACTTTCATGATTTAATTTTACAGACTTTTGGTGGGGGGCAGGGGGGCAGGAGCCAAAGAAACAGAAAGAAGAAAATACCAAATATGACATAAAATTGACCTCAACTCTGAGAAACAACCGAACAGCTGAGGCTGCCTGCTTGATCTTACATTTATTTAAATAAATCACCTTTTATCAGTGCTGGTGAAAACAGCAGCATCCTTTTATCTTTCGAGGCAGACGTTTACAGGATGATATATATCGAAAAATCACAGAAAGGCACACTTGTCCCCAAACAAATATCCAAAAATCCAGTGAAGCTGTCCAGTAACAGTCACTAAAATAATTTTCTATGTATTATTTTCTTTGAGTTATTTTTAAAATAAGTAGCCAGCTATCCATCTCTGGGCACTGTAAAGATGAGTTTGCCACAAAAGCCACATATTTTTAGAAGCCAAAGTCTTGATAAATCAGTTCCTAAGAACATAATTTGTTACACGCTGAAGAATGCCTGAAAATACAGACCTTGGTTAAAGAGGCTTCTGTATCTTTTTGTAACCTTTCCAAATGTAAGTATGTGGGATGAGTATTCATAAATTTAAGCTGAACCGAAACATTTAGAATATTTCCAATTTAAAATACATTAAAATGCGGTCTTTGAAAGGAAATGAAAATGGCTTTAAACATATGAAAAGATGCTCATCATCACTCATAAGAGAAATGTGAATTAAAAATGAGATATTTTTTCACTCATCAGATTGGCAGAAAGATGTTTAATGAATCACTGTGGTGGAGAAATAGGCACTCTTACACATTGTTGATGCAAGCATAGAGTAGCATAACATCCTTGGCAGGCAATCTGTAAATGTCTATCAAAATTTAAATTCCACTTTGCCTTGGAGCCACGATTTTACTCCCAGGAATTTATCCTACAGATATACTCATCCATGTGCACAAATAACTATATAAAAGGTTATTCACTATAGCATCTTTGGTGGCCTGAAGAAAGGCTCACTATATGTCATTTTGTATTGGATGTGTATTTACCTATTCAAAAAAATTAAAATTTGAGAGGAAGAGAATGTGATCTGTACTGTTTAGAAATTCAAAGTGCTCTGAACTCCCCTACAAAAGGAAATACTAAACCATCCTACACAAGATTCATTCCAGAACCCGGCGATAAAATGCTACGTTCAGATGGCTTGACATGGCTGCATTAGTGAAAGCTCCTTATCATAAGATCCCTTTGGCCCTTTAGTAACCAAAACCCTTTGTTGGGGGGTCCACGGTGGATCTGATTTCTACTTCACAATAAGTAGTGCTTCAGAAAGATTCCAATTTATTCCTTGCAAAAACATATCAGATATAAATGCAACTGTCACTTTGAGAAACAGGACTGCATTATGCTGCAGACTTAACACAGACTGAAAGCATGTTCCCCATGTCTTCTCCAGCAAATCTTGCCAAATGGGCGTCTGAAATGTCCTATTGAAACAGGTGGTGTCTGAACAGAATTGGATTTCTGCCTATAGAAACCCTAGTTCTAACAACTGCTGTGGTTAGTTTTAATTTTCAGTCCTCAAAATTAACTGCTGGCCAGTGATTCAGAAATAGACTGAACAACACGTTTAGACTTTGCCCTGTCTAATTGAGGAAAGAAAAAAAGAAAAAGAAAAAAAAAAAAAAAAGCCCACCAACACCCTACCACCATCCTATAAAGAACAACAGAACCAAAGCAGACCACTTGATTTCCAGGCCAAAAAAAGGGAGCAGCTGTAAAACAAACTCAATTCTCCAAAGACGATTGCCCCTTTTGTGCTTTCTTCATAGAAGCACAAGGATGCACATATATACTTGCTGAACAAACTACTTAGGAAATCTTCTTAGGGCTTTGAGAAGCTTTTAATCTGCTAGAAATTTAGAAGTAAGAACAATGGTAAGAACACCTAATTTTTCTAATGAAAATGGACATCTTAAAAAATGATATTCCAAACAGACCTGTGTTTCAGTTTATACAAGCAAAATACTAACAGCCAGAATGTAAATTCCTTGAAGAAAGATACAATGGGCTATATACACTAATATCTATAAAATAGATAACTAATAAAACCTGCTGTATAAAAAATAAATAAAATAAAGTTCAAAAAAAAAAAAGAAAAAGATACAATGGGCCAATTCCCTTTAAACCCAACATGTGTCCATCAATGTGCTGGTCACACTAACCGGTGCTAAACACAAACTCCTGTGAATAAACTAGAGTAGCTTACACTAAATAACAAACATTTTCCACTGTACTTTTAAGTGCTTGATATAAAAATGGATAGAACTCTGATTTTCTAAACCAGCAATCAAAGGAAAAGGAATCAAGGGACAGGGTATCTACTATGAGCCACACACCGTGGCCACACATTCCCAATGAAGAAAACAATGTCTTGTCCATTTCACGGATGACAAACTGAGATTCAAAAGAATGTAAAAATTTTCCCAGGGTAATTCAGCTAGACGATGACAGAGATGAGGTTTTAATTTAAATCTGCCTGATTTCAAAATATTTCTAATTGTATCATACTCCCTCCCAAAAGAAAATTCGGAGAGACGAGTTAGTAAAATGACAAGTTTCAGTTATATGACAAACACTGTATCATTGCTTTGCCAACACCCAAAAGAAAAACTCATCCTCTTTCAATCAAAAGTAATGGATGTCAAATCCATCTGCATTTTGTCAGTATGACTGAATTTCAGCTATTAAGAAGGTGATCAAATAAACAGAAAATCATCTACTATGATCATAACCCTTTAAAAAAATCCTGACATCATAAAGAGCATATTTGAAAATCCTTCTACAGGGATTCAACAGTTCATTTAAAAAAAAAAAAAAGAAATATCTCAGTGAAAGTGAGAGGTGCTTCTCAGTGGGATACATTTGGTCCTTTTGCTTAAAACTCAAGTACAAACAGATGACATCAAGTCTTGACCTCAGAAGTTTACTGCTCACTGTCCTCTACCTCTCCTACCAACCAAAGAAGAAAATAAGACCTCAAAACAAAGGCATCTCCTCCCAGTTCTCAGGTTATTATTTCCCATTTTCTGACCCCTATCTTCTTTTTCTTACAGAGGCCTGAGAGGAGCTAGCTTGTAAACCAAATCTACAGTTTCCCTAGCAAGTTCCAATGACATCCCTCATTTAGACAGAACTACCTTCAGGGTCTTGTAAATGAACTCACTCCATATTTCAATATTCTCAGAAAATAATGCTTAAATCCAAAAATGCCCTCCCCATGAAAGTTTTACTCTTTTCTTTGAAAGCAAAGATAACCTTAATTTTAGGGAGCTATTCAAGAGAAGAACACAGGGTACATTTCTTCCAAGGCGGAAGCACACCAAGATTTCTCTGATAGTATTTAGAATAGAGTTACAACGTTAAAAAAAAAAAAGAGTGAAAAGAAGAGAATGTTATTGACCCCCAAAAAAGTTGTCATATAGCTATAGACTTATAGGCTATGAAACAGAAAAAAATCTGCAATTTTTCAAGATTCTTCTGGCAAAACATTCTTTGGAATCATTTTCTTCTGAGAGCTGAAAAGCATTTTTCTAAGATGCTGCCAGCTCTAAAAACAACCTTTCTGATCTCTTGAAAAGCCAAGTTCTACTTTTAATAGTGCTATGTACTTTTGGTTTCAAAGAAAAAAGTGAAAGAGAAGGAACCACAGCCAAAATGGTAAGTTTACCCTACTCATGCCTCAAGCTGTACATAATGATTTCACACAGTACTTATGAAGAAGGGATCAAATTTTTCCTTTAAAAATAGAACATATACCTCTGTATCACATATGTAATGTTTAAGTATAAGGAGCAAAAGCACCCCCCTTTCACTCCAAAACCCAGTCAAAAAAAAAAGTTCATACGGAGAGACATAGTCATGAACAGAAGATCTCTAATAGACATCAGAAGCAAAAGTGACGAAAGCAAAAATAAACAAGTGGAACTACATCAAACTGAAAAGCTTCTACACAGCAAAGGAAACCATCAACAAAATGAAAAGGCAGCCTACAGAATGGGAGAATATATTGGCAAATCATGTATGTGGTAAGAGATTAATATCCAAAATATATAAAGAACTCATACCAAAAAAACCCAAACAATATGATTTTTAAATGGGCAGAGAATCTGAATAGATATTTTTCCAAAGAAGATATACAGAGGGCCAACAGGTATATGAAAAGGTACTCGACATCACTAATCATCAAAAAATGCAAATCAAAATAAGCTATTACCTCACACCTGTTACAATGGCTATCCTCAAGAAGACAACAGACGGTAAATACTGGCAAGAATGTGGAGAAAAGGGAACACTTGTACACTGCTGGCAGGATTGTAAATTCCACAGTGCAGCCACTATGGAAAACAATATGGAAGTTCCTCAAAAAATTAAAAATAGAGCTACATATGATCCAGCAATCACACTTCTGGGTATATATCCAAAGGACATTAAAACAGGATACTGAAGATATATCTGCACTCTCATGTTCACTGCAGCATTATTCACAATAGCCAAGCTATGGAAACAACCCAAGTGTCCATCAACAGAAGAATGGATAAAGAAGATGTGGAGATGTGTCTGTGTGTGTGTGTGTGTGTGTGTGTGTGTGTGTATGATGGAATATTATTCAGCCATGAGAAGGAAGGACATCCTGCCATTTACAACAACATGGATGAACCTTGAGGACATTAGGCTAAGCGAAATGACTCAGACAAACTGTATGATATCACTTGTACGTGCAATCTGAAAAAATTAAACTCATAAAAACAGAGGCTAGACTGATAGTTACCAAGGGCTGGGGGGTGGGAGAGAAGGGGAGGTGTGGGTCAAAGAGCACAAACTTCCAGTTATAAGATGAATAGGTTCTGGGGATCTGATATACAGCATGGTGATTACAGTTAATAATAGTGAATTATATACTTGAAATTTGGCTAAAAGAGTAAGTCTTAAATGTTCTCATCACAAAAGAGAAATGGTAATTATGTGATGTGATGCAGGTGTTAGCTAACGCTATGGTGATAATGATTTTGCAACATACAAGTGTATCAAATCAACATGTTGTAACCTTAAGTTATATGTCAATGGTATCTCCATAAAAGCTGAAAAAAAAGATTTCTAATAAAATCAAAATGGCTAAGTTAGTAACACCATGATAGGTTGCATTAACAATGATAAATGTTAAAATGTTAAACATAAGGTACTATATCCAAAAATCTTGGTAAGACAAAAAATGTTCCTAAGTGTCCATCAACAGATGAATGGATAAAGAAGATGTGGCACATATATACAATGGAATATTACTCAGCCATAAAAAGAAACGAAACTGAGTTATTTGTAGTGAGGTGGATGGACCTGGAGTCTGTCATACAGAGTGAAGTAAGTCAGAAGGAGAAAAACAAATACCATATGCTAACACATATATATGGAATTTGAGAAAAATAAAATGTCATGAAGAGCCTAGGGGTAGGATGGGAATAAAACACAGACCTACTAGAGCATGGACTTGAGGATATGTGTAGGGGGAAGGGTAAGTTTTGATGAAGTGAGAGAGTGACATGGACATATATACACTATCAAACGTAGGATGGATAGCTAGAGGGAAGCAGCCGCATGGCACAGGGAGATCAGCTAGATCGTTTGTGACCACCTAAAGGGGTGGGATAGGGAGGGTGGGAGGGAGGGAGACACAAGAGGGAGGAGATATGGGAACATATGTATATGTATAACTGATGCACTTTGTTGTAAAGCAGAAACTAACACACCATTGTAAAGCAATTATACTCCAATAAAGATGTTAAAAAAATTTTAAAAGATATGTGCATACAAAACAACAACAACAAAAAATGTTTATTAGTTCAGATTCTCCCATTTCCATAAAAGACTATTTTAGGGCTTCCCTGGTGGCTCAGTGGTTGAGAGTCCATCTGCCGATGCAGGGGACACGGGTTCGTGTCCCAGTCCGGGAGGATCCCACATGCCGCGGAGCGGCTGGGCCTGTGAGCCATGGCCGCTGAGCCTGCGCGTCCGGAGCCTGTGCTCCGCAACGGGAGAGGCCACAGCAGTGACAGGCCCGCGTACCACACACACACACACACACAAAGACTATTTTAATCCTCCCATGCGAAATGGACAGAATCTATGGGATGACTAGTATTTCGAATGAATTTTTTAATTTTACTACAAAATTTACTAGAATCAGTCACTTAAGGAACTTATGTCAAATAACTGGTGTGCTTGAATATTTCACATTTCAACTTATTATTTTAGAGTTGTCAAGACACAATCTAAATCTAACAGGGAAAAAACATGCAGGCTTCAAATAGCACTTAAAGAAACACAAAGAAGGAAAGTTAGAAGTCAAGGAGGATAATTCTGAGATAAAGACTGAGTGGAGAAAAAGACATCTACTAGAGACCTTATCAGGATGCAGTGCTGCACTCTGCCACATTATCACTAACCCGTAACCTCTTCTCTGGCTCACAAACAACTTTTGAGTACTCTGGGACTAAGTGGATGTTTTAAAAAGTTCTTGTGTCATATTTACTTTTTCCTGCGATCCTTATCAGAAGCCTGATGTACTCACGCTCCATAATTCACATGCTCCAATTACCTACCTAACTTCATACCCAAGAGGAATAATCAGAGGCATAAAATGCCACCCTCATAAAAAGAAACGTAATGGGAATGATCAGGATTTAAAATGGACAGGCTCATTTTTAAGCGCATAGCCATAGATAAGCAGCACCCACACTGTGCTCTAGATAACTATAAAAGAATCAAATAGGGTTTGTTTAAAAAAATTCCTTAATAAACATAAAATAAATCCCTACCTTTAAAATGAGTTGTATTACAAAAGCCCAGTTCTTCATGAAGATGCATTTCCCCATAAAATACTACAAATGGTCATCCATTTCCAAAGCTGGCCCATCAATACCTATTTAACCCATAATCTACCAACATACAGTATAATGTGGAATGAAATGTGATAAAAGTACCTGTAACACTTCAAATGCATATTAGTATCAATAGTTCAGTTGAGAGGATAGGAGCTTGGCAAAACAGATCCCCAAAAAATGGACTCCAGGGGTTACATATAACCCAAAATGTTTATACAATTATATATATATATGGGTGGTTTTCTTATGAGAGGGTCCACAGCTTTCCTGAGGTTCTCAAAGTGGTTATTCATATCACCATATAGGGAAAGGGTTTCTGTGCTATATAAAATTCAATTCTTCCCTACAAAGCCCTCAGGTAGAGTTTATCAATGAAATGAGTTATGGTCTACACATGCTTACATATAATGATAAGCTCGTGGATGAAAAACTATCAAAAACCTTCTGGTAAAACTAAGTGAAGGAAATCCTAGAGTAAAGAATGCACTGCAAAAAAAAAAAAAAAGAGAGAGAAAAATGTATAACTAAAAAAAAAGAAAGAATGCACTACAACATTTTATGGGGTCTGAACTGCCCATATAAGATGACACGGGAAGTTCATCTGAAGTATTCAATAGAAGCTGATGATCCTAGTAGTATCCAATGTAAAGTAGATTCTGACCCGTCAACAGTGTTTGCCTGTACAAACTGCAAGCAAACATTCCATGTTTGTGAGAAATTCCACTTAAAAATCTTTCCCCATCCTAGCCAATTCACTCAGGCACTATATTATCATTATCTTAAAAAGAAAAATCCATCTATTACCTACACACAATTCAAACAAACAAAAATGTGTTTTTAAATGACCCAAACAAGTAATTTGAATGAGTACACCTTTTCTACTCATTTTGACCACGAAAATTTGGATAACTCATTTTCATATAATTTTTGATGTAACTTTCAACTTTAAAATTTTTCTTTACACTGATAAAACACAGTTAAGGCATTGTTCTTTTCTTATTTGAGGATAGTTTGGTTTTAGATTGTTGTTGAAATAAAGTTGAACTGCATAGACTATAAGGCTGTTCTAACCAACAATGTAATTTCAGACTCATACCTACTTAAAATATTGTTTAATTACCTCTTCTTCTCAAACCATGAGCCCACAGCATGGTCATTAAGGTGCTTCATTTCTTTTACCTCTCTCAAAACATTATGGTACTTCTTGACACACTAGCAACTAGTTTTCTATGGGAAGGCTTTACACAAGCCAAGCGTCACGTACCCCTCCTGCCTTCAGCAACTTTCTTCTGAACTCCTCTGTGGGGTTGTTGAAGGTAAGCTTTTCACAGCGGAGGTGATTCACTGGTGGATGGCCTTCAAGATGCAGGAATAAGTCATAATCAAAACGAACCTTCTTAGGTTCTTCCTAGAGGTTAAAAAAAATAAGAAGGAAAACAGAGACTTAGGCATAAATAGAAATTTAGAAAGCAAAGGTTTACTCCTGATAAGGTTCAGAAAAGACTCAGACTACAGCATGGGGAACTCTACTCGACGCTCTGTGGTGACCTAAATGGGAAGGAAATCCAAAAAAAAGAGGGGAGATATGTATACGTATAGCTGATTCCCTTTCTAGTTAGTAGAAACTAACACAATAGTGTAAAGCAACTATACGCCAAGAAAAATTCATTCAAAAAAAAGAAAAAGAAAGAAAAGAGACCCAGACATCTAACAGCTACAGTGTCAAAGAAGGGGAAGTACTGGGAAAAAAGTCATCATGGAACTATCTACAAAGCAAAATGGAAACATCTGAAAAATTAGTTTCTTGTCTTAGAGGAAAACCAAAAAGAATAAGCTCATCATCTTTCTTGCAGTCTCTCAAGTGGTATGACACCACCAACACCGCCACCCAACTGGAAACCTAAGACACCCCTGAAGCCACTCCTTCCCCTTCCCACTCTACAGGCCTACACCCATCATCAACAGCTGACATTTTCTCTTTTAAATACTTCTTGAACAAGCTGTCTAACCCATACTGCCATGCTCTTACTCATTGCTCAAACTACTATAAACTCCTTCCTCTAGTAGCTCTTCCTACTTCAGGATAGATGAGCACTTTCTTCTTCACTCAGGCCTCAAAACTGTTCATATGAAACACAAATCTAGCCATTTTCACTCCTTGATTAAAAAATTTCACAAGTTCCCAATGCCATTAGAATAAAAATCTGAGCTCACCTAAATGCCACATAGGATTTTCACAATCTAGCTCTTGGTTCCATGTCTCACCATACCCCTTCCACCCATCTGGTGATCCAGCCACACATTGTGGTTGGTTGCTCCCAGAATTTACTCATTCTAGATTAACTCTGGGTTTCACCCTTGCTTTACGTTACTACCTCCACTGCCGACACCTCCATTCCTCCACCTTCTGCTTTACCTGGATAACTTCTACTCATCCCTCTCCATTCAGGTTTTATTTGGGGGAAGCCTTGAACTCCACTCCCAACTGCCTCTCCTCTGTTCTGTGTGCCTCTCTCTTATCCTTGAAACATCTTACAATAACTGTCTTATTATCTCCCTTTACCCTGCTAAATCATAAGATCTTTGAAAGCAGGAATTATGGTTGAGTCCTCACTGTACCCTCAACAACTAGTTTAGTGCCCCATGCATAGCAGCAATGCAATAAATGTCTGTGAAATGAATGAAAATACGGCATTTTCCTGGAGGACAAAACAGCACCATATCCAAGAAAACACAGTAATTATAATTCCATGATACTCGAGTTCTACTCTCCAGCCATTACTTTAGCTGGCTAAACATCTAAACCTCTCTACAGACAGATTCTCAGACATACAAGGGGAAATGAATACTGAGGATAATAATAACAATATTATGTATTTAACATTTATCTCATTTAATTCTCATAGCTCTCCTTTGGGTCAGTTGTCAGCTCTGTTTGGCAGATGAGGAAATTAAAGCACTTAGAATTTATTACTTTTTATAAAAACTCCCTGTGTATTATAGATATTAACCATCTCTGTGAAATGTTACTTTTTTCATTTGTCATTAGCTTTGCCATTTTACGTGTCTTTGATAACAGCTATTTATGTTTTTTAATACTAGCTTTACTGAGAAGTAATTCACATACCATAAAATTCACCCATTTAGAGAATAATATTTTGTGGTTTTTAGTACATTCACAGAGTTATAAAACCAACACCACATTCTAATTTCAGGACATTTTCATTACTCCAGAAAGATATCTCAAACTTTAGTGTTAGTGGTCCAACAGATCCCACACCCCCTGGCATCACTAATCTACTTCTGCTTCTATGGAGTTGCCTATTCTCGACATTTCGTATAAATACATGAACATATATAAAACACATACACAATATGTGCTCTTTTGTGACTGGCTTCTTATACTCAGCATGATGTTTTTGAGGTTCATCCATGTTGTAGCATGTGTCAGTTCCTTTTTATGCCCAAATAATAACCTATTATATGGGTATACCAGGTTTTGGCTATACATTTGTCAATAAATAGAAATGTGGGTTATTTCCATTTTGGGCTACTGTGAATAATGCTGTTATGAACATTTGTGTACAAGTTTTTGTATGGACATACATTTCCATTTCTCTTGGCTATACACCTAGGAGTGGTCATAAGGTAACTCTGTGTTGAACATTTTTAGGAAATGCCTTACTGTTTTCCAGAGTGGCTGCACCATTTTAAAATCCCACCTTCAATGTATGAGGTGTTCATGGTTTTTTAAAACACAATATTTTCTAAAATTACATAGTCAAATAAAACAATGTTTTTCCTTTTTTAAAAAAGAATTTGTGGGGCTTCCCTGGTGGCACAGTGGTTGACAGTCCGCCTGCCAATGCAGGGGACGAGGGCTCGTGCCCCGGTCCGGGAAGATCCCACGTGCCGCGGAGCAGCTGGGCCCATGAGCCGTGGCTACTGAGCCTGCGCATCCAGAGCCTGTGCTCCGCAACGGGAAAGGCCACAACAGTGAGAGGTCCGCGTACCACAAAAAAAAAAAAAAAAAAAAAAAGAATTTGTTATATATATATAAAAAAAAGAATTTGTTATATCACTAACACGTGATGAAACAAAGTGATCTGAACCCAGTTCTTTTGACTAAAAAGTCTTAGCACCGAGCGTGTGGAGAAAAGGGAACCCTCTTGCACTGTTGGTGGGAATGTAAATTGATACAGCCACTGTGGAGAACAGTATGGAGGTTCCTTAAAAAACTAAAAATAGAACTACCATACGACCCAGCAATCCCACTACTG
>NC_041222.1:62432823-62591020 GCF_002837175.3 Physeter macrocephalus
TCAGCTCGGTGCTTTGTGACCACCTAGAGGGGTGGGATAGGGAGGGTGGGAGGGAGACGCAAGAGGGAGGGGATATGGGGATATATGTATACATATAGCTGATTCACTTTGTTATACAGCAGAAACCAACACACCATTGTAAAGCAATTATACTCCAATAAAGATGTTTAAAAAAAAAAAAAGTCTTAGCACCTGAAACTGTCAGAATGCAGGCATTACCTACTACAAATTCATGGTTTTCACCTCTTCATCCAAACTTCCCCAGATCACAGTCTCCACTCATGTACTCACTACCTCTCACTTCTATTACTAATCTGGCATGAAACTTGCTCCTTCTCTCCTTGATCAGGGTGCCATTCTCTCCTGGTTTTCCTCACACTTACTGGCATTCCTCCTTAGTTTTCTTCACAGGCTTCCCTTATTTCTTCATTGACTCTTAAATGCATTTACCTTTTTGCAAAATTCCCCAGGGAGACAACGCCCATTCACAGGGAGTTAGTTCCTCCTTCATGACAGTGACTCCCCTCTCTACCTCCAGCCCAGCTCCCACTTGACTGCCATATGCTTGTGCTCCAGTCTAACCACACCTCCACTGGGGTGACCGGCAGCAACAGCAAATTCATGCATTATCTTAAACTGAAGTTATCTTCATGTGTCCTTTCTCCTATCCTCTATATCATGACAAACAGAAATCCTAATTGCTTCCCAAGGGTAAAATACACAAAAGTCATCACTAATGCTTCCTTCTCTCTTACTCATCACAGTCAAATGGTCTCTGAGTTCTGTTTAGTATTCCTCCTTAGGAACTCCCAAATCTATGCCCTTTGCTCTAGTCACGATAACTACTGCCTTAGCTTAGACCTTCATCACTCTTCATCTGGTCGCCTCCCTGTTTTTGAACTTACCCCTTTCTACCTACCACAATGACAAGAGAGTGATCTTTGTAACACAAAAATCAGATTACATCTTCCCATTGATATAAAAGCCTTTAACGGCTCATCATTTTCTACAGGATGAAATCCCACCTCCTGGTAATAACCATTATAGTCTTTTAATACCTTTCCTGCATTGCTTTTGTTCTCTTACTCTACCTTGTCCTTCCACAATGTTGAAGCACTTGCTGTTCCCCAGTGCTTCATATTATCTCATTCATTTTGCCTTTCACATGTCATATTCCCCGTTGTCTAAAATGCCTTCCCTCCCAGCATATTTCCATCCTTTACCTGGTTAGTGCAAACTCATCATTCAAGACCTAGCTGAAGCATGAACTCCTCTGAAAAGTCTTCCTAACCCTCCCAACCCCATCTGAATTAGACATCCCTGTTACAGCATTCCTTTATTAATGTAATGATCACAACCATTTTCATTACTTACCTGCCTTTCCTCCAAATTGTAAAATAGTCAATACAACCTTAGAATTAATTTAAAAAATAAGAAGGGCCATTTTCTACCTTACAGTTGGGAGTGTAAACTGGTAAAGTCTTTGGGAAAACACACTGGCAATATCTATCAACATACTAAATGTATGCAATGTTTAACCCAGTAATTCTACTACTAAGAATCTCTTCCACAGAAATATTCAAATATGTGTGCAAAGATACATAGACAGATATGGATGTAAAATAAAATGTTGATGGTAGCATTGTTTATAATAGCAAAATAACAGGGATGATCGGCATGTAAGTATACCATTACCATGGAATACTATGCAGATATTTTTAAAAACTGACTTGGAAAGGCATATCGCTAAGTGAATGAAAGGCATATCGCTAAGTTAATTAAAGGCAAGTCACAGAAAAAATATTAAAATATGATATATTATGCCCTTGCCAATCTCTATATAGACGTACTTTTTATCCATGCAAATGCATGGGGGAAAATCTGGAAAGGCTATACCAAGTAGTTAACAATGATTAAATGAAGTGAAAGGAGTAACTCCTAAGTTTTATTCCATTCACTTTTACTAGGAGTATACTCCAGCATACTTTTTTAAAAAGAAAAATACATTGATGAATATAATAATTACCAGCAGAAAAAGAGTGAGGTAGTAACAACACTTTACAGTTCACACCAGTTTAAAACCAAAAAAAAATTACTTTTCAGTAAAACTAAGGCTAAGAACCACAGAAAGTGACAATCTTTGTATGAATCCCGAGTGTGATTTTCTTTTAAAGTTTTTTTTTTATAGAAAGTAAAAAGTACCCATAAATTTGTGGTCTGACCAACTGAATATCTTCCTTAGAGGGCTGACATCAATATAATGTCAATTTATGCTCCATAGAAAAGATTCTTCTTCAAAGTTCAAACAAGGAAGCATGTATTTATTCTCCATATA
The DNA here is from genome assembly GCF_002837175.3 of Physeter macrocephalus. Classification (NCBI taxonomy): domain Eukaryota; kingdom Metazoa; phylum Chordata; class Mammalia; order Artiodactyla; family Physeteridae; genus Physeter; species Physeter macrocephalus. Next base: position 62,435,159 of record NC_041222.1, read on the forward strand.
AAGCTGAAACATTTCCTAGAGGGTGGAAACCTGGTTTTGGCAATATCAAATTATCCCTCTCAGTCTGCTTCAGTCCTTGACATTCACTCGTGTACTTTTCTGAGGACAGAATGAAAGAGAGAAGCATGGGATCCTTTCAAACCTGAAGTGCTACAGTCAATTATGTTTCAGTGGGCCTGTTGGTTTAGTTTCTGAAACACACGATTCTCATGGATAGGCTTGTTTTGTTGAATACAAACACAAAATAAGAGAATAAACAAACACGAACTCATAAGAAGCACTGACACTCCACCACCCCTCTTGACTCTGACCTCTCAAATAAGTGAGTAAAACTGAAGACAAGCTTATTGGAAGCAGGAAAAGTACAAGGATGGAGATGGGACCAAGGGCAGGGTGATATTATACACTGAATATGCAGTGGTAGGCCCCTTCCAACATCAGGTGGAGGTCTTTTTGCTGCTTTCTCTCATCTCCTATGCAAACTTGAAATAATACTTTTTCATAAACCATTATTATAATGGATGTTCTTTCTTCAAGACAGAGTTGAGTAAACTCCAGGGATAAATAAAATGATATACACTCAGAAGGAATGAAATGAACATTCTGGAGCAACAGCCTAGACCTATTAAATTTTCATACATGGATCATTTCAGTAGGATGGAGATCCAGAATGGAAGATAGCAAAAATTTGGCTTCTAAGACACTCTAGGAAGGTAAATTAAAAAGAGATGACAGAGCAATAATTTTAATTAAAAAATTAAGAACATAAAGAAAAGTACTTAAAATACTACACCCATATATTTTCCACTGAGTTTAAAGAGATGTTAACACTTTCACCATGCTAGTTTACGTTTTTCTTTAAAGAAATAAAATTTTGTAAATATGAGCTTCTCCATCCCTCCTTCCCCAGTAAGCCATGCCCTTTAGATCCTGTGCTGTCCTTTCAGCTCATGCTCTTGTACTACGTATGTGTGTCTCCATCACCTCATTTATTCTTGGCTTCAGTGGTTTATAAAACCATACGTAAGTGATATCATAACCATATAATATATAATCATCATTTTTGTTTTTGAGACTTATCCATCTTGCTACATTAATTGCTATATAGCATTTTGTGTATTATTAACCCACCAGTAATTGATCCACATCTCTACAATTAGGTATATACTACTTTTTCATATTACAAACACTGAAATATGTTTCATTGTGCACCTGTGAAAAAAAGCAATAATTATTATGTATAAAATCTTAAAGTCTAAAACTAGAAAATAAAAATCAGCTAATCTGGACACTAAACAGAGTATCTACTACACAGTGGTCAGCTGAATGTCTATTTTACAATGGCCCCAAAGAAATAACTGTTTTCCATCTCAGGTGCATCTTTCTTCTTTCATATTTTAAGAAACTAAAAATTCCTCACAAAGTGGATAAATAATATGTCTTTCAGTCATAAGAATTGCTACCCAAAGTACCAAGATGACTGCATTTGTGAGTGCGCACGTGTGCACACATTACTTGCAGCCTCTTCATCCTTCATTTATTTTCTTTTTAAATCTGGTGGATGAGGAGATTCCAGTTATTTCTGTAAAGGAGGGAATTGGGCAGTTCAGAAAATATATTTCCATGAAGAAATGAGAGCTTGTAAAAGTGACCAGAAAAGTTAAAAACAAAGTAGGAGAGAAGATACTTTATTGCAGCATTATTTCCAAACTGAAGCCTTCAGTGTACCTTCATACATTGCTGGTAGGAAAGTAAAATAGTACAGTCATTTTGGAAAAGTTTGGCAGTTCTTTAAAAAGTTAAATTAAACACAGAGTTACCACACGACCCAACAACTCCATCTAGGTATATAACCAGGAGACTTGAAAACATACGTCCACACAAAAAACTTGTATATGAATGTTCGTAGCAGCATTATTCATAGGGCAAAGATGGAAACAAGTCAAATGTCCATCAAATTATGAATACAAATATAAGCAAAAATGTGGCGTTACTTATACAATAGAATAGCATTCAGTTATAAAAAGGAATAAGTATTGGTACATCCTATAAAATGGATAAACCTTGAAAACCTACTAAATGAAAGAAGCTAGACACAAAAGGCCACATATTGTATGATTTCATTGATAAGAATTGGCCAGAATAGGATATTACATAGAGAAAGGGAATAGATTCACCCCAGGGGCTGGGAGAGTAAGGAATGAGGAGTGATTGCTGATAGGTACAAGGTTTCTTTATGGGGTGATGAAAATATCCTAGAACTAAATAATGGTGATGGTTGCACAATACACTAAAACCCACAGAGCTGTACATTTTTAAAGGCTGAATTTTATGGTGTGTAAGTTATATCTCAATTTTTTTAATAAAAAAAAAAGAAAGCTAAAAACTAATTTCTTAAGGGAAATCCTGAAATGAGAAAAAACAAACCCATACATCAAATGTGAAAGCATATCATATGAACAGACATAAATGCATCTCAACAAATTCTGATCTGATGAAAAACACATGAACATTTCAGTGGTATTACTACTGAGGAAGGTAATCATTATTCTGGCAAAGAGTTACTGCTTCGAAGACACAGAAGTCAAGAGGATTGTCAGTGGAGAGAAAGATCTAGATCAAGAATCTGGTTTTAACACTTTCCAACTGTGTGTGGCCTTGGACAAGCCATGTAATCTTTCCATGACTCAGTTTCCTTTCCTGTAGAATAGGAATAATAACCTCTCAAAAGTTCTTATAAACCTACTGAACAAAGCAACATATGTAAAGGGCTCAGCAAACTGCCAAGGACAAAGTAAGCACTCAGCTATTTAACTACACAGAAAGTTCACCACCAAATACATACCCAAAATATAAATATAAAGAAAAAATAATTAACAGGGATATCATGTGTGTAGGAAGGCCGTGGAGCAGAAATGTGGCACATGAGGAGACCAGCTTGAAAAAAACAAGAAATATGAAAAATAAAATTTATCCCTATTTTCTACACATTCCAACTTTTGAGGATAGTTTCATTATAGCTTATTTAAAAGTTAATTATCTCTTAATCACAAAGAGATTTTTACTGAATTGAAGGCTGGCACTTCTATACATTGAAAAAGCCAGTGGAACATAATACTGTAAATCAACTATACTTCAATTAAAAAGGAAAAAATAAAAAGTCAGTGGGACACTGTTCCAGTGGAAAATACTGATCACTAAAGAGTGGCTTATCAGGGGTTCTCATACTTTGTGGTGTTTCTTCACCTGGAAGGCCAGTAAATATGCAGATTCCTAAGCCCCATCCCAGAGATTCTGATTCAATAGATCCGGGATAGAGCCTGAGAATCTCATTTCCAACCAGCTCTTGGGTGATGCTGATGCTTCTGGTCCAAGGACCAGACTTAACAGAGCAATGGCTTGGATAACACAACATTCTAATTGCTCAGTTCCTTTAAAAAGAAAAAAGTGTATTATCTCACTTTGGGGCAGGTTTCAGGAACTATGATTACCTTGGAATAAAAGGAAGAAACAGGGTGATTAAAAATAACAGCTAGCATTTACTAAGTGCTTACTTACATATGAAGCATTATTCTAAAAATCCTGCATAGCTTTATTTAATCTAATCCTCCTAGCCACCTTAGGAGGCAGATACACTTATCCTATCCCCATTTTATAAATGAGGATAGTGAGCCCCACAGAGGTTGAGCAATTTGTCCAATATTATATAGTCTGTGTGTTTTGCCATATATGCACTGCTGAAATTTTTTAAATCCAATAGAATCCATAATATCTACTTGCTGATATAATTGTATATATATATGTGTCACGTGTGTATCAGATAAAGATAAAGGAGAGATTATTCTTTGTAAGTCTCAAATTCTAGAATTATGAAAATGAGAATGGATCATTTCACTGAAAAGCCGTAATTTCTCTTTTCTATTGTACAAACATATATTAATCTTCTTTTTCAAAAGGTAATCACTCTTCTCTTAAAAGAAACATTTAATGAATTTCATATAATCTGACTTCACAGAACTGAAATTATCTTTCTCTAGCCACTTCCTCTTTAATTAAGGACAACAATAGCCAAAATTCCTAGAAGACAAATTTTAACTTTTATTTTAAAATCATCTAGTGATAGAAGTGCTTATGAATCAAAACTATTTTAAACATCATTTGGTTAATGAAGGATCTTCTATTGAAAGATTAATGAGTAAAGATTACATACCTTGTTTTTAAAATAAACCTCAATTGGCAAAATGAAACCAGCATACCCAGATTCTTCTACTTTGTAAGGTGGATCTTTGCACACTGCAACATTAAAAAAAGAAAAAAAGTGAGATGAGATTAATAGGCAAAAAGACATTCTTCTTTCCTTTAAAAACAAGAGAAAAAAAAAATCCCATCCTACCACCTACATCATTCTCAATTTTCACAGCCCTTTGCCAAGCCCCAGCTAACTCTCTGATTTGTTCTTTACTTCTTGTTCAGAATCTACAATAATAATATTCCTATGTAAATCAAATATGTAAGTTATTTATTCAAATCTTGATTGGGGATAGTGCATCACAGTCAACCATGGTCATGAATGACTGCACTTTAGTGGTTATCACCCTGCCCTAACACTTTAGGGAAACTGAGGACAGCACCTTTTGACTGAAAGCTTGAAAACAACTATAAGTTACCTAACAAACATATTATGTATGTCTAGTCTTTGATGGACATCACTCTACCCCAAACCCCTCAGTTCTCTTGAGATATCCTAATTTCCATACCAAAAGGTGGCAGGACCACCCTCCTTCCTTAGAAAAATCCCAAACCCAATGTCTCCCAATGTTACTGGTGTTCATTAAGACTCATTATCCCCCACTACCCTCCAAAGGAATACTTACAGAAATACTGCAATATATACAAACACTTCAAATCTATTCACATCATAAGAATACATAAGAAACAATAAGGCTTTTGTATTCTTATGAAAAAAGACTTATTTAGACAAGACTATTTAGGCAAGCTCTTAGGAAATGAGAGATGCCCTAAGAAGCTAAATATGATTTCACCCCACTAAAATTTCCATTAAATCAAAATCAGTTGCAAGCCAACTGAACTATTCTAGTGAAGACTGCATTCTGGTAGTAAGTATCACAAAGAATTAAAAATGTACATGTTAAGACTTATTTAGACAAGACTATTTAGGCAAGCTCTTGGGAAATGAGAGTTGCCCTAAGAAGCTAAATATGATTTCACCCCACTAAAATTTCCATTAAATCAAAATCAGTTGCAAGCCAACTCAGCTATTCTAGTTAAGACTGCATTCTGGTAGTAAGTATCACAAAGAATTTAAAATGTACATGTTGAACATCAAGGCCATATACCACATAGCACATAACCTGGTAGCCCAAGTCCACTTCAGCAGGGCTCCAGTCTGCCTTTTAAACCCTTCCTCCTTTTGTCACCCACCAATCCTCCTATGCTTCATTCAATTGCATCAATTCCCCCAAAACATGCCCAGTATTTCCCACCTATGCTCTGTCCTCTTTCCTTCCATCGCACTTTGATGCTACTCTTAGTATCCTCTGCTAGTTCAAATCTCAATTTCTTCACAAAGCCTTTCCAGACCACAGAGTACTACCCTCTCTTCTCCTTTTACCCTCCCAAAGAACTGTCTGAATCACTGATTTGACACTTAACAGACTTCCTTATTATCATATATTCAGGAACCTCATCTCTAATTCCCTTTCACTCTCCAAGGACAGAAACTTTTTAAAATTAATTTTTATTGGAGTATAATTGCTTTACAATGTTGTGTTAGTTTCTGCTGTACACCAAAGTGAATCAGCTATTCGTATACATATATCCCCTCTTTTTTGGATTTCCTTCCCATTTAGGTCACCACAGAGCATTGAGCAGAGTTCCCTGGGCTATAGAGTAGGTTCTCATTAGTTATCTATTTTATACATAGTATCAATAGTGTATATAGGTCAATCCCACTCTCCCAATTTATAAGGACAGAAACATTTACTCAGGAACATAAGGAGTGTCAAGGGCTCAGGCACGCCTGGGTGTCAATCCGGAATCCACCTCGAACTAGCCAGGCTACCTCTGGAAAGTTACTCCAATTTTCTGAACCTCAGGTGCCTTGCCTGGACAGTGTGAGAACTAAACAAGATGATGTATGTAAAAGACACAGGATAGGTCCTGGAACACATCAAGAAGTGACAGAAGTAAGGCAGGAAATCTAAGCTGTAAATACCCAATTGTCATGTAAGCCTTTCGGACGAAAATAGAAAGGAGAAAACAAGTACAAAGCCCTGGATTTGGATTAGAAGACTCAGTTCCATGGCCCTGGACTAAGGATTCTCTAGACAGCTCCAGTTCTAGCTCTATTCCCTTTATATATATATATATTTTTTATTTTTGGCTGCGTCGGGTCTTCGTTGCTGCACGCGGGCTTTCTCCAGTTGCGGCGAGTGGGGGCTACTCTTCGTTGCGGTGCACGGGCTTCTCATTGCAGTGGCTTCTCTTGTTGTGGAGCACGGGCTCTAGGTGTGCAGGCCTCAGTAGTCGTGGCATATGGGCTCAACAGTTGTGGCTCACAGGCTCCAGAGCACAGGCTCAGTAGTTGTGGCGCACGGGCTTAGTTGCTCCGTGGCATGTGGGATCTTCCTGGACCAGGGCACCCTGCACTGGCAGGTGGATTCTTAACCACTGTGCCACCAGGGAAGCTCCCATTCCCTTTAAAAGAGAGAATACCATCTACACATTGTAAGCATGGCTATCAAGACTCAAGAAGATTATATATGTGGGGAAATACAAGTCTGAGGCAATTTTAATGCAGAGGATGATGATGATGTATTTAAAAATTGGTTAGACACTCCATGAACACAAATATGATTACAAAGAGGTATACTGAACACAGGATTTTAACACTTGGCAGTCTCCTGTAGCCCACCTTAGGAAAATTTCCCCAAACTGACATCAGAAGAAGTAAATGATGATGAATGAGGCATCTCACCTGACCTTACAAGTTTCTCTAATAAAAAATGAAAAAGCAAAAGGACTCAGAGTGGCTTCAGCCCTGCATCCACTGACCACCTGCCAACCTATCATGAATATTCAAATACCCTGAACACTGAGCGGGGTGCCACTAAATGCATGAGCACCCCACCCCAGCTAGAAAGATAGCATTACATCCATGACATTTCCAGGCTGCAGAGCCCCTTTTCAGAACAGCAGTTTCAGTGTCCAGGTTGCTTGGGATTAATCATGCCAATGCCATTTGAAGGAAGTTTATTCTGTGGGCTGCTGTACATGCCAGAGAAGTTATAGCTGTTCCTCTATACACACTTTTGTACAGTTCATTTTCTCTATTCTGCATGCAAAAATGCTCCTATTATAGAAAACAGCTGTTAGTGAGCACATCTTATAGTTGAAGGTCTTAAATTTTTTTTCCCACCCTTTAAAGGAAATGATCTGTTATGTATTACTATTCCAAAGAAGTCTAGTTTTATAAGAAATTGTTTACCAACTCATACCTCAATTATTTTTAAATGCAGTATTTTCATAAATAACAATGAACAATGTCTGTTGAGCACCGAGTTCTTAATTAGAAGCAAACAATAGAAACTTTTTATTCACAATAAACACGACAGAAAATCAGTAGCAATGTAAATACAAACTTACAGTTCTAATCTGAAAAAAGGTCAAATTAGGGGAAGTAGTTCATTTATTTGACTGTTTTATAATCAGAATCATTAACATGAGTTTCTAACCTTAAGGATCTATTAAGATCTATGTAATAAAAGGCCAAATGTCATAAGTTACTGAAGGGATACCCATCTATAGAAAGCCATCACATTTTTTTAGGTGACAATAAAATGGGAGGATTCATATTCATTCTTTAAACTATGCACATTAATTCAGTAGAAATCACTGGGAACTCTTATTCCTGTCAAAATCCAGCCAAAATTCTGAGATGTTGGCTCTCTCAGAACGTCTCTCTGTTCCTCTTCCAAGCATCTCTTGTTGCACTTATCAGGCAGCCTGATAACGTTCATTCACCTCTCAGACTCCTCACTAGACTGAGCGACTTGAGGTCAGCAACCCCACCATTATTATTTGAGCACCGAATAATAGGTGCTCAATAAATATTTGTTCAATTGAATTTCTTAAAGATTCATGCCACTCTTGAGTTTGTGGTTAGCAGATGCAAACTAGTCTATATAGGATGGATAAACAACAAAGTCTTATGTACAGCACAGGGAACTATATTCAGTATCCTGTGATAAACCACAATGGAAAAGAATATAAAAAACAATGTATGTATATGTATAACTGAATCACTTTGTTGTACAACAGAAATTAACACAACACTGTGAATCAACTATACTTCAATTAAAAAAAAAGATTCATGCCACTCTTCACTGATCTACCATTGCTAAAGAAGTTGCTTTCTACAAGCAGCAATGATTTGATATTAGCCAGTCAAATTCTTCTCCAAACTCCCTACAATCAACATAATCTTTTAAAAACTGGTAGAGGTGATAGAAAGTGTTGCCACAGAGAAGCAGTCTCTTGAAAGCTGAGTATCTAATGTGGGACTGGCTCTAATTCTATAGTACCAAATTTTAAGAAATTAAGTTAACAAATTGGGCCAGAAGATCTCCAACATCATTTTGAAACTAACACCATAGAGCCGTAAATAACATTTCCCTTTTCCTCTCCTTCTGCACATTACTACTCATGTACCCCAAGGCTCTAACTAGAAGACATTTTCAAAATTTCACGCTGATCTACCCACACACAACACCCAAAATTTAGACCTGAGAGGAACAGACCAAAGTTTTCATAAATAGTGAGTAATTGGGCTTTTTTCCCCCCCTAAAATAGCTTTTCAAAATAATAGGCACAATATAGACCCATATACATAGTATTTAGAATGATGTTAACTATATACATTGACCATTAATCTATTTAATTTTTAAGTTGAGTGGAAAATGTACAAAAAGAAGAAAAACACATGAAAAGGAAAAAAAGTCATGATTTGGTTAGCCTGGAATAAGTCAAATCCTTACTTATTACCTGAGATTTTTAATATTAATCCTTTAGGAGAAAAAGGCTTGAAAAATAGTTATGCTTGATACAAAGAAATAAATGCTCCTTAGATGAATAAATGAATTTGTGCTTATATAATGTTATATATACAATAAGTAAACTTAATTTATTAAAATATCTCATTTTTAGCACCAAAATCAAAAAACAAGAAAGAAAAGAACAAACTCCTCCAGATCCACAAGACCATCATGTAATAAGCTTTAGAAAATATCACTAGGCAACAGATTTTTCCCAAATCCTTAGGAAAATAGCTGGCAGATTCCTCTCCAGAGCCTCTCTCTAGTCTATTTGCTTAGACACTAGACTTTACACACATCTGAATAATTTTGATAACGACATGGCCCAGTTGCCCATTGATAATTATTGCTTTTACTTTATTTACAGTGCAGAGCCCTCCCGCACCAAACTCTCTATATATACAGACTGGTTATTACCATAGCTTTGTGCCCAATGTCCCTTCCAGCTTCAGCATTTTGGACTCCTTCTCTTCCTGCTTCAGTTCCACCACATCAGAGCCCCTAGGAAAAGTGAAGCAGGGTACTACATGGCCATCTTGCTGCCCCTGTTCTGTGCATCTGGAAGTCCAAAGACTAACATCTAGCAGGCTGGGCATCACCTTGCCACCGAACATGGCCCAGCCTTTACACTCCTGACATTTTGAAAAGAACAAAAATCAACGGTTGGATTTTATTTTTGTTTTTATAAGCTCACGCATGCACGCACACACACCACACACACACACACACACACACACACACACACACACACACCACACACACACACAGATTCTGCCATTGCTTCTATTCAGCGCATTTCAAAACAGGTATTTCCAAATAACAAAAAAATGCTTTCCCCCTTTGTGTCACTTCCTCATTTCCCTGAAAAAGGATTAAAGATAACATCGGGCAATTTTTGAATTGTATTGTTGAGTTGTTTTCACCTTGTTGACTTTTTAAAAAATTCATATGCAATTGTGAAAATCTAATTGTTTCCTATGCAATAAAGAACTGTGGCCACACAAGATAAGTGTCTAAATAACTTTCATAAAGTTACAAAGAAACAAACTAGATATAGTTAGCTAACTAGGCAGATGTAAAACACATGTCTACGTCCTCAGGATTCACCATTTAAGGACCAACACAAATAGACCTCCTCTGGAGAGCCTTCTGCCAACAACTCCAAAACAAAAATGGCACTGTCTCTCTTCTGGGTTCAACCTTTTTTTCTCACTGATCCTATTAGCGAATCCTAATATATATGCTACTATCAAGCCCCATCGTCACCCTAGATTAATTCTGTGCTTTCCAAGGGCTAAGGTTATATCTCAGGTCTCTTCATCTCTGAACCCAGCCCACCCTTTATGAAACTGAGTAGAATCAATGAAACATAACTTTAGTATGACCTCAAAGGAAGAGATGGAGCAAGCCTGGCAGCTGACAAGAAATGCCTGGGTGGCAAACAGAAAGTATGAGCAAAGGCATTAGGAAAGTAACAGCATAGTGGAACAGTCAGTATGAGAAGAAACACTGAAAATGATGAATAAAAAAACAGATAATATGGATGAAGTTTATACCTCTATAGAGAACTCGTACCATACACACTCAGAAATTCACATCCAAACTCAGGGAGGGTAAAAATGCATAACATATAAAAGAGGAATCATTAATTTTGAATGTTACACAAAACTCCTAGATTTGGAATAAGAGTTCAAGACTCCAAATTGGCTATGCTGAAAAATCTTAATGATGATACATAAAAATGACTTCATTGGTTAGTAATTTGGACTCTTTACATATGAACTCAGAATATATCCATGGCTCTCTCTCCAGACAGTGGGGAAAAAGAGAGGATTTTTTTTTTTTTTACATGTATGCACGTTTTCAGCTTTCGGAGGATTTGCGTCACTAGCCCATCTAGCTGAGGTTAAGTCAATACATTTCATCTGGAGATAATATAACCATGATATTAAAATAAGACCACCTTCATAATCATTTCTTCAAGGAACACATAACAAATAAGTCAATAAAATACAGGGAGTGCCCAAAACTACATAACATTACAAACTGTTAGGAAATATTAAATATAAGTCTTCAAGCTTACATCTTTCACTAAAATTCATAGCACTACCACCAACCTGTCCCAAGTTCCCTCAATATAACTCAGTATATAGCATTGCTTCAAATGACTGGCCTAGTGGAAATACATATACGGGCTAATCTGATAAGAAAGAGTAAAACTGTATCTTCAGAGAAAGTTCAACCTAGAGACAGACCTAATTCTTTTATAGAAAATTATTAAATTGAAAAATCTTAATATTTCTATCTTAAGGAGACCACCACTTTTAAAGTTAAACCTTGGGCAAAATATTTTTCAGAATACCATATTTCATAAGGTCCATCTGGAAAAGCAACATTAGCTACATGGAAAATGGTCTTCTAGGGAAATAACTAAGATCCTCCCAATATTTCGCAGGAGCATCTTCATCTCAGTGTGTACTACTACATCAAAAAAATTGGTCATCAGAACTGTTGGTGGGACTGTAAACTGGTACAGCCACTGTGGAAAACAGTATGCAGGTTCCTCAAAAAACTAAAAATAGAACTACCATATGATCCAGCAATTCCAACCCTAGGTATATATCCAAAGAAAACAAAACCACCAATTGGAAAAGATACATGCACACCAATGTTCACAGCAGCATTATTTACAATAGCCAAGATATGGAAGCAGCCTAAGTGTCCATCAACAGATGAATGGATAAAGAAGATGTGGCATATATATATATATATATATATATATATACATATACATATACATATATATATATATATATATATATATATATATACTGGAATACTACTCAGCCATAAAAAAGAATGAAACTTTGCCATTTGCAGCAACATGGATGGACCTGGAGGGTATTATGCTTGTTGAAATAAGTCAGACAGAGAAAGACAAATACTGTATATTATCACCTACATGTGGAATCTAAAAAAGAAAACAAATGAATGAATATAACAAAACAGAAACAGACTCACAGATACAGAGAACAAACTTGTGGTTACCAGTGGGGAGAGAAAAGGGGGAAGGGGCTTGATAAGGGTGTGGGATTAAGAGGTACAAACTTCTATGTATAAAATAAATGTATGCATAGAAGCTATAAGGAGATATTGTATAGCACAGGGAATATAGCCAATATTTTATAATAACTTTAAATGGAGTATAATCTATAAAAGTTCTGAATCACTATGTTGTACATCTGAAACTAATACTGCTTTTCATTATTTAATTAAATATATAAAGAGCCATTGAAGAATTTCACTTCCTAAAATAATCCCCTCATGATTTCTGGAAGAGCAGAAGTCAACAACCCTTGGGAGAGTCCTCTGGCATCAAAGCTTTACCCAGTTTTATCCCAGGTTTTACACTTGGCCCTGCTATCACTAAGACTGATACTGCTTTTTATTTAGAGGAAAAAAAGGGAATATAATGTCTTCATTTATAAAATTATCCTATCTTCTCAATAATATTACCCTAATTAATTCAATTCAACAGGCACTATATAATCATAGGGCTACAAAGATAAGGTGGAATCTTGCTCTCAAGCAGATGACAGTCTAGCCAAAGACACTGTCCTCTAAGTGCAGGTTCTATTCTAGGGACATGAGATAGAGCGATAAACACAGCTGACATGGCCCCCGCGCTTATTAACCTTATGTCCACTGTTAGGAGGCAGGGAGGGTGAGGAGAAGAGAAGAAACAATACACGTACAAGAAAATATCGAGAAAGTATCAAGTGCTACAATGAAAATACAGCAGGCTGACATGAGGGAAATGGGAGAGTTCCTCTTTACTTTAGATGAATACACCCTCCCTGAGAAGGTGACATTTAAGCTGAGACATCAAAATAAAAAAGGAGCAGGGCATGTGTTGGCCAGGCAGGAAAAAAGCGCTATTTATGTTGCTTACAGAGACAGATGTGTAAACAACCTAAAGAAAGCCTGCCTTTATACCTGCCTCCAGGGCTGCTTTAGCCCCTTACCCGGATTCTCCTCTCTAACTGAGGTGAAGGCTACTTCCTCCTTCCTGAACATTTTCTCCCATCCTGAATTCACCATTTAACACTCACATAGGTTTGGCTCTTATGACCTCACAATCTCATTTCTCAAATCTTAAATTCTCCCAATGCTACGAACTCCCAAGAAAACACTTTGCATCTACTTACAAAATCTTCATTATGATTCTTCATCATGAAGGTTTTTTAGGTAGATATAATTCTTGGGAATTGTATAACCTAATCTTAAGTAAGAGATTTTTTTTTTTTAAAGTACGTCCCTTGAAATAGAGTTCCTAAACACAGTACAGAAGGAAGCATCTGGACTAAGGAACATCAACCCCAAAAAAAAAGTGGATTTTAAGTGCAGTTTGAGAAAAAGAAAGATCACAATTGTAAAGCTACCTACTCAAGGGGAGGGAAAGTGTTGCAAGGGAAAAAACTACATGGATCAAGAAGGAAAGGAATACAAAAGTGATGAAACTCAAAATATTAGAATACAGAGGTTACGATTTCCTCAAACACATTCATATTAAAGGGATATTTTTCAGCTTAATTTTTTTCTTTTAATAAGTGCACAATGTGTAAGAGCCAATTTTAAATGTGGTACACCCATCTCTTCTTGCATAGCATGCAATTTTTAATACTCGCCCTTTAAGTATTCAATGCAGAGGATTACGAATTGGTGTTACACACAAGACAGCTATCAACTGCATTAGGGTGACAGAAATGGCAATGTGTTATAAAATAAGTAAATATAATCAATTAAAGATTCATTTTCTATTGAATTTGAAAAAAATACAATAGCCTAAAAGATCACCTCAAACTAACTTCACAGAAACACCAAAAGATAATCATGCAAAAAAGGTCAATGATCCAATTTTTCTCTTCTCAATTTTTGCTTTATTCCCTTTTCAGTAGGGGGAAAAAAAATGCTTCCAGGAAAGGGATCAAAACTGTTCTAACTTTAGAGAAACAGCTAAAAACAAGATTCCTTTTCAACATCTTGAGGACTCTACTTCGTTTTTTCTGTTTGGCATTTTGGCACACAGATAGCCTATCCTAAGTATCCTAATTGATTTAAGCTCCATTAGATATTACAAATGAAGACAGAATGAGGGTGATACTGATATGATGGCAACTGTTTAGACATAGTGCATACAAGAATGTGGTTCCTGTTCAGTCTGACAATCTTTCAATCTTCCCAAATAAACCAAGGAAAATTCTGTCTCTCCACTCTCCTAAAGCAAGGGTTTTCAGACTGTGTTCCAGAAAACCCTACACCCCAGTAGTGTGTATTGCTTTTACAAAAGCAATAGGGTGCCTGCCCCAAACAATGAAAATGTAAATAGCCTAAGGACCAATCCTGAGTTTTAGATACAGGATTAGGGTCCCTTCAGACTGTGTGAAAAAAAAAAAGTAAGCCACTGCTAAAGTGTGACACCACTGCTCAAAAGTACATTATAAAAATTTAACTACATAATTAAAGTAAATCTACTTTCACAGAGTATGATTTTTTGCTTGCTCCTGCTGAACACAGAAATGTTCTACTGTTTTCTGTCTGTCCTGACTATAAAAGTGAGCTACACTGATTTCTCACTGAGATTTGCAGTTCTGGTATGTCTTTGAGCTAAACAGAAACAGGGAGCAAGAGGAGAAAAACAGCTTCTACTCTTCTTATGGGGTCAAATTTTACAAAATACCTTCTGATTACCAAATGCAGTGCTAATTGCATGGTACCTCTCATGGCCTCTGAATTCCAGGAATTATTTAATAGGGGGAAATAGTACAAATATAAAAGAAAGAGAAATCAGAACGAACACAAAAACCATTAACAGTCAATATTATAGGTGGGAACTCACAAACTGAAAAGCTTAGGGAACAAACCAGGGAGAAGCAAAGAGGGAGTCAGTCATTGGGTTTCATTGTTGTGTGGTTAAAGAAAGCAGGTCTGGGGAGTTCCCTGGTGATCCAGTGGTTAGGACTCAGCTCTTTCACTGCCATGGCCCAGGTTCAATCCCTGGTCGGGTAACTAAGATCCTGCGAGCTGAGAGGTGCAGCCAAAAGAAAAAAAAGAAAGCAGGTATGATATTGTCAAAAGGAGGAAGAAATTTTTAACGAGTAGTAATGATTCTAGGAAAAGATTATAGTCCAAGCAGGAGTATGGGAGAAACATTCCACTGGATGGGTAACTGAATTAGGTACTTCTTCGTGGTTCTTTTCAATCTCGAGATACAGTACCAAGGAAACAAGTTTTCTAAGAGGAAGGTAAAGAAACAGGACATTGGTAAAGAATTTACGAGGCAACGGCTAGCTAGCAGCTTTAATCTTACTTGGGAATAACAGAGAAACACTTACTCTTTTAAGAATAGAAATGAAGGTATCCAAATAATGCCCAAGGCACACTGACTATTGCTCCAAATAAGCCAAGGAAAAGGGGAAGTGCAGAAATTAAGACTGAATATGAAGAAAGAGGAGGAAAAAGAGGCTGCAAGTTAAGATGATCCCAGAAATTACTACTGTATCCCAAATATAAGCGTGAGAATTCTCAAGTACATGGAATTCTCAGGTTTACTGTAGGAAGTGTAAAAATGTTTGCTAACCTAAAGCAAAGCCCCTTGGAAACTTCAGTTTAGTGGTAGGCGTCATCTTCTGACAGGAAATTATGTGTAATGTGGAGGCAGAGAGCTTAGAGGTCGAGAGCCAGGGGTTTTGAGAACCCCTTGGTTCAAATCCCACCTTGGACACTGGCATAATCCATTCTATTCTCTCAGTTATAAACTGGAGCTAATGCTATTACCTATATCATACCATTCATTAAGCTTTAAGAGGTCATCCACCATGCTAAAGGCATAAATAAGATAATCCCTATAAAGCTTGAGAACACTTTCTGGAAACTAGAAATCATCTACTAATCTAACAGTAGTCAAACACAAACCATAAACATTAGAGAATTTCTTTTGAACTTTCCCCCAAATCTGTCCAAAGAACAGATTTAAATTTACATAGTTACCCTCAGTTTAATTAAGCATTCTTCTATCTGGTTTTATTTTTGGCCTTAGGGATTCTTGACAGGGATATATGAAAAAGGAACATATTCTTCACTTTGGAATTCTTTTGGTTCAACCCACCACTAAAAGTCCTAGCCGGCGGTTCACAAAGTCAGCCCACCTTCAAACTCATGAAGCCCAAACTAGCACATATTACGAAAAAGCTGTAAATAAAGTCTCCAAGTTTATGTATTATAAAGCAGTAACTGAAATACTGCAATAAAACAAACCAACAGAAAATAGAAATGCAATCTGAATTTGAGTCCTGTGGGGTAGTAACAGATAAATTAGCAAGGAATCAAGAGACGTGGTCCTGGCTCCATTTCTACCACAAATTTGCCATCTGACCTTTGGAGAGTCCCTTTCACCACTCACCCCAGAGGCAGCTTCTAGATCTACAATTCTGTTATTCCAAAGACAAGTCATACGTGCCACTTCTAACTTGAAGGCAAATGCATTTTGTTTTTTAGGATCTTCATTTAATCATAAAACAACTATCAGCTAAAATACCACATCTGCTATAACACAGTCAGGAAATTGGGACAAAACAAAAGAACAGAAACAAAACAAAAATTCAGAATCACACTTGAATTTTTAAAAATGTTTCACGGTAAGTGCTTTTTAGAAGAGAATTTAATTTTTATTAGACCAGTAAATAAATAAATACTGAATTTCTTTAATAGAGGCTGCCCACACACACACAAAAATTCTATAAATTAGATTTTCATTTTCTTGTTTCCATTCTGATTATGAAGTCAGATTAAATCTACTGAGTGAGACCCTGTTTTACCTGTATAAATCAAACTAGAAATCTGATTCCTCAGGCACTTGATATAATTTAGTGATAGTACCATATCAGCTCAAGTATTAAGGAATGAAACATCAGAACATACTGGCAGCATTTATGAGAAACACCATGCTTTTAAAAAGCTAAAGTAAAAAATTAAACCAACTGGGCTTTCCTGGTGGCGCAGTGGTTGCGCGTCCGCCTGCCGATGCAGGAGAACCGGGTTCGCGCCCCGGTCTGGGAGGATCCTGCATGCCGCGGAGCGGCTGGGCCCGTGAGCCATGGCCGCTGAGCCTGCGCGTCCGGAGCCTGTGCCCCGCAACGGGAGAGGCCACAACGGAGGGAGGCCCGCATACCACAAAAAAAAAAAAAAAAAAAAAAAAGAAAAATTAAACCAACTGTTTGCACATTAGGCATAGCACATTATGTAAAAAACCCTTGAGTGTTATGATTTCACTATATACTGCACTTGTAAAACCCTTGTTCTTAATCACACTGAAACATATTACATTGCTTTTTAAATAGAATGCACCCTGCCACAATGCACTCAATCTTAATAGTATTCCAGAACAGCATGCCCATATGAAAGATAGGTTGATGAATAGGTTTATGTCCTATTCAAGGAGATGAAACAGCTCAATAGAAAGATTAAATAAGTCTCCTGCCAGTGGCTGAATCTTAAAGTCAAAGAGAAGAACACAACTCAAACCAAATGTTACAGGCAAAGGTCAAACAAGAGAATAATTAAGACCCTAACTTGAAGAGCTAGCTAATGTTCGCTCATTCAGTGTAAATCAGAAGAAAAATTACTCCTCTTAAAGTGTGACCATAATAATTTTCACTGAGTCGATTCCAAAAGATACGTTATAAAACTGAATGAAGGTGAACTAAGTCCCAAAATAACCTTTAGAGGGAACCACTTCTATTATGAACCTATTGGACCTTAAGTGAAAAATTCACTTTAAGATCCTACTGTCATATCATACTTTAAAAATTTATTCTAGATTTATTAAGTATCAAATATTAATAGAAATATGAATTTTGCTAAGAGCCTTTCAATTAATTTTTTGTAGAACTCTATTATAACCCAATTCATTTATATAAAAAGAAAAGAAAATTTATAAAGAATAAGCCAGGAATTTATGTTTCCAGGGTATTTTTTTGTTTGTTGACTTTATTGTCCCACCACTAGTCCCAACCAATTTTAACAGATTTAACTAAATGGATGAACATATTTCTCTCTATGTACACACACCACCTATAGAATGGAAATACAAGCTCAGCTATAAGAAAATTTGAGAAGTAAAAAACAGTGCTAAAACAATAGGAAAAAGAAAATCTGCTTATCATGCTAGTGAATATTTTGGAGCCATTGTAATCCCACCTGGAGAAAAGCCTAGTTTATTGAAATTTAGCATGGGACAACAGGTACATTTGTGTTTTTTAAAAATCATTCTCTTCATGTACTGTCATATCCTATTTTGAAAACCCACTATCTAACTTAGTTTCTCTTCCAAAGAGCCACATTTTTGGACAATATCACTGATATCACCTAATAAACTAAGTAAATCATATCAATTAATATACACATACCCCTATGATACCCATGGACTAAATACAGTCAACCAGAAAGAATAGCAAGAAATCAAATAATCTTTCCTTACTCTATCAACTTCTTTTCCTTGTTATTCTATTTTCATGAAGAAATGCTGGTAGATAAACTCTAAATCCATCTGACTGCAGTTTGGGCTCAGGGAGGGTCGAAACTAAACAATAGAACTTGAAATATCACAGGAAGAAGTTTTTAATATTTTAAATGATGATTTATTTATATATAAATGCACTTGTTCTCCTACATACTCCCACCCAAATAAGCATATCGTGCACTGTAAATAAGTCATTTTCTTTCCTACTTATGACAGAGAGCAGTAAGATATTGAAAAACAGCAAATTTCAAATAATTTCCTCCTCAGAGATAATAATAAAGGTATGATTTATTTAACACCTTTCACCAAGTCCCTGAAAGATCACTGATGTCAAATAAATCCATAACATGAGGAAATAAGTAGTGCAAGAGCCCTGCCAGCCACCCCTTTTTAGAGATGGAATATGACAACTTAAGCAATTTACCCAGAGGTCAGGGAGCTAATTCCTGGCACTCAATCAATAGATATTTATTAATGGTTTCTATGCCCAGCACTCTGTGCTGGATGCTTGGATGAAAAGTATTTTCTTCTTTTTGCTTATTTGTAGCTTCTCATTTTTCTACAAAAAACCAAAAATTCTTACTTGTATAATAAAAGAAAAATGTTTAAAACAATGTGATGCTGAATGAATTTGGAGAAGAACAAGGTTTCTGGAATTCAAAATATTAGGAAAGTAAGAAAAAGTGAGATTAAGGTCTCCCACCTGTGTGTACTTCCACCGTACACCTTTTCCTATGAAAAAACCACGATACATTAGTAGTTGAATTTTATAAAGAAACCTAATTTAGACTAGCAAATCTGTGTTCTCTGCCTGGCTCTGACATTTCCTAGCTGGAGTAACTAACTTTAGGCAAGTTACTTAACTTCTTTCTACCTCAGATTCTTCTGTCCATAAAATTTTAAAAGGCATCACTGTGTAGACCCAATGTAATATATAAGCAGTTATGAGAAAGTCATTTTATAAATGCTAAATTCCTACGGAACGTTAGTCTTAACACATGACTATTTTGCCAACAGTTAAGCATATTTTCACTAAGTAGGGACAAAGGAAAGGTGCCATTTAGACAAAATTTCTGAAAAACCAAGAGTCCAGTGTTAGAGGTATTAACACACAGCCTCTGCCCTTATGAATATCTCCCACCATTTCATGGATGGGTCTAGGACTCTAGTAGGATGTGGATATTATGCCCCTGCCAACCAGGGACGATAAAGACCTTAAAACAAAATTTTTTTAAACAGATTAGGATAACGTGATTCTGCTAGACTATTAAAATGAATGATATAAATTTGGAAGTTTCTTAATTAATTTTATGTTTAATTTGGACGTTTAATTAATGATTAATGATATGAAGGGTATAAATTTGGAAGTTTTTGAATTCTTTTACCAATATAGTTTACTTGGACTTCATATCTTATGAAATGCTTTTGTTATCTCTCCATGGCTTTAACCCTACTTTCATTTAGATAGTGTGTATGGCTGTCAAAATAAATGTTTCTTGAGATTTGTTTTGATAATAAAAACTCAGATATCATTTAACTCTATTAGGATTTTCAGTTTGCCTTAAATTTGTTGAGATAAGATGAACTATATTAATAAGCTAATATGCAAATTTTTCAAATCATCAATAGATTTCCTGCGGTGAGTTAATCTGGGATGGTTCCCATTACCACCATGGTCTAATTATTTCCAACAAGTGTGCTGCTGGCCATTCATTCATTCCTTTCATAAACACTGCACACATTACATACCATGACTAAAAATGCAAGCATGAAAAAATGAGAATTTATCCTTAAAGAAATCATAAACTAGGCATTTTCTATCCAGACACTTTTGATCCTAATTAAGAATTTCAATTAACTCCCCCCTCCCCATCCTCAGGTTGCAGTATTAAATGAATGAAAGTGTCAAGTGTCTAGTATCAATAGGTGAACATTCTGGATAGAACAAACTTCAGGATGGTTTGAAACTAACCGTATATGTAAGCATATGTATGTTTTAATGCAACAGCTCTTAACCAAAAACAACAAAAAACAAAAAAACAGCTTTTCATAAGTACTTAAGTTATAAGCTAAAGTACAATACCAAGTAAACCAAATTTAGAAATATATTAAGTTCTAAACCATATGATTTCCTTAATCATATTAGTTCAGCCACTTAATTACAATTCAATCCTCTCCTAGTCAACCAAGAGTCAGTTAGCCACCCTCCTGAACAAACTTCAACTGCCATTCTTCCGATTTTCTGTGCTGTTACCAGCACTATACTTAAAAAAATTTCTTAGCTAAGACTCCATTAGTTTAATTACACTACAGCAGTGGTCTCTGGATCAGCAGTATCAGCATCACCTGAGGAAATCATGCAACATGCCAATTCTCAGTCCCTACCCCGGACCTCTTGCACCAGAAACTCTGCGGATGTCTCTGGCAATCTGCTGCCCAAGCCTTTCAGGTGATTCTGATGCCTGTGCAAGTGTGAGAAACACTCCCCTCGACATTCTCTCACACACTCAACCCTGTCAGAGCAGAAAGTCTCTTTCTGTGAATCACTTTTTCTCATTGCTTTAGTTACGTGGCTGTTTTTTCCTCCGCCAACTGGGTGAAGTTACTTCCTTCCTCATAAACTACATCACTTTCTAACACATGACTATTTTTGAAAGGACCAAAGGATTGTGTACAATCATCCCCTAAATGTCCTTTCCTAACGCTATTTAATAATAGAAAAACTGTTATAACAATTTCTTCCACTGTAATTTGTTTAAAAAAAAGAGAAAGAAAGAAAAAGAATGAACAACAACAAAACGAAATGCTCAACAGTATGCTTATGATTTTTTTATTTTTAATGATTCTTAATGTGATAAAAACACAAAAGGTATGTCTGTTTACTGTCTCAAGCAGTCCCTGCCAGGAAGACATGGACATGGTCATAGAAGGAACTTTCTAAACATCAGAGGCTAAACAACAGTTGCTTTTCATTTATTGGGTAGGAATAGGACTAGGTCCAATATTCAAGCTTAATCCACCAGATAATAAGCAAACTTTTCCCATAAGAAATGTCAAGAACAAAGTAATCCCATAATGTCACTGCCAGGAAAACCATAATCCTATTTTTTTAAAAAAAGCAAAAGACAAGAAAAAAACCTAACTGTGCTAATAAACTCAAAGAGCAAAGTAGCTGCAGGCTGTTTAACAGTAATGGACTCAAAGCCTGGCCCATGTACAACAATGAAGCACAATACATAAATAATTATTGTGCAACTTGCAAATTATTACTGTACTTTCTAGTCACTGCACCAGTAGAATTTATTGTACCACACTCTTGCCTGACGTCTGTTCCTAGAAGGCTAGAGATGATGCCCAATAGAAGTGTTAAATGCCTAGAGACATGGAATAAAGTCGACTCCCTTAACTGATAAAATAACCAGCCCCTTAACACACAGGGACCCTGACCTTGCTGCAGCTGCTTCTGATTTGTGAGTGTCGGCTGGGAGTATCTTTTTCTGTCTCTTGGCTCCTAAACTTGCAATATATCATTCTGAGGATCCTGACATCATTTCCATAACTCTAATTACTGGACTGATTTGAAACCAAAGATTCTTCGGTAACTTCAGCCTAGGACCACACAGAAACTTTTATAATAACCTACTTAAGTAAATGAGTTGTGTAAACTGGAAGAGAAGGTTTGGAGTAGTGGTAAAGAGTTTGCATCTGTTATAATCTAAACGCAAGCTAAATTTAGAAAACTAGAACACCTTGAAAATTAGGTTTGGGCGGATATATAAATGTTCAAAGGCAGCTGAGAGTACTATCATATTCAATGACTAGCTGGCCCACAATTAATATTCCCTACACTCAGTCAATTACTTTCAAGTTATTGCTGGTAAATGAACTAACCCTACCTTGTCAGTCTGCTCCTGTACATGAATCCACTCACTCATATACTGCAAGCCTCAATCTGCACACAAAAGCCTCTGTCTCAATCAGCAGAGCCCTTGAGCATCTTACACATCTTAGCTTCTATCCCATCCTGATTTGATTTCATCCTATATACAGCTCCCTCTCTGATCTAGCTGTTAGTTCAAGAAGACAGTGCCCTAAGGGCAGTTTGACGAAAGAGGATAAAAAAGCAGACCAAAGAAGTATCCTATGACTGTAATTTAATGAGAGCAGTTTTCTCCCCCAGTTTTTAAAGTAACTCTGAAGATAACATCCATGGAAAGGACTTTAAATAAACATACTCATTTGCAGGAATATGCTCTAAATATCGTGATTCCAAATCCCATCAGTACTTGTCAAATATCTTTAAATGGTTGATAGGTGTAAGAAATAGTGTTCTAACCAATGGAGGACTTTATTGTCATAAATCAATATCCAAAGCTCATGGATGAACTAGAATAACTTGATTCTATGAACTGGCTATGAGCCACTCATCAAGGCAAAGTTTTGAGGCCACTTGACATTAAGAAGCAATGGCAAGAGAAAAAAAGAAAGAATGAAAAATCCTTTGCCTTAAGATTTGATTCCTTCATTTTAAAGGTCGGTATGATTTATACAACCTTAAGGCTCAAGGTGAAGTTACTTCTGCTGATGAAAAGGTAGTCTAGAAAGCAGAAATTCAAACACAGCAGAAATGCCAACCACTTGATTGTTAATGGCTATGCTTTCTACAGTAAATTTTTATAATGTGAAAGAGGGCAGCTATACAGATATCCTTCAATAACTTATCTAAGAAAGGCACATTACATATCCCTAAGCCTTAACAAATCTTCTAAAAGATAACCATCAAATCTCCCCCTCCTAGAAGCCATCCTGCACTTTATTCACTTGATGACATAATTTTCAAATTCTGATCTGTTGCATTAAAAATAAGGCACAAATCACCTTCAGGTAAGAAGTAGGTAAAAGTGTGTTAACATATATTAAACAGTTTCATACAATTTGCTATTATTGATACAGTGTTGAAATAAATCATGCATATATTAAAGACAATCCAACAGCACCAGAAATATCTCATTTACAGCTGACTGGAAATGGTGCTTGGCTCATTGGGACTGGCCCAAAGTCCCTGGGTCAGGAATGGAAGCCCCCAATTTCACATTGGTTTCAAGGAAAAATCACATTTGACTTCCACTGCTTTTATTTATATTAGCTACCTTTTCCAGGAAATTGGCATACTCTAAATACGAGGGCTATTAACCTACCAAAGTTGAGTCCTCCTCCAAAATATAGATATTTTGAGTGTTGAAGGTAGCATATCAGTCAGGGTTTTATTTGACTTAGCAACAAAATTGACACACTGGAGCAAACTACACATTTCACTAAGGCACATTTTCTAATTATCAAATATGAGAACGCTACCTAAAAATTTTCCCAATTGTTCCAAATTTATTTGATTCAAAAACAGTTAGGAAATGACTGTCCAAACATTAATGCTTCCATTTGGTGAAGACATTTTTGGATAAAATGTCTTATGATAAATAAAGCTAACAAAACGCAGGGGAAAACTAGTGTTTAAGCAATGTACAAGCTCTTTTGATTTTGTGCCGTCTTCTCTGCAAGTACTGAAGATGCAAGTCTGTGGGCTGGTTTTCTGAACAAGCTAGAGAAGACCCAAATCAGAGAAACACTTTGAAACAGAGTCCCTGAGACAGCAACTTTACTTTGATGAATATATCCCAGAGTCATATATGTCATCTAGCAAAGGTTCCACATACACTTCAGCATGCCTGAACCACACGTTCCTTCTTTATTATATTATGCAAATATAAGTTACAGCAGTCACTTGTGAAATAGTACCAAAAAAAAAGTCAAAGAATTTATATCCTAAGACAAAAAAGGAATGGCACCTTAATTCAGGAGTCATGGAGGAATAATGTTAGGGTAAATGGTAACATGTAAACCATAAATTAAACAAAAGTTTACAGAATTATACTGGAAGCTCCATTAATCATATCATACCTGGTTGAAATTCCTTGGAAACGCCAATGAAACCCAATCTTCTAAGCATTTGAAACGAAGAACATTTTACATTCTAAGACAGTATCTTGAAGCCCCGCTACGCCCATCTAAAAGTAAGTGGCATCTTCATCCTAAAGACTGATATTTTATTGATTTTTCAACATCAAACACTAACTGTTAATAATGAATATGGTAAAAATCATCAATTGGCCAAAATGCCATGGTTTAAATTCATGTCAATTACTATAGAGTATGTTAAGGAATTTCTCCTTTAAAGCAAAACAAAACAGTCTTTATCATCTGTGAATAAAAGCCAGGCTTTAAAACCTATGGTCTTTTGTTTTTTCCATCATGCTATAAATAGTTTGACAGACAGTTTCACCTTCAATTGAACCAACTCTGACTAGAACAGGGATATGGACTTCTGTCTCCTCCCTTCCCTGGGGCCCAGTGGGATAAATGCCAGAGGGATTCCACACAAGCTTTAGATGTCTTGGACTTACACCCTATTTGTTTTGGAACCATTGGTTCCTTTCTTATTAAATTCTTCTACTTGCCAGGAGAAAACTGGAACAAAAATGAAAAAGTCTAATGCGTTGACTTCAAGGTTTGTTCCATCAGTCGTGATAGGAAATTTCAAGGCTTTTAATTTTTTTTTTCCTTTTCTTTTTAAGGCAATAAACTCGTCAAGTTGCTTATGACCTTTGCTTTTTTTTGAAGTAGTATTTTAGAAGAGTGAAACAGTCAGAGGCTCCGGTTTATAACAGCATTTGGCTAGCAAACCCTGTTGCAGTGACACTCGTATCTCCAATTTAAAATCTTTGAACGTAGACTTCCAAAAATGAAAACAAACCCTGCCACCCAACACTGAAGCTGACCATCAATCTATCACCTTTATGTGAGCATATGACCAGAAGGATGATAAAACTGGACAGGAAAAAAAGCTCAGTAATTCCCTCCTCTCTTATCTGCTCTGGGGTCCAGGAGGCCCTAGGTCTAGGCCCAGAAAGAGTCACACAACTTCTCCCTGAGACTCAGTTTCTTCTACAAAACGACGGTGGAGACAGTGTCCTTTCAGGCTCTATAGTCCTTCTATTCCAAGGAGACACTGAAAAGAACTAATCCTAAGGGTATGAGTTGTGTTTGCAAGCTCACTTCTACCTGAAAATGGGATGACGAATCACTGGGATATAAAAGCAACAGAGAAAATCCAAGAGAAAAAAATAGTTCCTATGACTGTATGTTTCAGATTACTAACCAGTAAAACATTTAAGTATTTAGGGCTTTTTAAAAAATTGGGTTGCAGAGGAAGTGCTATTCCAGCCTTTGCCAACTCCATCCCCTATTTATAAGTGCAAAAGTAGGAAGCACAATCATCATCTGGGCTGGATCAAGAAAAACACAGCCTCCTTCAGATACAAGATCCCCTAAACCCTGCCCTAGAGCTGAGTGTAGTGGTTCCAGCCTGATGAGGGAGGAGGAGGTCCTTTGCAACCCATCTGTGATCTCGGATTCCTATTACACTGGCAGTAGCTGCACTAGGGAGCAGCATCCTGTCCCTCTATCTCTGTACTCGCCTCTCTGATATGTGCACTGAGGTTAACGTGACATACTTCCTGACATTTATAGGGATCTATAAACATTGCTGGCTCTCCATGAAGAGGTGACCAGAGGAGAAGGGGTGTAAGATCTGTGAAAACAGAGTTGTTCGCCTTGTTCTGTCCCCCGGTGCCTAGCACAATACCTCGCACGGAACAGGTGCTCAATAATCGTACAGCCGTTGACTGACAGGCCTCTTGAAAGTTCGCCAGAAATGTAACCCAGAATTACAGCTGGTGAACAGCAGAAGAGGATACTGTACCCTGGCCAGGACAACTCAAAGCTACTGATCACGGTCTTATAAAGGTTCCAAGATGCCCTCAAACATCTCTTCCTCTGCAAACGATCACTGCACTTAAGATGGAAGAGACAGCCATGGCAAGGTGAGAAGAGCACAGGACTGGGAATAAGATGACCTGGTTTCAAATTCTAAATCCTCCACTTAATAGCTATGACCTGGGGCAAGTCATTTTAACCTCTCAGCTCTCCTCCCATGTAACAAGGGAATAGTACTTACTTCACAGTGCAGTTGTATTTGGAAAGGAGGCCACGTCTGTGAAAGCACCTGGAGGGAGGGGTAGAGAGAAAAGAGAAGGAGAGGGAGGGGGGCTGGCTTCAGCAGAGGGGAAGTTCCATCTCTAGGAACTCAGAACAGAATTTTCCACAGAGCGCCCAGAGTAGAATAGCAGCTGTGGGAATGCACTTGAGAGACTATGAAGAAGAGAGTGACAGGACCTGATGACAGTTTGAATGTGAAGGCTCTCAATTAAAGAGATCCTGGCCTGCCCTCCTCTGGCAGGGCCTGAACTCATTCCCTCGTGTTATTCCTAACATGACGGATCTCTTTCGTTACTGAGGGGGAGGGATAATTTGGAAGGAACTGCTTAAAATGCTTTCCTTTATAAGTTTAATGTCCTAGTATGACATAATCCTGCCGGCCGGTTCGGTTTTTTATTTATGTTTTTTTTGCAGGGGGGGGGTGGGAAGGGGGGCAGATATTTCTGGCTCTTTTTATGCTCTTAGGTTTCTCATCAAAGTCATTTGCTTATTATGTTGTTACTGCTGTTGGCCTCTCTTTACATCTGGAGCAAACTATCTGTCTTCTTTCTTATAGCATTTTTTTTTTACAAGACAGAACACATGTGATTCCCTGTCTCCACATCAAAAAAATTTCTAAAAAAAGAAACATGGATTTTTTCAAATTAGTGCCCAGTTCTAAGCTAAGATCTTCCCCTGGGAAGAGCTAACTTATTTGACTCACAGCAAGCAATTCAGACAGTAGAAAAGGAGGAGGCCTAGAGAAATCAGGTACTATGGTTTAAAGATCTGGGTAGCCACTAACTAGGCAACTACGATAGTTTAGGTAAGTCAAAATTTCCCCATGACTCAATTTCCTTAATCAGACATAGGTGGTAGTATCTGTCATTGCTTTCTTTCTTGGTATGCTGTGAAAAACATTCATTAAAAAATAAAAGTATTCTAGAAATAAAGGGTATGAAAATCAACATTTGAAATGTCACAGAGATAACAATATTTATTTGTGGATAGAGCCAAATTTGAATAAAGACTGTGAAATATTTTTCAGGGAAATCATGCACCACAATATTTCAATTTCCATAACTTAGAACAATGCTGCAGTATATATAACACAACAGGCTGACTTATGTGCAAGTATGAGTAGAAATTACCTAAAGCCCATGCTCTGAACCACTGCAACAATGTAAAATGTGAAAATATCACAGCCCATAACAAGGTACAGTCCTTTCTACAAATACAGGAGGTATGTTATCTGCTCCCTTCTTTTGCCAAACCCCATATCCTTTCTCCCACTGACTTGGTCTTTGGAAAGCAGGTTTAAGGCAACAAAGGAAGCAAAATGTAGAGGTAAAACACAGGAACTTAAAAGACATAGAAAATTAGCAGAAAGAACTGACGCTGTCTCCTTGAGAGCCAAACCATAGGCCACAAACCTGTCGGGGCAGACCTGGGGCCTTTCCATTTCAATCCTTCTTATGGCCTCCCCAAAGCAAGGGGGCCTAGAAATCAGTAAGCATGTGAAATAGTTCCTCCCCTGGCTCCAGGGACAAGGCTTCCACTGCTTTCACACCTGACTCCTTGCCTTTCATATGGAGGCTTCTAGTTCTGGAAGTTTCCCTTCATGCAAAAAGATATCCCTGAGTAATCCCTAGTCCGAGCTGAGCAATGACAAATTTCCACATGGAAACTCCACAATGGCGGATTGACAGCTTCAGATGGAGCCAGCCCACTGCTGGACTATTTCAAAGCCACCTCTCTCTGCAAAGAAGGTCAGGATTCCTTTTCCTCCATATGTTGGAGAGACAGTCTTGCTCTTCTGGCTGGGCACTTCAGAGCAACTTAGCTCTTTAAGACACAAGTGTGCTTCTGAACAGCCCAGTGGAATCAAACCATAACCCAGTAAATTCACAAAACACTCATGTACTAACTTCCTGAACAAGCCTTCCTACCCTTTTGGAAACAAGAAAAGGCCATCCACTAAGAATCCATTTATTTTAAAATTTCAGAGTGCCTCATGTAAAGATGGGTACACAGTAGGTACTCAATTAGTTCTCAATTGACCACCTGTTATGTACTAGGTGCTACAAATACAAAGATCGCTGGAGCAGAAGGACCCTGTTTGAAGGAGAACAAAAGGCAAACCTATAGGGCTTCCCTGGTGGCACAGTGGTTGAGAGTCCGCCTGCCGATGCAGGGGACACGGGTTTGTGTCCCGGTCCGGGAGGATCCCACATGCCGCGGAGCGGCTGGGCCCGTGAGCCATGGCCGCTGAGCCTGCGCGTCCGGAGCCTGTGCTCCGCAACGGGAGAGGCCACAGCAGTGAGAGGCCTGCGTACCGCAAAAAAAAAAAAAAAAAAAAAAAAAAAAAAAAAAAGGCAAACCTATAAAAATAAATTATTATAATGTCAGAACTGCAATATTAGAAGTAATAATGGTAAGGTAAGGTAAGGATCAGGATGGGTTTCATAGGAGGTATTTAAGAGATATTCCTAAAGCTAAGCCTTGGAAAATAAGTATTATCAATAAAAACTTACTTATGATTCAAGAACCCAAAGTAGGTAGAGAAAATGAGAATAAGCAAACTGTTGCCAATCATCCTGCCAAAGTCAAGCTTTCCTTGATGAACTCTCTAAGTATGGGGGAGCTGGAATAGTAATATACTTTTCCTAATGATGATGAACCTACACATTTCAGCCAGACAGCTAAGAGTTATTAAATCTCTCATGAAGATTCTTGGCCAATTCTTAAATCAAAACTACAATGAGGCACCACCTCATGCCGGTCAGAATGGCCATCATTGAAAAACCTACAAATAACAAATGCTAGAAAGGGTATGGAGAAAAGGGAACCCTCCTACACCATTGGTAGGAATGTAAGATGGTGCAGCCACTGTGGAAAATAGTATGGAGCTTCCTCAGAAAACTAAAAATAGAATTACCATATGATCCAGCAATCCCACTCCCGGGCATATATCCAGACAAAACTATAATTCAAAAAGATACAAGCATCCTTATGTTCATACCAGCACTATTCCCAATAGCCAAAACATGGAAACAACCTAAATGTCCATCAACAGATGAATGGATAAAGAAGATGTGGTACAAATATACAATGGAATACTACTCAGCCATAAAAAGGAACAAAACAATGCCATTTGCAGCAACATGGATGCAACGAGAGATTATCATACTAAGTGAAGTAAGTCAGAAAGACAAAGACAAATACCATATGATATCACTTCTATGTGGAATCTAAAATACAACCCAAATGAATTACCTATGAAACAGAAACAAAATCAGGGACATAGAGAATAGACTGGTGGTTGCCAAGGGGGTTGGGGGGTGGGAGAGGGTAGGAGTGGGAGTTTGCGATTAGCAGACACAAACTGCTATATATAGAATAGATAAACAACAAGACCCTACTGTAGAGCACAGGGAACTATATTTAATACCCTGTGATAAACCATAATGGAAAAGAATATGAAAAAGAATGTATATAACTGAGTCACTTTACTGTACAGCAGTAATTAACACAACATTGTAATTCAAATATACGTCAATAAAAACTAGATTAAAAAAAGATTCTTGGCCAATTCTCTCTTTTTTCATAAATTTATTTATTTATTTATTTATTTATTTTTGGCTGTGTTGGGTCTTCGTTGCTGCACACGGGCCTTCTCTAGTTGCGGCGAGTCGGCTTACTGCAGTGACTTCTCCTGTTGCAGAGCACAGGCTCTAGGCGCGCAGGCTTCAGTAGTTGTGGCACGCAGGTTCAACAGTTGTG
The DNA here is from genome assembly GCF_002837175.3 of Physeter macrocephalus. Lineage (NCBI taxonomy): Eukaryota > Metazoa > Chordata > Mammalia > Artiodactyla > Physeteridae > Physeter > Physeter macrocephalus. Next base: position 62,465,726 of record NC_041222.1, read on the forward strand.
GCTTACAGACCCTAGAGCACAGGCTCAGTAGTTGTGGCGCACAGGCTTAGTTGCTCCACAACATGTGGGATCTTCCCAGACCAGGGCTCAAACCTATGTCCCCTGCATTGGCAGGCGGATTCTTAACCACTGCACCACCAGGGAAGTCCCATTTGGCCAATTCTTGATTTAATTCCCCAGTTGGTGTCACAGGTCCTATTTTCCTCAGGAATCTGAAGGACCTCAGACCCAGAACAATTTAAGAGACACCTAAATGGATAGCCTCAAATTCTACAATTACCTGATTTTGTCATCCCTGATATCACTGTGAGGTACTTACTGAGAGTCAGGAATCAAACTGCTCCATACCCCCCCTACCCCGCCATGTAGAGCCTTCTTTCAATAATATATCACCAGTTAAAAATCCCTTCTACTTCTTAGGCATGGAGCACTGGAAAAAACTGCAATTACTTCACAAGTAATTGGTTACAAGCTACTTATTGGTTACAAGCTACTTATCAAAGTCAAGACTGTGTCTGAAAAGTTAAAACAGTATTTTTCTAAAAGTCAAACAAAAGTTCCTTCCTTAGCACTAAAAAATAAGCATTGCCATTGATTTGGGCCAAAATCACACTAATGGTTACCTGAGCAATGACAACTTCAGAGAAACAAGTCTTAACTTCTTCCTGTCACTGTAAGGGTGGTGGGTGGTTTCCTATTCAGTCAGAGCATATAAACACAAAAGTCAATGATTTAAAGGGTCTATTACCCACAGGAGGACACGATTTTAAAAAAGAGATTATGATACTACAGAGCAAATGGAATGGGGAAAGAGTTGGCTGTCCGTTAAAATAACTGTGCTGGGCCAAATCCTCAGTACATGTTTTCTCAACCACAGCCTCATCTGGTTAACGTTCCTGTGATTTCACCACTAGAACCAAACTGGCAAATTGTCTTTCAAAAGAATATTAAATTCTAGGGCCAGAAGGAACAGAGAGGTCATTTAAAACACCTGCAATTCAAGATGCCTAAACCTTAAAGCCACCTCCAAATAAATAAAAACTTAACAGCTTCTTAAAATTATGCAGAGAAGGCATTTTAAATGCCTAACTTGATTGGCATCCATTTATTGTGTTCAGTATTTCAGGAAATATTTATTGACTTCTCACCTAAGTCCCTCCTGCTGTAGCATATTCTTATTTCATCATTTCGAACTATATTTTCTACAATTTTAAAGTACTTTATGTATTTCAAGCTCTTTTTATCTCCAAACAAGGCATTATATTTCATTTTTTCCTGTAGTTTTTGGCAATATACCACTTGTTACTGTTTCAGATATTTTTTTCTTAGAAATTTAAGTACTGACTTTGAATTAGATAAGTTCCCACTACTAGCTCTCCACTTTATTATGCAAATGAGAAACCAACTTTTTAAATACATACAGAGAGGGCATAGTTCAGGGAGAAAGATTTTTGTAAACAATGCCTTTTGAAAGTTCACCTTCTAATTCTACCTTATTAGCATGCCAAGCCCATGGGCCTCTCCCAACTCTTTGCCATCTACAGGAGATAACCCCCCATTTCTCCTGAAGCTAAATCCTCTGATAACCAGAGGGCTTTGTGCCTACCTTCTTGTTCATACACAAGTCTCAATACACAGTCTCAATACACACTCCACCTGACAAGTGAAACCTTTAACCTACACATGTTGAAGAAATGTGCTCCAAACTCAGTCTTGTTTAGACATTATCTCTCAATCCAAGAAAGCCTGTTAACAACCAGACTCTTCATCATCACATCCTCTATTTTTCTTAGTCACTCCTGAATTTAAATATTTAAATGGTGTTATTTCATAAATATATGATAACATACACTATTAGGAATCCCTACCTATTACCAGTCAGGAGGTTGAACAATAGATTATCATAAAAATATAAGTTCTAATAAGTGCCAAAGAAGAGAATGCACAGTGACTAAGATCATTAGTGTAAGAGGCATTAAAGGACTGGTTTCATTTTATTATTATTTTTCATCTAAAAAGAGTTCAAATGAGTACATTTATTTTTCAGGTAATGAACCTCTTTCATGACAGGGGACACCCACACATCTGTCCTTGCCATTTACTTACTCCCTGTTGTTTTTCTTATACAAATCATGAGTTTAACGCATTATCCCATAGCCTGTCAGGTGACTGTTTATATCCTAAAAACAGATCTTCCACCTTGACTCACCCCATCTCCAATTGTCTTTGCCGATCTTAGAAGTATAACTGACTATTTAGATGCTAAGAACTGGAACTGACAAATGACAAGTGACCCTGGCATATTCAGGTGCAAAAAAAGTTGTGAAAAAGAAAAGGGCAACTAGAGGGCAACAACTGTGAATCATTTCAAAATCCTTAAGCAAAATGCCAACGCCATATCCAATAACCCTTATCAAGGCAACTGATCAGAAATCTCATCATGGATACTCAACACATCACTGAAAATAATTACAATTTTTAAAAGTAGAAAATATATATGGATATTTTTTTAAATGGCAAACGAGCAAAACATTAACACCATACTTCAAGTGTAAGATGCCACTGACTGTAAACTGATTCAACATTACTTTATGCTACACTAAGAAGAAAATATAGCCAGAAAAACTCTAACTTAGTACTGATTAGTAGACATACCTGACTTCCTGTGATGTTAAAATGTAGATCTTAAAGTCTATGAAATACACTAGTGATATAATTACACTTGACTATTTGTGGGTACATGAACACATTATAAGAGATTTGGCTAAAGAAAATGTGCTCAAAGGGGTAATCCAGCAAAGTTGATCAGGGGGTGAAATATCATCAAATAAACTTCATTTTCCTTCTGGTATCACTATATTTTCCATTTAGGCCTATTCGAAATTTTGATGAAAATGGTATTATAGGAGAACTCTAATAAATGCTCTCCAGGTCATTCCTTTAACTCTTCGCTCTTCTTTGCTAACATAGGATAGTCACATTCCACTATCATTACTCTACGCTGCTGGTTTGGAGAAATTTCTCCATTGCTTAATATTTCCTCAATCAACACACTCAACTGCCTGCAGTTTCTAGAACCACAACGGTTCCTAAACTTTTGGCCTTTGTGCCCTCAGTAATGACTCTCCCTACTACCCACCCACCTGGAAAAAGCCTATTCATCTTTCAAAACTCAACCCCAAAATTATCCTCATTTTACTGAACTTGAAATCTGCTTCTCTGTGCCTGCTACTACTCTGTAACCTATAAAATCTGTAAAAAGAACCATTCTTTTTTTTCCTTTTATTTTGCTTGGCATTACTAGGGCCTAGTGTGGTACTTAACCCAAAGTATTCAAAACATTTGATAAAATACTAAAAACAAACTGTGAACATAAGAACACTATGACCCAGAGAACAATAATTATATAATCGCACCCACATCTTGAACTCAGTTAAATATTTTCAGAAGTTAAGGAGTGTGGCAAACGTCTTTGAAAATATGAATCAAACTTATACAAATTCCCTGCTGCAAAATCTACAGTTATTTTTTTTTATAATTGACACATAACATGTTAGTTTGGTTTGTTTGTTTGATTTTTGGCTGCGTTGGGTCTTTGTTGCTGCACGCGGGCTTTCTCTAGTTGCAGCGAGCGAGGGCTACTCTTCGTTGCGGTGCGCGGGCTTCTCATTGCAGTTGCTTCTCTTGTTGCGGAGCACGGGCTCTAGGTGCACGGGCTTCAGTAGCTCTGGCACGTGGGCTCAGCAGTTGTGGCACACGGGCTTAGTTGCTCCGCAGTATGTAGGATCTTCCCAGACCAGGGTTCGAACCCATGTCCCCTGCATTGGCAAGCGGATTGTTAACCACTGTGCCACCAGGGAAGTCCTACAGTTATTTTTCATAATCAGATTTTTAAAGCAACAGCATACTCAAGCCTCAGTTAATGGTTTGTTTTTACATATAAAATACCTGTTGTATTTAAATTTATTTTAATTGGTGAAATTCTCTTAGGGAAGTATAAATCCCACACATGATTTTAAGGCAGTTTTCAGCTAACTGGCTCCTAGAATAATTGATTTCTATATGTATGAAAACCTAAACAATTTATCTTATTTTCAAATAAGACATTTACTGTGATATACCTTAACTTTTTTATTTCTCATATGCTCTAACCACAAAAAAACTATGAAATGTCACTACCATAATAATAAAGTACAGAACACTAAGCCAAGAGATTTAAAATGACACTAATCACATAAAAAGAGACATAGGATATATTTAATTGCTAAGTTTTTAAAAAACTACTGTACTTTCTGCTTTAAATTATCCCATATGTGTGAAAGAATATATTAACACACACATATATATATGTATGTACATATATTTATTTGTGTGTGTAGAGTGATTTAATACACACAGAAAACACTGGAAGTCTACAAAACAAACTTAACAGTGATATGCCCCTGGGAGTGGGATTGGGGAATAAGGAGAGCTTTCCACAGTCTTAAAATGATAAATAAATCAGTGCCATTAATTGCAATAAAGCTGAGCAAACAGATTTCACTTGGCCTAAAATTTTTACTATAATTGATCAGTTGTCAAAATGATGATAAAATTATAAGAATGGATGTCTGCTCACAGATGCACATATATTATTTTCAGCCACAAAGTAACACTTCCCTCATATGCCAAGTTATGGTCAAGTCATACATTTCCTGAAATGTATTTTTGTCTGTCATCAGTTATATCCAAGTGCTGAGCTCTGCTTTTTTGTGTTTGCCAAAATGTTATCACTGAACTCTTGTATGTCTTCAACAAGAATGACCACTAATACCACCATAATTCAAAATTATTTTGAAAATCCTAGTGAATATAATAAAGATTAAAAAAACAAACAAACAAGAGCCATACATATTTACTTGTAGAAGATTACTGTCTATTCAGAAAAACAAAGAAAGTCCATTGAAAAAGTATTAGCATCAAAAGGATTTCCAGAAATAGTAATATACAATAAAATATCGCTTTCCTCCATGGCAGCAATAATTACTTTCTGGGATAACTACTTCTAAAATATAATGGAACAAAGGACTCCATTTATAAAAGCAACAAAAACTTAGCAAACTCAAGAAATAGATTACCTATAAATCAAGCTATATAACTTTAGTGAGACATATATAAAATAAGACCTGAATAAATGCAAAGACATAGCATACTCTCAGATGGGCAAGATGGAACATCACAAAAAGATTAATTTCCCATAAATCAATCCATATCTTTAACACAATTCCAACAAACATCCTGTCCCTTATAGGCCAACATTAACACAAAGTGGTCTTGATGATCAATGAGAGAAATGGGGAAAGCACACTCCCTGGCAACACTCCAAAGAAAAGAGCAGCTAGTAAATATATGAAAGGATATTCCACTGCGCTGGGATCAGAAAATGCAAAAGACAATTTTTCTAAAAGATTGGCAAAGAGTTTAAAATAAGGTCACACTTATACAATGCAAATAGTTATCAGACACATAGCAATAAATCTTTCTACTTATTCTTCAAGGGCCAGCTCATGGTTCGCCTTTATGAAAGTTTAAACTGTTGGGCGAAGGTTTTCCCAACAGCGCTCCCGTACACTCACTCTTTTCAGCGAATGTCTATAAGCTCCCATCAGCTGGTTTATTCCCCAAAGGCAAGGCACATATGTTTCACTATCTGTGTATCAGTATTTGTTGATTAATGGAAAATTGCAATAGAGAGGAATCCGGGAGGAAATAAAAACCCACTTAACTACACATGACATTTTGTAACAACAAAAACAAAACCACTTTAGAATGTTATAGAAACGCATTCATGATTATCAATTGTTGTGTGTCAAGATTCTAAAAGAGTTACTTAGACTGAAAAAAAATTATTTATGTAGTAATCATCTATGTTTATCACCTAAAATTATAACACAAAGAACATCAGCTAAAAAGGTTCTGAGCTGGTACAGAAAATTTGCAAGACAGAACTAGTTAATACTAAAAGGTTTCTCATCTCATCTTCATGTGTTCTCCTGGTCTATTAGGTGTAAGAAGGAGAAAAGGGTAAAAGGGCTCTTTGTGAAACCATGGTCTCTGTTTACATGTAATTCTGACTATTCAAGGCCAAAATCTTGCTGCTCTCTGGCAAAATCATAGGACCTAAACTACTAGAATGCAATTATATTTATGTTCAACATATCACTAAGTTGTTTACAAAATGAACGAATGCAGCCACAATCCTGCACTTGGAGAAGCTTACAGCCACCCCCCAGAAGAGAGCCTAACCCATTTTCAATTCAAGCCTTGCTTTCCCATGCCAAAAAAACAGAAAATTGGTTTATATTCCCTAATCAGTACTATTCAGGAAAACTCCTACTTCCCTACAATGAGAAAGACAACAATTTGTCCCCATTCTAGGAGAACAATGATTCTCTACCAATAATTTAGCTATCAGGCAAAGTATCCACAATCCAAATGGTATAATTTATCAACATTTCACTCTTATCAAGCTAATTTCAAAACAACCTGTGGCATACGAGACACGTCTATGTCAAAACTCAAGGCATTAGCTGTCTTAGAAAACAAGGAATTATCACCATTAAATGCTAGTAGCCATAGACTAAACATTCAAGATGGAAAGTCAAATAACCTGAAGAAAAGCCAAATTGAAAAAATATATATATTTGAAAGATATGAATATCAGTAAAACCCATAACTCAAAGTTCAAAGCTTTACTTTTCTCCTTCCAAGACTCTCTATTTTAAAGACAAGTTATAGTCATATATTCTTAGTGTTCAAAACCTGCAGATGAAAAGTAATCAAAATATACAAGGCAGGTAAAAGTTACTTATTAATTCCTTAGGCAGTAAATAAAATCAGATACCTGTAAATCAAGTCTTCCTCCCTGTCCTCAGGCCCAACCCCTCACTCAGGCCTTGAAGGATAAATGCTTCTTAAGGTGAACATTACAGAAACAAACCAATTAAGTCAAATTCATAGAGACAGAAAGTAGAATGGTGGTTGCCAAGAGAAGGGGGAAAGCGAGGGATGAGGAATTATTGTTTAATGGGTACAGACGTTCAGTTTGGGATGATGAAAAAGTTCTGGAGATGGAGAGGGGTAACAGCTGAACAATGTGAATGTGCTTAATGCCACTGAACTGTACACTTGAAAATGGTAAATTTTATGTTATGTATATTTTTCCACAATTTAAAAAAAGTAATAATCAGACAAGTTGATCCATAAGACAAGTTGAACGAGGTACACCAATAGAAAAAGACTGAAAAATTGTCAATACTTCAGAAAACTTTAAACAGAGTGCTAATCAATTCCCTGATTATAAACTACTGACCTCAGAAAGAATGACAACTTCCTCAACAAATTAAACAAATACACTTTTAACTTATTCTGATAACATGATAGCTTTTCAAAAATCGTCAAGAATAAGCAATACAGAGAATACAGAGAATGTGATTCTTTGAAAGAGCTTCTAAAAGATTTATTCTCCTGAAAGGAAATTCGGTTTTAAAAAAAAAAAAAGGCTCAAATTCAGTTTAAAGTAGTTGAAGTAAAAAAGCAAATGCCCAGTTTTCCATGACAGAAATTCTACTGCCAGATGAATCTGCAAAACACATAGAAAGATCAAAGGAACAGTGAATGGACACTGTTGATCCTAGATCCTAGAGAGAAAGGCATTCTCGAAAGGACTAACCAAATGAATGCCCACCCAGCCCTTGTCATGAAATTCAAAGGCAGCAAGGTAAACAAGGTACTTTAGCAAAAGATGCTAAAGTTTTCTGGCACAAAAGAGTTAGTTCATATTATGCACCTTTTTAGGTGGGGAGGATAGACAACAGCTAAGTGTCAGAAAAAGCAAGAAAGATGAGAAGACGTCATTTATGAGTGAAAGTAACAAAGTAAATACTATTCCACAAAAGTATATTAAACTCCTCATTTCTCCTGGTCTAACAGAGGATTATGGGGGTAGAGGTTGTAAGAAGTGGAGGGCTGAGTAAGCCAATTTAATGAAAAGAGTATAAGAAAATAATTTTAAAAAATTTTAATGAGTAGTGTCCCAGAGACAAATAGGTTTTCATATCTACAGAGAAAGGCCTATGTAAATATCCTATAAACAATGTCATTAGAAGGCTTAACCCCTTTTCAAAGATCTTGGCATCTTAACAGTAAGGATTTATACCGTTCTTTCTTGGAAGGTCTCCAATACGTCTAATAAAATCATTAAAGGAAGACTTAAATTTGTTGATCAGGAAAACATCCAAAAATGGTAAGAGGAATGGTGGCTGATTATCACCTTGCCGATGTGTGTAGCCATAGGTTCGGTAGTTAAGGATGCCACCTTGAAGAGGGCAATAGGGTGCCCCCTTCTGCTGGGGCAGGTGGTCAACTTTACACTCAGCTATCAACAATGTGCTGTACTCACAACCTATCTGCAAATACAAGTTACAGAAGACATAGCTAAGAGTACATAAAAGCCAACAAATGCTAAAAAAGCACAAGGCAAAGAAATTCAAAATGTGTGCTCCAATGACCAAAGGTCAGTCGTGGCAGCTTCCTGTACAAGGACTAGCTATTTCATCTCTGTGATTTGATGAAAATCAAAAGTAGGAAAAAAGGTAAGGGGAAACTAAATGTTATGATTAATCTTTCACAAGGAGGCACCAGAGATATTAAACAATACTTTCACACTACTTTTACAGATTCAGAGAAAGAAAATGAATAGAATCAAAAGAAAAATACATTCAAGCTATCAGCCAAGGTAGGTATTTAAATAACTATATGACAAACTCTAAGGTCTTATGGATATAAGAAGGTAAGATACAGTGCCTACCTACAAGGAATTTATAATTTACTCTGTACTGCTCCTCTGGTGAAGATATGATTTCTTTCATCACTGTCAGTCACCTCCAAGACTACTCCTCACCACCGTTTTTGAGCACGGTGATAGGCAGAATCCCAAAGCTGTCCCTCAAGATTCCTGTCCTCCGGTTATCCAATCAAACACTAATCTAGGTACTGCTCTGAAGAGATTTTGTAGATGTAATTAAGGTTATTAATCAACTGACCACAGGCTATGGAGATTATCCTGTATTATCCGGATGGTACCTAACTAATCACATGAGACCGAAAAGCAGGGAACTTTCTCCAGCTGTAATCAGAGGGATGTGGTTCAAGAGGAAGAAGAGAGATGCAGCAGCAAAAGTCAGAGAGATTTCCCAGTGTGAGAAGGCTGTGCCAGCCCTTGCTGGCTCTGAAATGTAGGGCCCCACAAGCAAGAACTGGAGAGAAGCCTCTAGGAGCTAAGGGCTGACCCAGCTGGCGGTTCACAAAGAAACAGAGACCTCAGCCCTACAACCACAAGGAATGGGATTCTGCCCACAACCTGAATGAGGTTGGGAGCAGATTCTTCCCTGAACCTTCCAGTAACAGGCCAGCTGACCAACACCTGGATTTCAGGCTCATGAAACCCGGAACAGAGGAACCAGGTGAGTCAATCCCAGCGTCTGACCTACAGAACCCTGAAATAATTAATTTGTGTTGTTGTAAGCAGCTAAATTTGTGTTAATTTGTTCTGGCAGCAATAGAAAATTAATGCAAGCACTTACATGAAAGTGCTTGGACACAGTAACTCATTTAATTCTCACAACAACTCTTAAAAGTTATCACCTTCCATTTTACAGATGATGAAACTGAGAATGGAAAAGTTAAATAACCAACTTACAAACAGGAATTACTAATGACCAACATGACTTACATATACAGTATTTAAGAAAGCTAATTGGCTTGCAACACTTACAACATGGAGTTAAAAATTCAGCTTAAAGATTACTAAATTTCACTCAACAAGGAAGTGACGTTTTTTAAAGGTCAAAAAGTAAAAAGAAACTTTAAATAAAATCGTTCAAAATAAAAAAGTTCTCTAAATTGAAGGGTACTTTTTTAATGTCCTTAAGCCAGAATGTATACAGTCAACGTGATAGAAAGAACTCATTGCTAGAAAGAAATGCAAACCTACATAACTACATACTACCTCTTATACATTCAAAAATCAAGATAGATATTTAGTCAGTAAAAGGTTAAATTTTAATATAAATTCAATTTTCTTTTTATTCTTACTCCATAAATCTATTTATTTATTTATTTATTTATTTATTTATTTATTTATTTATTATTTTTGGCTGTGCATGGGCTTTCTCTAGTTGTGGCGAGCGGGGGCTACTCTTCATTGCGGTGCATGGGCTTCTCACTGCAGTGGTTTCTCTTGTTGCGGAGCACGGGCTCTGGGGCGCTGGCTTCAGTAGTTGTGGCATGCGGGCTCTAGAGCACAGGCTCAGTAGTTGTGGCACACGGGCTTAGTTGCTCCGCGGCATGTGGAATCTTCCCAGACCAGGGCTTGAACCTGTGTCCCCTGCATTGACAGGCGGATTCATAGCCACTGCACCACCAGGAAAGTCCCCATAAATCTATTTTAAATATGGTAATATAAGGAGAAAAAAGTTAAAGTATTAAAAGAGCCATATGAGAGATTTTTTTTAACAGAAAAAGAAAAAGGAGGATCACCTCATTTGTACCATACTAGTCAGATACTCACACTCCTCCAGAAAGTAGAAAATTCCAGATAAAGACAATGACAATACAGAAAGAAAATCAGAGGGAAAATACAAGCCAAAAATGAAATCTATTACAAGTTTGTGAGAAAGATTGAAAGACACAGATAATCAGTCACTGCAATGTCTATATGAGAGAAATAAAATTTGTCTCCTAATTCTCAAAGTGTTAACTGCTAAAGACAACAAGGAATTTTAAAGAATTTGGGTTTCTGTTCTTTGAGGTTCAGTCAAAAATCAATTCAGGTACCAACAACTCTTATATTCCAAAAGAATAATTAACAAAAGTACAAATATTTTGAGGGGAAACATGGAGAAAGCCTTTAAATAACCACATATAGACCTTGAATTTTATTGATCAGTAGCACTTTCCTCTAGTGATGATGTTTTCTTGTTGGACTTTTAACCTTGAAATCTTGATTCCCAGATTGCTGGGGCAAAGCTATGGGAACACCGAAGGTCCTTGGCTGATAAAATACAAAATTTCCTCTCAAATAAACCAACCTTAGATTTCCAACATGTAATGTGAATTTAAGTTGTTAAATGAACAACTATTTGGTCTTTTATATATGAATAATGTACTCATGTTGTTTTTAGGTTCAGTAATAGAAGATTTTTTAAATAGCCTATTTAGAAAAAAGAGAAAAATTTTATATCTAGCCATAGTTAACATTTTCAATGCTAATGTCCTATTTTTAAATGTCTTTGTTATTATAAATTATGTATATGCACTGACATCCATCATTAATTTGCAGGTGTTCCTAACATAAATTGCACTTACCTGTTTAGGTTTTTATTTAAGGCTAGTAGCATACTAATTATAATTTAGAAAAGTAGGCGGTAAGATCTTTTTAACCTGTACACTCTGCAAAGCTGAACAGGCTAGGAAAGGAACTTGGAAATAACTTGGTCACGTCCTAGTTCTTAAGTTGGATGGTAGCTTCATGGATGTTCACTGTATAATCTTGCTTTGTAGCTGACACATTACATACATTCTCCTATATGTACTAAGTGTTACATAGTTTAAAATTAACTGAACAGGTGATACAATTTCTTCAAAATATAGTCACAAACATAAAAATAAAATTATGAACATGGTACTTCATTACTTCCTATATGCATATAGACACTAATGCCTTGGAATTAACAGAAGAAACATTCTTTTACAAAATTTTAACTACACAGGAGAGCACAAAATAGTTGCAATGCAGAAAAATGTAAATCCACTTGAAAACTAAAATTTCTAGCCTAAATTGAGAAGTTTGGTAAAATCTAAATAGAAAATATAGCTTATAGATCTGGTCTTGAAAACCTTTTGTCCTGGCTATAAATCCATTATAGAAGACTGTATGTAGGGTAACTAAAATACTGCTAACTAATCAGAAGTTTGGGGTTGTTTTTAACTTCATGGAGTAACTAGGACAGATTCATGACCTACCTAACCAACTGATTATCTTACCTCTAAAAAACTGGCTAAGAATGAGTGTTACAAATCAGGCTACAGTCTGAATTGTGAGCTGGTTTCTGTTTTTTTCTACTACAGGTATTATTCTTGTCTCTTTTCTTTTTTTTAAATTTGCTTAGTGAATCACAACTATTTCAATACTTTTGCACTAAATTAAAGTTCACAGGGTCAGGAGTTAAACATTACAAACTTGTTCTTATTATCAGAAACTTTATCTTCAAGTGCTCTCTTATTCTTATTTATTAGCAGAATATTGTTTAAGGCATCTGCCACAGAAACAACTCATTTCTTTCGAAAACATCCTACCTATCAAAACTTATCAAAGGACAAGTTTGTAGCTTTATTTTTTTCAACAGTGTTATAAATAGGCGTTAAAGATAGAACCAGGTTAATCTGAACTGTCCAAATCCAGCTTAGCTTTTAACACCTTGCCATAACATCCTTATCTTTTAACACCCAGGAAGGCTTAGTATTTCTTTGTAAACAGTCCCTCAACTTCACAGACCAGCTTTTAAGGAAAGGTTTTCTATAAGAATTAAGAATATGAATTTCAGTTCCAGCAATCTGACCTAAGCAGAAAATTCTGATCAAAGAATAGCATCATGCACATACACAGATGTTCATTATAGTATTATTCATCTTAGAAAAACATAAAAATCCACTTAAATGTCTGATAAGAAGGAAAAGCTACCGAAGTGTTATTCCTTTTATAAATGGAATATTATGCAGCCATAAAAACTCATGTTCATCCCCAAAAATGTGCAATTACATGGGAAACAGCTTATGTTACAGGAAGTGTGAAGAAAAGGACAATTACAATTTTTGAAAACTACACAGAAAAAGTATTACAATGTACACTGGGTATTTCTTAATTGTTTTTCCCCAAACGGTATACAATGTACATATATAATTTTTTTTACTTGTAACACCACAGTTATATTTCTTCTGCTCATATTTTAAAGCATGCAGCTATCATGTAACACTTAGTACCCATGGAGAAATACCTCCTTGCTTACTTTTCCAGAATGAATACTTCCAACACATTCAGCAATCTGAAACACAGATGAAAAATTTTCAGATAGAAACTAATAGCCTCTATCTTTTGCAAGACATACTTAGGAAAGTGTTTATTTATTATCTGATGATTATTAAAGTATCATAGTTAAAAATAACTGGGCTGTCAATGATCATTACAGCAGATAAACACAATTTGACTTCCAGGATCCCTGGGAATTCTTTTTCCCACACGTGTTGGGATCCTAAGGAACTTTCACTGTTGCTGAATGATTTCTATGATCCATCACATCATCTACAGAAACACATCTTTTCCCATTCTTCAGGGACAATCAGATTTATGCACTAATCCAGAAAGTTTTAAAGATGTTCATTTGCTCTCCTTTGTTTTTAATCGTCAATTACACTATAAGCGTTTGACCTAAATTTAAGAAAAACTAGGTTATTTTAAGAAATAAGCAAATAATTACTTGAAGTAGTTGATCTTATCTCTCTCTGAACATTTTTTTCTTAACCCCAAATTCACATTTCAATATTTCCCAGATGAATCCAGCTGCCTGAAGTTCTCTTTGAAAATATTCAAAACCAATATATGAATAGCTCTTGGGGCAATTTTACCAACATTTTCTGGCTGCCCATCTTAAAGGGTAAAAAACAAAAGACAATTAAAAAGTATTTTCAAATTAGTTTCCCATTTTCATCGTTCAAACAGACAAGTTTCCCCACCATGAACATTTCCTCAATATTGAACCGTTCTTCATAAACAGTCAAGTTGGCCCTGAGTTTAACACCCACCAAAAACTCATTTAATTTTACATACATTGACCTTCAAAGATATAATTATTTCATTAGTTTTATAGATACCAAAGGGATATTTCCAGGGGAAAGAAGTAAGCCCACAGTAGTACGCCACATATATACAAAATTATTGTTTTCCCCTCCCAGGGAAATTTGCATCTCAATGAGAGGTTGCCTTTTAAACTGGCCCACTTTCATAAATTTAAAAAGGTAATAAATTTCTAGCTAGTTGAATGGGAAATGCTGGTATTTCATTCCTGCAAAACCATAATCCAGCTACTTAATTAAAGGGAGTTCACCACTATCTTTTTGTCCTCAAGGAAAAACTGGGTATATGTGAAAACAGTCAGTTCTCTCTGTTTCCACCACACTTCCTGTAAAATGTTGAATACTGTGCTCAACCACACCAAAAATTACACTCAGAAACGTCTACTCCCTTGCTTCTCAGAGTGTGGTCCACAAATCAGTGACATGTCAACATCACCTGGGAACTTGTCAGAACTAAAAATCTCAAACTCCACCCCAGACCTGTTGAATCATAATGTGCATTTGCCAAAATGCCCAGGTCATTTGTCTGCACTTTAAAGTTTGAGAAGCCCTAGTCTAGAGGTTAAGGTAGAAGGCAGCGTGATAAACTATCCCCTGCTTGTGCATTCTAAGTTATCGTGTAAAGCTGCAGAAAATCTAGTCAGCAATGAATAAATCATTCCTAGAGACTGTTGATAAATCTTTTAATTAAATCAAGTCTTTCCACAAAGATGAAAAACATGCAAGTGGCTGATGCTTTGTGCCTATTAACAGGATTTTCACTGCACTACCAGAACTAGAGATTTTTTTAATAACATGCTGAAAATAGGTACATCTGTTCTCCATTCTCTATTGAGAAAGCATTCTTGCTAAAAAAGTTTTCCTCTCCTTTTCAAACCAAAAAGGGATCTTGTGGATGAAATCTATTTTTAATTGTTTCAAGTTAAAAATGTTTTAAGGAGCCTTAATATAAAAATCCTAATTGATCAATTTTAGGAACCAGTTTAATTCACCTTACAAATGTATTAATTATGCCTGTTTGAGACAAATATGTAGCCCCTATCACAGTCCCTGGTCTAACGGTTAAGTCTCACAGTAGGTACCTGTAACAAAGGGTCCTCACACTTTCAAGATTAACTTTCATAAGAAAATATCAGGCTTCTGGGAATTCATAATACAATTTGACTCACAAAAGTGTAATTTATACAACTTTCCAGAGGTAGATCCAATATGTAACATGGTACACCTGTACTGACCCGTGCTCTGCTAGTCTACAGATTTTTAAACAAGATGTTTCTACAAGAACTTCAACTATAGCCTACCACAAAAGTGCTCTGGGAATAACTTTATCCCTCTACAATCAGTCTTGTTCTAAACAGAGCCCTTAAGTAAATTAAATCTTTAGAAAAGCACACTTTTTTGTTTGTAAAGAAAGAAACATTTCCTGCATGCCAGAGAATGTTTCCTTGAGAAACTGTTTATGTTACTGTGCTGAAAAGGTGTTTATGTTGCTATAAACACCTTCCTTGTAAGAGGGGGATGCAGAGTCTCCCCATTGTTTACACTGTAATCAGCCCTGATTCTGAAAAGACCTACCCTTATTCCTCACGCCTGGACTAACTCTCCCACCATTCTGTCCCAATTAGATCACTCTCAAAGATATTCTGTATTTGTTTAGCATAATCGACTCATCACATGTGAACAAGTGAGCTTAGGTTCATAATCAGTACTACAATTACCAACCTCATTAATGAGCAAGCTGTGGTGGTTTGTACTGTGTCAACTTCATTAAGCAGAAATTGCATTTCCTTGTATCTTCTTCTCCGTATAGTTCCAGGTTAAAGTTGACCAAAAGTAGATTTTGCATAGACTTGGAAGGAAGGATCTACATGGATTTGGAAGTCATTACTCTCTGAAGGCTGTCATGGTTAGTACAGTGACCAGACATGGCTATGTGGGTGGGTTCAAGCTTATCTTTGCTCTTCTCAGATCCCTGTCCAGTTTCCCAAGCTGGCCCTGCAGGTCAACAGTGACTCCAGGCCCGCCAACAGACCCATAGCAGTGGTAACTACACGGAGGCACAGCCTTCCACAGACCCTCTCCCATGAGCCTTGTCTCATGCTTGGCTTCTCAGGCTGACTGACTGGGGACTCCACTGACCCTGCAACTTGCCTCCTGCACTTTCACTTTCCAAGCTCCTCCCATAAATGTTTAAGGTTTAATTTCTATAATAAATCTCTTACTCCATAATCAATTGTAGTCTTCTTCCATGATTAAACCCCAACTGATTCTAAAGGCTTGGTTTACTTGTTTGCTCTGGATTTAATGGTCTCTTGCCATTAAAGACATGGCATATTCAACAGTAAATGGCAAAACAAAACTTCACCTGCTAATGCTCAGCTGATAAGTGTTAACATAGGGCCTGAGATTTAAGCCCACCACTAAACCCTACCTTTTTCCCATATAACTTTTTTCTTTTTGTTCTGGCTTCATTGAGACATAACTGACATATAAGAAATCTCATATTTAAAGTGCATAATTTGATATGTTTTGACATGAATATACACTTAGGAAACTATCACCACAGTCAAGATAATGAACATATCCATCAACCCTAAAAGACTTCTCATCTCTCTTTAAAATCCTTTCCCCTCCCTGCCCTGCCCCAAGTCCCATCTCTAGGCACCACTGATGTATATTCTGTCACTATAATTACTTTGCATTTTCCAGAATTATATATACATGGAATCATACAATATGTACTCTTTTTTGGGGGGGTGGGGGTCTGGCTTCTTTCAGATTCATTCATGTTGTTGTCTATATAAATAGCTCCTTTTTATTCTTGAGTAGTGTTTTATTATGTGGATCTACCACAATTTATTTATCCATACTCTTATCAGTGGACATTTGAGTTGTTTCCACTTTGGGGCTATTACAAATAAAGTTCTCATGCACATTTGTGTAAAAGTCTTTGCATGGACATATGCTTTCAAGTCTCTTGGGTAAGTACCTATGATCAGAACCAGGAAGGTGTATGATTAATGTTTTAAGACACTGAAAAACTATTTTCCAAAGTGATTAAACCGTTTTAAGTATCCATCAGAAATGTGTGGGAGTTCCGGTTGCTCCACATCCTCATCAACAGTTGGTATTGTCAGTCTTTAATTTTAGCCATTCTAGTGGTGGTGTAATGATATCTCATGGTAGTTTAATTTGCATTTTCCTAATGACACATGATACTGAGCATCATTTTATGTGCTTACTTGACATCTGTATATCTCCTCTGCTGAAGTGTCTGTTCAAATATTTTGCCAATTTTTTAGTTGGGTTGCCTTCTTATTACTGAATCACAAATCTTTAAATATTCTAGATTCAAGTCCTTTGTCAGATGTATGTTTAGCAAATATTTTCTCCCAGCCTGTAGCTTATCTTTTCACTTTCATAACTTTTGAAAAGCAAAATTTTTTTCATTTTCCCTATTTTAGGCATGGGGGCTGTCATAAAAGTACCACAAAACCTTTTATGCTAGAAGTCTGAAATCAAGGTGACCAAGGTGTCAGCAGGATGATGCTCCCTCTGAAAGCTCTAGGGAAGAATCCTTCCTGACTCTTCTAGCTTCTGGTGGTTGCTGGAAATCTTTGGAATTCCTTAGCTATGGCAGCATAACTCCATCTTTGTGCCTGTCTTCTCATAGCATTCTTCGCTGTGTGTCTCTGGGTGTCAGTATCTTCATATTGCCTCCTTATAAAGATACCAGTCATTGGATTTATGGCTCACACTAATGCATTATGATTTCATCTTAACTTGATTACATCTGCAAAAGACCCTATTTCCAAATAAGGTCACATTCACAGGTACAGGGGGTTAGACTTTCATCATATGTTTTGAGGGAGTACATAATTCAATGCACAGCAGGCACGCAGATTTTAATATTAAAAAAAAGCACACTGAATGATAAATTATTCAACATAAGTGCTAGCCTCCTTGACAACGGTCTGTTTTTGCCTCATTCACTGTTCCCATAGAGATATCCCCAAGCTCATTTGCAGAATTTCTTGACCATGGTCTTATTTCCCCAAAACAGATGGGTTCGTTGCAATAGTCAGTTTAGTTTAAGCATCTGCCCTTGGCTAGTCTCTCTTTACCAACTATTAAGTAAAGGTATATGAAGAGGGGAAAAAAAGTTGCATGACTGTCTCTCTTATGATCTCTCCCCTTTGATCTTCCCCCAACTAAGGTACGAAATTTGGGGGGAACAGGGTTAGTACAGTGACAACTCTAAATCTGCACTAATCCAATTCCAGTCCTGTCTTCCTTCAATACCACCTAGAAGAAAACAGAAAATGCTTCTCCAAAGACACATGTTCTAATTATCAATTGTTGCATAATAAATCACCCTAAACTTAGTTTTAAACAACAATGGCCATTTTACTATCTTTCAGTCAGGACTTCAAGAAGATTTGGCTGGGCAGTCCTGGTTTAGAGTTTCTCACTTGGCTGCAGTCAGTTGGTGGCTGGAGCTGGAGCTGGAGCAGCAGGGGGTCAGAGAGGCTGAGGGCCCTTCCCTGTGGTCTCGCCTCACAACATGATGGCCTCAGGACAGCTGGACTGCTCACATAGTGGCTGCAAGTTTCACAATCAAGCCTTGCTTTCCAACAAAAAAAGACGAAGCTGCACTGCCTTTTATGATCTAACTTCAGAAATCACATAGTGTCATTTCTGTAATACTCTGTCAGCTGAAACAGTCAGAAAAGCCCACTTAGCTTCAAAGGGGAAAACATCAACCCCACCTCTTGATAAAAGTGTCAAAAATCAAACTGTAAGAACACGTCAGATGGGAGATAATGTTGTGGAAATCTTTGGAAAATAAAATTTGCCCCAGAACATATCTTACATCTCCCTGGGGCTACCAGAACAGTGAACTGCTCCATTCAAATTAAAGGCCAAGGTCAAGGTATATACTCAAATCCCTAAGGCTCAAAATTTTCCCCATTCTTGTTTCTGCCAGTACTGTTTTCCATCTTGACTCCTACAGTCTAGCATACACAAGTGACTTAGGTCCCTCAGGTATCCTGTGTTATAAAAAGTGGATCCAGGGGGTTTCCCTGGTGGCGCAGTGATTGAGAATCCGCCTGCCAATGCAGGGGACACGGGTTTGAGCCCTGGTCTGGGAAAATCCCACATGCCGCAGAGCAACTGGGCCCGTGAGCCACAATTACTGAGCCTGCACGTCTGAAGCCTGTGCTCCGCAACAAGAGAGGCCACGATAGTGAGAGGCCAGCGCACCACGATGAAGAGTGGCCCCGCTTGCCACAACTAGAGATAGCCCTCGCACAGAAACGAAGACCCAACACAGCCATAAATAAATAAAAATTAAAAAAAAAAAAAAAGTGGATCCAGAAGAATTCTTTACTCAAAGTCATACAGAGAAACTAATGGCAACCACTTAACTCTCTGTGATTAGCAACTCCCTCCACTCCCACCTTCTCCTCATGATGAAGGCCCAGAAATGTAGGTTCCACTCTAGCCCTACCAAAAATTATTAAGAACCATTTATAATTCACAGTTTCAAATCATTCTTTCATTGGTTTGAAGTTAATCTCTCAATGTGAGACACACACACACACACACACCCAACACTTTCCTTAACCAAATGTGAATGTGTTTTGGATAATTCATCAATTATGGTTCATGATATCTATTCACTAGTCTGAGTGCCAAGGAATGGTCCTATTATCCTTTCTACTTCCATAAATCATGATAAATCACAAATCTTCATTCAAATACACCATTTTTAGGTACCTCATTTACTTTAATATTCCCTTCTTCTCTATAAAATGTAATGGAAAATAAGCTAAATTCCATACAATAAATATTTATGGAACACTGACTGCATGCCAGACCTCTGCCATGTTCTGGGTCACAGAGAGAAGTAAGGCACAGTCTCCTTCCCCTTACATAGGTAAGCATCCAACAAGGGAGACAAATTTACCAGCAACCACCATACAACTTCACCACAGGCAAGCCTTCACTAAGGCTTAAGAGACTCAGCTAAAACCATACACAAAAAGAGATTCCCTTAAAGAAAAGTAGTTAAGTATTTGACGAGAAGAAAATGAAGGGTGCTCATGGTAGGCCAAGAGAAAACATAAGCAAGAAGCCCAGAGTATAGAGAATGCATGGCTTGATAAGGAAGTACAAGTGAACTTGAAGGTTCCTTATATAGATATACTCCAGGTACCTGGCTGTTTGTGACCAACCATGAGGCTAGAAAGGCAGACAAGTGCCAGTCTGTAATGTTCCTTACACAGTATCGTAAGGAGTTGAATTCTACAGGCAATAGACAGCCACTAAACACTTTTAAGAGGTAGAAAAAGTTGAGACCCATGTTTTCAGAATGATAATTGGTCACAATGTGGAAAACGGTTTGTAGGAAGAGAGTCTGGAAGTAGGAAAAACTACTAAGTTGGGGTGAAAGGAAAAAAGGGCCCAGAAATGGAATGAACAAAACAAATCCAAGAACATCTAATCTGGTGACAGACAACTTGAACCAGGGCTGGAGGGGATGGGGGAGGGGGGAATAAAAGCATCCTGTCAAAATAAGAATCTACAGAAGTTGGTGAGAAGCATGTGTCAAAGTCAAATAGATCAAAGGCTAAGAGAGAAAATAAACCAAGACACAGTGATTTTTAAACTTACTTTCTGCAGGAAGCTTGGTTAATTATAGAACAACATCACTAACCGGCACCCTAAGTGACAGACTATGAGCTAAGTACATAATCACAAACTCAAGGAGAGTAACTTTTCATCCTGGTGATCATCTTACTCGCCTTATAAACCATGTTTCTCTCCTATGACAAAATTGGAAGGTACTGTAGAAACCAGAGGGCCTGAGATGTCAGGGAACAAGAAACTTTAAAAAACAAAGTCATAAAGAGGAATAACAGAATCAAAATGGAATCCGTACAAAGTACACATATATAACAGTAAAACTAACAACTGGCAGAGGATAAGAATTGGAAGAGGTTAGCCTGTAAGCTCTCAAATAAAAAAGCTCCTCTCGCAGTAATTCCTCATTTGTTCTTACCTCGGCTGTAGCACTGCTTCCCATGCCTCACTTGACGATGTCTGAAAGGACCATGGTAGCAAGCACTTCTCTTATTAAAGACAAGAAATGGGCTTGTTGTTGCACCATCAGCCGGTGGGTTTTTTCTCTTCCCCTTTGCTTCTCTATCCTCACCGTGGGAGGCTTATATTACAGGTTAGCAGTAGGCCTGGCACGTAACATTAGAATATCTCCAAGCATTAACCGTTCATATTAGCTAGTAGCATTAGATACAGACACCTCTGCCTGACCCAGCTCAGCCATTTTTCAACTGTTTTTATGTGAGCCGAAATGTCCTTCATGGTCCATCTTCACATTCCCAACAACAGCAAGGAAAATATGCATTTCTGTTTTGTCATCTCTGAAAAATAAGGGACAGTGGTCACTGACAGGGGTCAGTGTTCCAAAGTCACCTACCCTGCTTATCCAGGAGGAGAGGCTGGTGAGCATTCTGGGGCCACTGGTCAGACTGCTGGCTCTTCCTTGCTACGGCAGCCTCTCCATCCTGAACACAGTTTCCAGATCCATAACCATCGACTAAATATTATTATTATTATTTTTTTATTTTTTTTTACCTTTTAAATATTAAACACCCATACAAAGCCAGTCTTCAGTGAAACATGTTGTTGGTATAAGGATACAGATTTTTGGCTTTGAATCACATCCAGTTTTTATGCATTCCAAATCACATGCCAAAATTTTAATGAACTTTCAAATTTACATTTATGAAAACAGACCTTGGCACACATAAATGGGTTATTTTTCCATATCACTTTTCAAAAGGTGCCTTGTAGCTAAAATGATTCTGAGCTGTCTTCTGTCATTCAAGATGAACTCTACAAAAGAACTAAGTGTTCTTACTTTTACACTAATTTATTCTACATTAGATTTACTCAGCATATGGTAAGCATATGGGAAAGAGAAGTGTATCTGGAAGCTGTTAGAACTGCATGTAATCAAAATCTACCAGTAGAAATCTAATTTGATTAATTGAAAATTAAAGTAGTAGTTAATCACTTGCTATTTGAGAAGGGGGGGATATCACTTAAAAATGAATCCTTCTCAAACACACAAAATTAATTCTCTTTGTTCCAAATCAATACTTACTATTCAATTGGCAATAGCAAGAGTGTAAGGCACCACTAAAATCTTCAATTAGGTCGGCCCTGGCTTAATGCTAAAGTGAGCAGTAAATTTTAAAGACAATATCTACTTTTGGCAAAGAACCCCGTTCCTTAAAAACATCACTTTAAGAGCTAATTGATCCTTTAAAAGGGAAGAGGACAAGCTGAACCCAGATCAAGTTTTCCACCCATATCTAACTCCAAATTTTTATGCTTATATACAATCTACAAATTCACATAATCTGTTAGCTGAGCATCTACAGCAATCCGCTTCCTACCAAAACAAAAGAGTATCAGCATCTGATGAAAAGCTGAGGGAATATTTCTTAAGTCTAAAATTGCCTGCTCCAAGTGACTGGGGCCTATGCTCAAAACTTCTATCATTTTTTAAAGATGACAATGGTATCACCACAAAAGATATTAACAGTAAGATCAAATTTTATATAACCTTTCTAAAGCTTGCCTTAAAAACCAGACCCTTATTAGTTTCCCCCTTCCCTCCCAAACCTCTGGGATAAAACACAGTAATCAAAACCAAAATTAATCCCATGTTCAAAGCTAGCATATGATTTCTCAGGATTACCCAATTTCCTCCTGCCCATGCATGAAAGATTTTGCTTACTAACTATAGCAAGGTTCACTGTCTTCTTCAAAGGCAGAGCTGCAGTATTAGAAGAAAGTTAACCAATCACACAATGCAGCCTATTCCCAAAACAGAAAAAACAACAGCAACTCAAGTCAGGACAATAGATAAATCAGCAGGTTCAACATTTTAAATGTTAAAATCATAATAAAATAAAATGTAAAGAAAAAGTGATCTTACAATAAGAATATATCATCAATCCAAATGAAGTGTTCCCTCTAGGCTAAGTGTCAGAATATAACATATACAAAAATAATAAAAGAAAGTGGCTTACATGGGGGTTGAAGTAGGCATACTAAACCTGAAAATTAATTAGAAATATTAAGATATTCAAAGGTACATTGCCTGCTGCTTAATACAAAAAGGGAGGTTCTATTTCAATGTCATCACAATAAAATATTTTAGGGTCCACTATTGACCAGAATCACACACAGTACCATTGCTTCTGAGGCTGCTCTAAACTTAAAATATTGCAACTTTCCTGTCATAAAATGCATTTGTATTGGTCCCAGAAAATCCAAGGTAAATGAAAAACCCACAGAATGCTTGAAATGCATAATAAGGACAACAGATCTATTCCCTTACCTTTCCCCCACATTCCACCCTTGCTCTTTTATAAAGGAAAATGTCTTCAGTCTTATCAGTTTCCTTTCACAAACACTCTGCTTCATGTATCCTCGGGAGGCCCATCCACTAAAGGCAGAATGAAAGTGTTTACAGATGGTAGAAAGAGATAGGGGAGGACACCGCCCCTGAGCCAACACTATCTTCCCAGGATCTAGAGACCTAAAGAGAAGAAATTCTAGTCCACAAAACCCCAGTCATAGCTTCAGTTAGGAACTGAAAGTAAATCTTGGAGGTAAAGAATGAAGACAAAACAAAACACGGTTAAAGATTCAGGCTATAAGAAAGGATTAGACAGATAAGCACAAACTGCTTTACAAAGTCAGACTCCAAACAATTCAAGTTTATAGAGACTAGCCTCTTGAATTAAAAAGAACTAAACAAAAAGTAGTACATTTTTTTAAAAAAATGTTTTAAACCCAGATGGCAAACTGTATTTAGCATGTTCATTAAAATAAGCATACAGACTCCATCAACCCAACTGAAAAAAAAGTATGGCTAAGAATCCCAATTTTACCATACTCAAACCATTTCTATTTTATGGTATCACTAATTGATACACCTGTCATCTCTATAACCTCAAGGAACTAGGAACCAAAAGAACATGGTACATGATTTCATTTTAAATCGTTCCATTTTAAAAATCAGGTGATTTTGTGTCTAGAGAAGGGTGGTGAAGGCATGACAAGGAATTACAAGCCAAAATAAGCCAGTGGGAATTAGAAGAACCAGGGCTCTGCTCTTTTCATGCAAAAGAGATACCCATTGTATTAGGCGCCATGTTTTTCCAAGTATGCACAGTGCCCACAGTTAACATTTTGTGAAGATCTAAATGAACACCAGATCTGCCTGGGCTCTTCAAACTCTCTCCATTCAGAGGCCAGACTGGGCCCCCTTCACATCCTGGTAGCACAGTAACTGAAGCCTACCTAAGCTGATGATCTACTTTTTGAGTGTGTTCACTATGGGCAGTATGCTCATTAAAATGTGTGCTGAAAGGTATATTTATTCAGTTCAAATTTCAGATGAATATAGTGGGAAAAAGAGTTTACTACATTCTTTGTAATTCTTCTTTATCTCCAGATAAAAGTGGTTATGACTCTCTAGCAGTGCCTGGCCTGAGTCATTAAAACATCCTTGTTGGAGGGTTGTTTCTTTTCTACCTTGCTTTTTCTCCTAAATATCCATTAACTATCTGACTTGAGGTTTGGGGTTGTTTTAAAGCACAAATAATTGAAATACTGAGTGATACCAAGTTTAAAACAGTTCACCACTGCAAAACTGTAATTATACCACAGCTCAAATCATTTCTGTTATGTACATATCAATGTATCTTTCACTAACAAAATAACTTGTACCTTCTATCACATATATCTTTGAAAAAAGATTACAATTATTTCACTAATATCACAGATTTTTGTTTTATATTCTGTTAAGTGACTTAAGTAACTTTTATTGTAAGAAGAACTATAAATCAGAGCACAGTGCAATGGCCAGGTTACAGTATTTTGTTTATTTATTTATTTATTTATTATAAATTTATTTATTTTATGTTTGGCTGCGTTGGGTCGTCATTGCTGCGCACGGGCTTTCTCTAGTTGCGTCGAGCAGGGGCTGCTCTTCGCTGTGGTGCACGGGCTTCTCATTGCGGTGGTTTCTCTTGTTCTGGAGCACGGGCTCTAGGTGCGCGGGCGTCAGTAGTTGTGGCACTCGGACTCAGTAGCTGTGGCTCGCAGGCTCTAGAGCACAGGCTCAATAGTTGTGGTGTACGGGCTTAGCTGCTCCACGGCGTGTGGGATCTTCCCGGACCAGGGCTCAAACCCGTGTCCCCTGCACTGGCAGGCGGATTCTTAACCGCTGCGCCACCAGGGAGCCCCAAGGGTACAGTATTTTAAAAACAAATTAATTTGAATCTGGTATGCACCTCTTACAAACCTGGGCAAGCCACTTGGCTTCTCTGAAAATCAGAGTCCTCAACTAAAGATGAGAACATCAATATTACATCTCATTTATCTCAGATAAATTATGAGGATCAAATGTGAAAATGTTTTATATACCCTAAAACCCTATATGAAACCATAAAGGAAAGAACTGATAGACTGAATTACATAACATAAAATATTTCTGTATGGCAAAAGACAAAAGACAAATGATAAACTAGAAGAAAATACCTGCAACACATCTGACAAAGGATTAACACCTCTAAAGAATTCCAAAAATTTGATAAGCAAAAGAACCCGAGAAAAAAAAAGATCAAGAAATAGAAGAAATACAAATAAATGAAAAATATGTGGAAAGATGCTCAACCTCGCTGGTAGGCAGAGAAGTGCAAATAAAAGATCAATTTTGCCAAAAATGGGCATTCTCATACACTGCTGTTTTTTGGAGAGGAGGATGGGTAGTATGAAAGTCTACAGTCCTCTGGAAAGATACATGGTAAAATCTTATTATTTAAATTTAAAAAGTCATATATCCCTCAATCAGGGAATCCTACTTTTCATATTTATTTAATTGAACTAAAAACACCAGTATTTAGATATATATTCAGGGATATTTTCATTACTGTTTAGAAGAACAAAAACTGGAAATGCAGCTCCCATCAATAGCAGAAAAGCTGAATAAATCACAGTTGATTCTGTCTATAGAATATTTATCCATTAAAAATAATGAATTCTATGTCTCTGCATCTATTGATCTTGAAATATGTACAAGATATGTATATGTTTGAAAAATTCAAGTTGGAGAATCATATAAATGGTATTATCTAGTTTTGATATATATATATATAATTTTAAGTTTTTCATGTCTATTTTATTAGCCATATGAGAAACATGTGGGAGAAACATACCATAATGTTAAACTGGTCGTCACGAAAGGATGATACTAGCAGGACTGTGTGTGTTTACTTGCGCATGTGTATGCGGGGATGTTTATTAATTTCTGGGGTTACTGACCTGTGAAAGTTAAATGCATTACTTTTTATAATTTAAATTTTTTCAAGAAAAAATAAGTAATTAAGACCAAAAGAAACTGATCATACCCAATATTAGAAAGAATATATGCAAATACATAATTAAAAATAAATAAGGCAGTCCTGCCATATCTTTTTTCAAATAGGAAAAAATAAATCTACCAAGAAAGTTAAAGTATAATATAATGAGTTCTATGCTGGATGCTTTACAATATTCTATCTCACAATTCCTTGTCCCAAACTGCTACCAGAAGTAAAAATAACAGAAGTAAAAGTAGAAAAAGTTAAGCTATGAAACATAATTAAACATATCACTTACAGATGCACAGATAACACAAGTGCTTACACACACACACACACACACACACACACACACACACACACACACCCTACTCTATCACTGAAGGGGAAAGAAAAGCAAAGGTTAGAAGAGAGGCACCTGTTGCTGACGTTGAGGGCAAAGGATGGCAAGAGTAGCCACAGCAGACATTAATAACCAATCATGTGCTTGTCTCTTTGGAGCTGGGAGCAGCCTCAGAATTCCACTACCAACTCAGAGTCGTAAAGCAGGAGAAACCTATCTGCCTTCTCTGGCTCAGGAAGGCAGCTAGCCTAGCTGACCTTGCTGGAGGAAAAAGGTTTCCAAGTCTGAACCACTGATGAGATGGACTCCTCTGCCTACTCTTTCTTGCCTAAGCAGTTCAAGAGCAGGTTTTCAAAAGTATTCCTTCAATAAATGCTACTAAAATGCTCATTCTTGATCCGCTTCCAAGAAAGGCTGCAATGGTGTAGTTTTAGGGATTGTGGAACAATAGATGCCTCCCTACCTGGCGGCTGATGTGAAATTCCATTAACATACATGTTTTCATTCCATAATAGACTTTTCTTAATTTTTTTTTTTTTTTTTTTGCGGTACGTGGGCCTCTCACTGCTGTGGCCTCTCCCGTTGCAGAGCACAGGCTCCGGACACGCAGGCTCAGCGGCCATGGCTCACGGGCCCAGCCGCTCCGCGGCATGTGGGATCTTCCCGGACCGGGGGACGAACCCGTGTCCCCTGCATCGGCAGGCGGACTCTCAACCACTGCGCCACCAGGGAAGCCCGATTTTTCTTGATTTTATATGGTTACAGCATACCAGCATGAACTGGTAATATCAGATACCTGCCCATTTTGATAGGTTTTGTGTCCTCCTTACCTTAAACCAGCAGTTGTCAAATTGTGACCTCAAGACTAGTAGCATCGACACCACCTTGGAACTTACTGGAAATGCAAATTATCAGGCCTCACCCCAAAATGAATGAATCAGAAACTTTGGGGTAGGAAACCAGCTCATTTTTCAACAAGCTTTCCAGCTTGTTCTGATTCTGATAACCACTAAAGTTTCAGAACCACTGCCTCAAACTACCCATGTGAAAACAGCATCTATGTATGCAGGTATTTTTATCCTGCATGCCTGCAAAGTTTAACAGTAATAACGCTATTTCAAAAGCATAACATGTAACAACATCATTAAGTAAAGTACATTTGTTGTTTGTTTGTTTTTTTTTAACGTAGCTAATTTTTTTTTTTTTTTTCAAGAAACTCTGTTCCTAGAAGTCAGTAACGGAAGTTACTAAAATAGCTATGGCCATCACCAGAATTGCTTCTAACCTCACTGCCACAGACAAGCAAAATACACGACCAATACCTCCCCACACTAATGATGTAGTTTGAAGAGCCTGCCTTTTGGCTAGAACTCCTGCTGTTTATGGTACTTGCCTTTTTTTTGCATCACCAGCTGTAAAATAACTTTACTTAAATAAATATATAAATCCATACTCCACTGTATAGGACAATTCAACAAACACAGATGATCTAACATCTACTATACATAAGATACCATATGAAGAACAGCATGTAAGGCCCCAACTTGAACAAATTTACTAACTATTTGGAGAATACCATGCAGCATGTGGCAGAGACTCCCAGATTTCCACCAAAATCTGTTCTTCCCCCTTCCCTGCTACACAATATTTCCCAGATTCCTTTGCAGTACACTGCTTGTATGAATAGCTCGTACTAATAGAATGTGAGAAGTGATATATGACTTTAGACATCTTAGACTTTAAACAATCGAATATGCTTCTCCTTCTGTCCTGCCCCCAGAAACCTGGACGTGGTGGCCACAGGGCTTCAATCATGCAAATGACAACAATGTGTCAGGGGATGGGGGCAAACAGACTTGAGTCTGGATCTCTGAATAAACACAGGTCCCCCAACCTGGATCATAACTACAAGGACTTGCATAAATGAGAAAAACATCTTTGTCATTTAAGCCACTGTATTCTTAGGTCTCCTTGTTATGGCAGCCTAGCATAGTCTGACTCATAGACTATATAAATCCTTATATACTAAGTGGTACAATACATAAGGAGCTACAGAGAGGTGCTCCCCTCTATAGGGGGCACCAGAGAGAGAACAGAAGTTGTAGGAGCACAGTAGTGGGAAGACTGTCATCCCCCCAACCCCAAACCACAAGCAAAGTACAAGGAAGACTTGAGAGAGGGTGTGGCATTCATTTACTGGGGAACAAGTTGCTGCATCTGGTGCTGTGAGTCATAATGCCATTCACAGGGATTTCAGTTTGACGGTCCTACTTACAGCTGTGTCTCAGTGAGCACTGAGACCGCAGTGGTTCTGAACCATTTCTGAAACCCTGATGAGACTTCAGACCACCCACCCAAAAATATATGTGCAAAAAAATGTTCTCACCCATAAAAATTTCTGTACCATTTCAAGAGGCTTGTGCCCCTTACCCCAAGTTCATGTACAGACCCGCTGATACAAAGATTTTGTGGTAGAGCTTACATCTGAAGAAAAATGATGTACATTCTTCATCAGAACAACATGGATTTTGTGAAGGTTTTCACACACAAAAATGATGGACAAGCAAATGTCACTGGCTATGTTGTATTATGTACTACAGGAACATAATAAAAAATGACAAAGAAATACAAAATGGAAGCAAAGTCATGAAGAAAGATATCCAGAAAATGTTAGCCATAAACCCCAGACCCAGCTCCAGGCCTTTACAGCTATGAACATTAGCCCTGCTTCAGATCACAGAGTGCCCAGATCTTGGTTTCTAAATACTAGCCCCAATAAAAAGAACCAAGGCTCTTTGGAAAACTGGTTGAACCCAGAGCTGGGGCAGTGAAAATATAAGATGCACTTGGATAGTCTCATGGGGTCAGAAAATTAAAAAATGAGGCAGTGAAGGGTGGTGGGGAGGTGGAGATAGAAACTTGTCTAAAGGCACAGGAGGCAACCTGAATTCCCACTGGCCAAAGTTGGGGCAACTTAAATAACAAAATACACAACAATAGTAAAACCGAAATAAATATCCATGTGGCATACTGGTATAAACAAACAAACAAACAGGGAGAAGGGACAACTTCTTCCTTCTCTCCCCAAATACTTAATAATCAGGAAGAGAAAAATAGTAAATTTCCTAGTGGAGAATCCTAGCAGACACCACCTTAACCAAGCGAACAAGGTAACAAATAAAGACAATGCACTGAGACGGGCTCATCAAGGCTGTGCTATCCTTCCTAATGACACTTAACCACGGTCTAATCATGAGAAAACATCAGACGAACTCGAAATTCAGTGACATTCTACAAAATACCTGTCCAGGACTCTTTAAAAATATCAAGGTCATGAGAGACAAGGAAAGACTGCAGAACTATCACAGACCAGAAACTAAAGAAACGTGACGACTAAATGCAATGTGGGATGCTAGATTGGATCCTGGAACAGAAAAAAAGGATGCTAGAAGAACCTATGAAATTCAAATAATTTCTATATTGTACCATAACTGTTCTATGTTTATTCTAAATGTTAACATAAAAAGAAGCTGGGTGGGGCTTCCCTGGTGGCGCAGTGGTTGAGAATCCGCCTGCTGATGCAAGGGACACGGGTTCGTGCCCAGGTCCGGGAAGATCTCACATGCCGCGGAGCGGCTGGGCCCGTGAGCCATGGCCGCTGAGCCTGCACGTCCGGAGCCTGTGCTCCGCAACGGGAGAGGCCACAACAGTGAGAGGCCCGCGTACCACAAAATTATAAAATTTTATAGGACATAAAAAAGAAGGCAGGAGTAGGGAAAATACACTAAATTCACAGGATAAAAAAAGCTAACAATTCTCAATAAAGGTTAAGATGGATTACTATTTTGAATTTAAAAGTGGGGAGGGACTATTTTGATCTTGTTGACCCTGTAATACTTTTTAAATTAACTAATGGTCCAGTTAATTAACATTGAGTTCAATCTTCCTTCATGACAAAGATAGAGAAAAGGAAAAACAATGCTTTTTTAAAAATTAAATAGGGGAATTGAAATATGTAAGTGCAACAAAGAATCAAAATTAAAGATGAAAAAAGTGAAATAAAATAAAAGTTAAACAGCCCCCCCAAAGAAAAACAAAAAAAAAATTAAATAGGGGAAAACATAGAAATACTTATTAAACAGAAGAAATTTAGGTTAGCGTTTAAATTACAGACTTCTAAAAGTTCTCTAAACATAATGTGGTATCTAGACTGCATCTGAAACACAAAAAGGATATTAGTGGAAAAACTAAGAAACCTGAATAAAGTCTGGAGTTTATCTAATAAGTAATGTGCCAACATTAGTTTCTTAGTTTTTACAAAAATATCATGGTAATGTAAGACTTTAACAACAGGGGAAACTGGGTGATAGGTACAGGAACTCTCTGTAGTATCTTTGCAACTTTTCTGGAAATCTTCATTTATTCCAAAAGAAAAATTTATTAAATTTATGTCTTATCACTTTCGGTTATATAAACAATTCCTGCATAGGAGCATGTTGTTATATTAAGCCACATTGTTTTACTTGATTACATGGCATATATTTTTTTTCACACATGTACATATATACATATCTCATGGCACACATGGTTAAACTCACAGAATATCATTAAGACTCAAATGGAATAAGCTGACCTATAGTCACATATTTGGCTCACAAATCTTATCAATTATCAATTAAAAAGTACTTATTTTGAGTTTACTTTGTACCAACCAAGTCCCATCCCAAGTGCTGTGAATTCCAATTTCTTTCATGTAACATAAGTCTAGTAAAATAGAAAGGCATGTAAATAATTAGAGAACCATGTAAAGACTAACACAAGAAAATAGAGATCAAGGTGAAGAATACCACAGTAAAAACACACAAGAGTTAGGCACACAAAAAGAAGGGATGATTGATTACTTGGTAGACAGAACAGACTGTTTCCTAGCGAAGGTGGTAGTTGAACTGAGTCTGGAATGAAGACTGGGAATTCACCAACCATAATGAAGACAGGATATTTGGGGAAGGGGAGATGATGTCTCAAAGGCACAGGGACAGGAGAATCCAAGGCATATTTGAAAGTGGCAAAATGTTAGGAGAGAATGCTAGCCCATGGCCACAGCACAACAGCTACACAAAAAGCTAGAGAAGCAGTGGTGTGTTTGTGTGTGTGTGCGCGTGTGTGTGTGTAAATGGGAGACAATGGATGAAATTAAGTTCAAAACTCCCAAGTTGACAGAAGAGGAATATTTAATTGTAATTCAAATCCAAGTCTCTAAAGAGACTCTTGGTTCAACACCGTATTACAGTAATCCTACCATAAAAGAAAGATTTAAACTGCAAAGAATTTTAAATGCACATGGTCTAGACAGGAAGAAAATGGTAGGATAATGTGTCCTCAAATAATATATGAAAAATACAACTCAGTGCTTTCTGTTCTTTAAATCAGAATTGAATCCTGGATTTAATGAAGAGAAATCCCTTACTGTCCATGATGCCATAAGCAATTAAGACCAGCTAGAACTCATTAATTGCTGAAAAAATAGCCATAATATTCTCATTCTGTTTATCCAATGCAGCTTGGTATTCAAGATCAACAGCAATCTAAAAAAGGGGGAATGTAAAAAAAAAATGAATAAATGCATAGGAACAAAGATGCCATTTGATATTAAAAGGGAAAATTATCATTTAATTCTGTCCCAGGTTTTTTAATACTCTTGAACTCATGCTGTGAGGAGCTTCCTCATTAAACCAAATGTAAAAATGTAAAGGACATTTATTCCCAGAACCCAGAATCAAATTTTGATAACAAAACAAATTTTTTTTAGTTAGAAATAAAGACCCCCTTATTATCACCGCCAAACTATTCATGTTTTTTAAATTATCACTGAAGTAGATGAACAAGTTTTATATAGAAATCTCTTTGATAATTCACACTTCAAATAAGACCACCAAAGTCATCTCTTTCAGCTTTGAAAGCCACCAAAGAAAGCATTAATTTAAAAAATTAAAATAACCCTGTATTGTACTTAGGAATAGATAAATTGGATATTAAAGCTTAAACATTATTTGGAAGAAAGCAATGGCACATTTTAAAAATTAGCTTTTCTTCTCCGAAATACTGATAGAACCATTCTGGACAACAGTACTACGTCTTTACTCCTTAGAAGATACAATTACTGGCTACTAATCGTTTTTTGTTGTTGTTGTTGTTGTTTTAAATACTTAAAGGTGGCTCTGTTTGTCTGATATCAAATTTTGAGGTCATATGTAACATTTATTCCCTCTTGTTTCAAATATCCAGGGAAGCTCCTGTCCAGCATGTATAGCATAAGAATAAGGAAGAAAACAAAAATAAATAAAAACAAGTGTTCTGTCTCTTAAAATACTATTTGAATCACGACACAGAATTAATGTTATCCTTATCCTGGTTCTTATATAACGATCTCCATAAAAATGTCTATAAAACTGTTCCACAGTACGATGGAATAAATGAAGTATTTCTGCCAGATGAAATTTACTATGTAAAATAAAAATTCTCTTCCTAATTTTTTAAAGCAGAGGAACAGAATTACTGTGACTAACTAGAAATAACATTTCTAAATAAAAATATTAAAGAAAATGACTGGGGTGCAGGGTAGGTAGCTATCACGAATGGCCCACCACAAGTTTTATCAATGGTCTCAGGTGTGATTACCACTCATATTCATGCTTTCCCTTCCATTCAGAGGAATCCAGCCAATCTCTGAACAAGGCTTCTGCTGGGCACTGATGGTTCCCCAACTCCACAGCCCCTTTACCCCTGCTTAATTTTTTAGATGTATCCCAAAGGGAGACAAGAAGTTAAAACTCTTCCTTCCAGAAGGAACAAAACAAATGATAGACCCTTGCGAGCTGCTTTAGTCAGAAGGGAAAAAGACCCCCTCAGGCTGCAGACGGAGCCAAGGCATCCTCAGCAGTCTGGAAAGCAACCTACCCACTAGGAAGGGGAAGGGGGAGAGGGAAGCAGAGGAAGAGGAAAGAGAGGACAGGGGAGCCGCATGAACAAGAAACTAAAGAA
This sequence comes from Physeter macrocephalus, assembly GCF_002837175.3. Taxonomy (NCBI): domain Eukaryota; kingdom Metazoa; phylum Chordata; class Mammalia; order Artiodactyla; family Physeteridae; genus Physeter; species Physeter macrocephalus. Next base: position 62,499,527 of record NC_041222.1, read on the forward strand.
CTAAAGAAGCAGGACTAGACAAAAAGGAGCAGTGAAAAATAAGTTCTACTAATAGAAATACAAATTCAGTTCATGGGGTATTTTTCTTTTTTTTTTTTCAGGACCAAGGTTTTAAATGAAATTTAAAGCTCTTGTTTTCATTCCTCCTATCAAATGTAACAGTATCCCCACTACACATGCTTCTTATTCCATTCATCTGTAAACCATTCCTGTCAACTCTCAAATGCAGGTCTAGTCAATCTCAAGGTCACTGGGCACACATGCTTCTCCATTTAATAGGTTTGGGATACAACCTCGTTGCTGTAAGATTTTTTTAGCTCTTTTAATGTGTCAGTCCAGGCTTTTAATACCTTTCATCAAACTATTACTCATAACTGGTCTCACAAGACCCATAGTAGTCTAGCTTGAAGCCTGACCCTCTAAATTTACATGTTGTGACATTCTTTGAAGGCATTTATTAAAAATCATGACAAGGCTATTTGTACTGAGACCTAATAAGCAATATCTTTTGTAATTTTGCCCATAGCTAAGAAAGGTTTGGAGGTCCATAAGGTGGGCAGGGCGGAGGGTTGCTGTGGAGAAGATATGTATGTTTAAGATTAGAGAGCACTATAAATAGTTCATGTGAAAAACTTCATAAGGCACTAGGAATGTAAAAATCAAGTAAAACCAACAAATGTTTATTAGGCAATCAGGCGCCCATGAGCTGCCAAGCACACTGCTGACAATGATGAACTTTTTATAAAGTAAACTTATCAAAGTTTAGTGTACATGCATAGAGAAAAGTGAAACAAATCATAAGTGTACAGCTTTGATAAACTTCTCACTAAATCAACAAACCAGAGTCACCAACACCCAGTTCAAGAAACACATTATAAGCTTCTCAGAAGCCTGCTCCTCCAAACTCAACATATCCAAGGTAGCATGATTCTTTTTCTGAGCTTTAGAATAAAAGAACCATAGAATACACATTCTTTTGTGTTGGGACTCTTAAACTGTTATGTTTGTGAGATTCATTCACATTGTTGAGTATAGCAGTAGTTGGTTCATCCTCACTAATGTATAGAATTATATTTTTCCACTGTAGGAATATTCTACAATGTATTTATCCATTCTAGAGTTGATGGACAGTTTTAAGTTATTATGAGTAGTTCTGCTATGAATATTCTTGCACATGTCTTATACATGTACCCACACATACACACACACATTCCTAGGAGTAGAATGTCTGGATCATTGAATATGTCTATGTTTAACTTTACTGGCAGTTTTCCAAAGTGCTTGCACCAATTTACATTCCTACCAGCAGTTCTACATTCCTGTCAACACTTTATTGTCTTTCTTAATTTTAGCCATTCTGGTGGGCGTGTAGAGGAATTACATTGTGGTTTAATTTGCATTTCCCTAAAGACTAATGAGGTTAGGCAACTTTCATATGTTTGTTGTACATATTGGACACTCTCATGAAGTGTCTGTTAATGTCTTCTATCCACTTTTTCTCTTGGGTTGGCTGCCTTTTCTGTATTGATTTGGCCGAGTCCTTTATATATTCTGGATACAAGTGCTTGGGCAGAAGCTTTTAATCTATTTGGTACAAACATGATATCACATATGAAAAAGGTCTACCTATTACTTCTAAAGCCTATGATTTTTTTCACTAAAGATCCTACATCTTAACAAGCAAAGTTATTGTAAGATATAGTTTCTACTATGGTAGCTCTTTGGAATTGAAGCCAAAAACTAATTAAATTAGAACATTAGAAGCTTCATTCAGAACGTCATATAGGTACTTCTGGCCTTCTAACATAATGCATTGTAGAAAATGTGCTCAACTGAATATCCAAGAGTCAAATCTGAAAAGTCAAACAGACTTAATGAAGTGCCACAATTCTAAAACACCTTTATTTCAGAACAACATCATTAACTTTGCAACATCTCTGGATGAGGGGAAAAGACATTAAATGAACACATTTATTGTAAGATATCTGAAGATCATAAATGAGAAAAGTGGTACACCTTAGAATCAAAGAAGCAGATTAAATGTTTTAAGAGATGATCTATTCCCAGTGCAATAGAAGTTTATTAAAATCCCTAATTATCTCTCATGTTTTTAGAAACAACCTTCAACAAAATAGTTCCAGCATTCAGTACATGTTCATTAATTGTGTTCTTTTGCTCCATCATTAAGCACAGCTTAAATCTAATGAGCATCTAATTGAGGTTAAAGACCCATCCTAATAATTTCCATCTTGATCTCAATCACATTAAGATTATAGGCTACACTACTGTGTGTGTATATATATAAATACATGCACGTGTGTGTTCTCATACATACACAAAACCTTTCTATGATTTCAACTTATTTTTATAAAATGGGGTAATGCAATTAAATATTTAATGGATTACACAAATACATATTTCTGTGTAGACAGGGATGGCAGGTCACCAAAACCCAACTGGTAGCTGAAAGGCAGCTATGTTAGTTTCCTCTGACTGCTGTAACAACTAACCACAAACTTGGCGGCTTAAAACAACACAAATTTATTCTCTCACCCGTTCTAGAGGCCAGAATTCCGAAATCAGTTTCTCTGAGAAGAAATTAAGATGTCAGCAGGGCTGCGCTCCCTCCAGAGACTCTACAGGAGAATCTGTTCCTCGCCTCTTCCAGCTTCTGATGGCTGCAGGCATTCCTTGACTTGTGGCCCCATCACTCCCATCCTTGCCTCCATCTTCACATTGTCTCCTCTGTGTGTCTATCAAATCTCCCTCTTCTTTCCTCACCTTAGGATCTTTACTTAATCAAATTTGCAAAATACTTATTTTCCAAATAAGGTAAGATTTACAGATTCTAGGGACTAGGACATGGACAAATCTCTGGACCACCTTTCAGTCCACTACAGCAGCCTACTGTAGGATTGTTCAAAGTACTCATCAGTTCGTATATCAAAGCCCCATCCAAGTGTAGGAAGGGTAATGTAGGGAACTTCAACCTGTACTGTATGAAAGTTCAGGGTGCACCAAAGTGTAATGTCCAGAAAAATCAGACTGCCAGTGTCATACTCTAAATGTCCATTAGAAGTAAGTGTCTAGCACAGGGTTATCAACTCTGGCTAAACATTAAATCACCTGGGAACATTTTACAACTACTGATGCTAGGGCCCCACCTGAGACCACTAAAATTAGAATCTGGGTGTACAGCACCGGTTTGGGGATTTTTGTTTGCTAGTTTTTTTAAACTCAGGTGATTCAAATGTGCCACCAAGGTTGAAAAACCTCCATCTCTAGCAGAAAAAAAAAACAAAATAAGATGGAATACTTAACTACACAGGGAAAGATCTGTTTTGTTTTTATAACCAATTTAATGGAACCACTTTTTCTCCTTAGGGAGAAAGAGTATCCTTAATAATCATGTTCTTAATTTAATTTGAAAATATGTTGAGATCAGAAGTTCTAAAAACTTACATCTATAACTCTTTTAGCCAAATCAGGATATGTGAACAGGATGGCCAACCAAGAAATAGTACAAAGTTTTATTACAAGGAAATTTTATTATAATCTAATTATAATCAAATTTGTTTATTTAGTTGACACTGCTTTAACTATATCAAGCAGTGCTAGCCTAGAACAAGCAACTCATGAAAATATTCATGTTATACTGAGATCATTTTAGAAGTATGCCTACTGTTTCACGATTTTATTTTTATATGGAAGACCATTATTAAGGCATTATTAGTAGACCATTATTAAGGCATGGGAAATGACAGTCAAGACTTAAAGATGATAAATCCAGTTTTCTATCACCCAGGCTAATTATCCAAACTGAGATTTTGTGTTCACATCTCTGATTCCTCTTCCTCCTTTCTGGAGCTACTCTTTTATCCAGATACCTAAGGGTTTTTCACCATCTCCACTACAGAGAAACAAGGGAAACTCAAAAGTCAGTCCATTCTATTTCTAAATGTATTTTTTTTTTGAAATGCTTCTTATTAGAAAAAGGGAAACCTATATATGTCAAAGGTTGGACATATAACATTACTGTTTGTTAACTCTGCTTAGAAATATTTTTATTTTGTTGATCAGTATGATAAGTACTGATCAACAAAAGCCAGCAAAAAACAGTACCTCAATATACTGATTTCACAAATAAAGGAGGATCAGATCAGGAAGTAATAAAAAGGTTGGCTCTCCATTATTACCCCTACTTGCCATTACGCGAATAAAAATTACCAAGACTAGAACATACATGTTTTAATATGAAAACTGTAAGAAAGAGTCACTAAACTTTTGATTTGAGATATGCATTTCATTTTTATACAATGAAAGGCAAAATGTATGCCCAGGGGAAAAAGCACTTCAAAGCCCCTTAGAAAATATTCCACCCAACTCACCTATCAAATTTTTCAGAGCTTAGATCAGCCAAGAAATAGAGGTTAAGCTGTCAGTTCCTAGATGACATAAAGGGGAATTTATCCAACAACTTTCTTTCAAAATCTGAAAAATATTCTTCAGAAATTCACACCTATTTTACATGTCCTGCTCTCTGGTAAATAACTTCACAGAAACAATTACTGAATATAAACCGGTATTTAGTCAGCCACAATGTGAAAGTCTTTTGTAAACTGCTTATACATTTTAGATGAATTATGGATTATATCTTTTATTTACAACTTACTTTTTACCCAAATTTATTTTAATACATCTACTTATATTCTTTGATACCTCTTGTTTTCTCCCTCAAAAAGCAAAATCCAAGAATAGCCTAGTTTTGCTTTTAGCTTTTATCATGACAGACTACCCCTTGTTTTCCCCCCTCTATCCACTGCACAGTTGCTTTTTCAAATACATTTTCTTTTCAACTCTGTATTCATTTGTTTTCTTTGTATCTTTTTTAAAGCATTGCTTGACTTTATCAAGTACTTAATTAGGATTTCACCTTGGTGGTGGCCACTCTTATTTCTATAGACTCCTCATTGAGAAGCAAGTTTCGCTTCTCATTTATCTTCCCCTAAACTTTTCTCTTTTTTCTCACTTCCACTAGCAATATTAAGTTCAATCAATTTCTAAGACAGGAAGTATGACACTAAATGTGTAATTGCATTTTACATTAGACTAAAAAACTGTTGGTTCCCTGTCATTTTCAAAATATAAAATACACAAAACAGTCGTTAAAAACAAATTTTAAAAATCTTTGAGGAGAAGGATGGCTTGATGTCTCCTATCATAGTCCTAGTAAGATCTCTCAATCATATCTGTTTAACAATCTGGGTAAACTACTTATTTACAGGAAGGCTAAAAAACTCAATCTTAGGTTATACTAAATAACTAAAATATTTACAAAACATCCACTGTTTGTTAATATAGTGATAGGCAGCACTATTCCAAATCCCACAAAAATGACCAAATTAAATTAATCTCAAAGTTGCTTTCATAGATGCATTCAATTACAGATTTGGTACTAGCCCCTAAATGTCATCATTTTAAGCAAAAGATTAAACCTTACAGCCTTCGTTTAATCTGTAAAATTAAGATATTCAAGTATATGAGAAAGTCTTTGCAATAGTCTAGAAAATATTGCTTGACCATTTAAAAAAATTCACCAGAAACACTTTAAAGAGTTTTCTGTTGTTGTTATTGTTGTTAGACATACGGTATGGAAAACTAGAAAATGTAGAAATATATATAAAAGTTAAAATCACATAAACCTACCAACCAGGAAAAACCACTCTTAACATTTATAGACTAGAAGAAGACATCAAAATGTTATATGTTCATAAATGTGAAAAATTAACACAGTTGCAGTCATATGGTATATAATTTGGGTCTACTTTTCCAACTTATATCATAAACTCTGTCCTCTGTCATTAGAGTATCTAAGAAAATGTCATCTTAGTGGCTGACATCTACCATCAGAAAATTTAACAGTTACTACACAAAATGCAGATTTTCAAAGGAGGAGTATTTAGCAAATATATTTGTGAGATTTTTGTAAGACATGTTTTTGGAAAGCTGCTTTTGTAGAGGAATTGTTCCAACTTTTAAAAAGCAAATAAGGCAAACAGCAATGGCAATGATGGGGACAAAAATCTTCATTACAGATCCATGTTTAGAGTTTTCCATGTCTGAAAAAGTTGGGGAAAGGTCCAATTGAAACCTGTTCTGCTTCAGTCCTATATATAGGCAACCAATTTCAAATAATTCAAAGTTTAAAATTAGTTATGAATTGACAGAATCACGTGAAAAGTTCTGAGCTTCGGTAGCACTGCCCTTCATTTTTACCCAACCTTGTCCTACTTGGATGAATGGAAAATGAGTTTGAATTAAAAATATGCTGTTTTCTGCAGAGCCCCTCTCAATAAGCAAACGAAACCCACCAGCACTCACAAAACTAGAAAAAAATTGTTTAAAGCTGACACTAACCATGGTCTATACAAACAAGAACGAGCATTCCGAAATACAAATTCTAAGTCTTCCACAGGCACGTAAACAGCACAATCAGGTCTACCCCAGCAAGCTCTGGTGCCAAAGAGGCCAGAGCTTGCAACGCTTTTTTAGACACAACGGACTTTTGTTTTGTTTTTTAGATGTTGGAGGTAGGAGTTTATTAAGTTATTTATTTATTTTTGCTGTGTTGGGTCTTCGTTTCCGTGCAAGGGCTTTCTCCAGTTGTGGCTAGCGGGGGCCACTCTTCATCGCGGTACGCGGGCCTCTCACTATTGCGGCCTCTCTTGTTGCGGAGCACAGGCTCCAGACGCGCAGGCTCAGTAGTTGTGGCTCACGGGCCTAGTTGCTCCGTGGCATGTGGGATCCTCCCAGACCAGGGCTCGAACCCGTGTCCCCTGCATTAGCAAGCAGATTCTCAACCACTGCGCCACCAGGGAAGCCCGACACAACGGACTTTTAATAGAAACCAAGAGGAAGGAAGGAAATGCACATCCAAAAAAATCAATCAGAAGATATCTGAGTAATGAGAGACAAAATAGTTACTGAAAGAAAACTGCATTCGCTCAGCAGAAACAGACACTGCAAGGAACACATTTAGGATTACAACAGGTACAATGTGATGGGCACTGAAGCAGCAGGGTCTTGGAGGAGATGTTCCCCACAATTCAGTACACTCCAAGAGACCTGATTAGCTGATCATCTCAACTCCCACCTGCTCCACATCCGAAAGACACCATCACGTGCTCAAAACAGTTTCATGCTGGCAAATGTTAAAAACAGACAAGTGGGAGGATGCCCATCCATATCTCAGCCTAGAAATATCCGAGCAAGGCATAAATTAGGCCCAATGAGGTGGCCTTTTATTATTATTATTTATTTATTTATTTATTTTGCGGTACGCGGGCCTCTCACTGTTGTGGCCTCTCCCGTTGCGGAGCACAGGCTCCGGGCACGCAGGCTCAGCGGCCATGGCTCAAGGGCCCAGCTGCTCCACGGCACGTGGGATCTTCCCGGACCGGGGCACGAACCCGTGTCCCCTGCATCAGCAGGCGGACTCTCAACCACTGCACCACCAGGGAAGCCCTGAGGTGGCCTTTTAATCCGTCAAGAGGCAGACAGGGCTATGTGATTCTATTACTAAACAGGGGGTTGTGGTAGTGAGAGGAGAATGCCTCAAACTTATAAGGACCTCCTGCACTTATTAAATATAAAACAGCTTTTAAAAGTCCATCACAGGTATATTTCTGACTGTAATTTTTAAAAGGGGATTTTTTTTTCTTAATGTAGTCAAGCAGGCAAAAAGCCAATCAATCCATTAAAAAATCAAAGAGACAGAGAAATCTATGCTTTCTCATTAATTCAGCCATGCAAAAAGCAATACTACTGGCATCTTGTTTTTTTCTTTTTTTTCACTGGACAGCAGTGGATAAATGGATAGCAGAACAGGAAGTCGAAAATACCTTTGTAATATTTATCTTACAACTGGGACAGAGCTCATACTTCTGGTTCATGCCATACCCTTGGGCAAGAGCAAGTGTCCCATGTTATAGCAGTACGTGCAATGACAAAAGAAGCACGTCATCATGAAAAAGTCATTTCTGACTCTAGATTTTGATGGCTATCATTTAGGCAGAAAGAATACACTGCTTTTATCCAACTGGTCCCCTCAACCCCCTTAACGGTGAGAATTTCATAAAAACCACTGTGCTAGGTGGTAAATTTAATATGCTATATCCCTATGGTTCTTTTGTTACCAGTCTAATAAGCCATAATTAGCTTAGAAGAAAAAGTTAAGTAAAGGAGAAGGTAATACCATAGGCGAGACAAAGCGACCCTATTTCCTGGTTGCACAACACTTTAATCAGACTCCCTGCAATTTAAATTCGCTCTTGAATGCTGATGAGTATTCCTGAAGGGTAACCTTTTGTAGACAGAATGGTTTTTTTTAAATAAAATCTACTGTGTGCATTTTTTTTATTACAAAGTTATTGCAAACTATCCAGCCAAGGCTATTTCTTCTCAGCTCAGTATGTGACTCTTCCTGCAGGTAGTGGCTGTTTAACTAGAAAAACAAAAACACTGCCAACAGGCACATGCTGTGCAGAAAATATAAGTGCTGCATTTATAGACAGGAGCAGCTTTGTAGAACATCTAAGATCGGCAGCCCAAATGAAGAACAACCATCTGGTTCTTCACTTATAACTAGAGTTTCAGCCACACAGACATCTAGGACCATGAAACCTAGGTGCCTGCACTGCCCATGTCAAGCTATCAACGGGAAGCCACTCAGTAGCCAATTATTTAAGGTCACATACAAGATGTTCAACACACGCATTCATGGACAGTTACTTTTCAGTTAATTGTATATATTAAAAATATTACACATTCCAAAATGGCTTGGAAAAAACAGACAAGCACTCAATGTTATTACAGCTGGGCAAGAAACTGCTAAGACTCAACAAAGGTATACTCCCATAGAGGACTGGTGCTATACACAGGTGTGTCTCCCTTGATGCCCGAGATGTATGCTATAAAAGTGAAAATATTCCACTTGTCTGGGTGAGGGGGTGGGGTGATTTTTAATACGCTAGAGAAATGTAAAATGTAGAGGAAAATATGGGTAACATTCCTTTTGTACAAGACATTTTAGATACACCTTCTTATCCAAAGAACTTTTACTTCCCTAGAGATGATCATCTCACCATTCACAAACATCTTGAATCATGCTCTCATCCATGATTTTCCTAATAAAAGAACACCTGAGGCTGTTTATTCATTTACACTTTAAAAAAAAAAAAAGAGTCCTGCCCCTTGATATATATACATCTCAAACAAATCCTTGGTTCCAATGTGGACTTTCGTGTGTTTATTTTTCAAATATTGGAATAATTCAAATATAAAGCAACACAAGCTATAAAAGTTAAACGTAGTTAAAACACCAAGAAAATGAAATTTAAAAGCACTAGCATTAAATTTAAAACTTCAGATCCTTCAGATGATTTATTGCCATGTGAAAATAAAGTCTAAACTGCAAAATTTATTTGACAGACATGGCATATTATAAGCACTCCAATATCAAAATGTCATCATGGTTTATGCTGTTCAAATACATTAATCTTCATCATACCCTAGGTTTTATACATACATTAAAAAAACTAATTACAAACCAGAAGACAAATGATAAACTACATGGCAACATTTGTAATATCCCTTAATATAAATGTAACATTCATATAATCATTAAAAGATTTTGAAACCTCCACTGACCTAAGAATGTATAATCATCTATTACACCATCTGGGTGTTAAGAGTTCTCAAGGACAGAAATAATGTGTGCCCCATTTGTTCATTATTTCTGGTGGAACTAGAAAGGTTGGCCACCTCAGAACCCAAGAATTTAGCAAGTGTTTTAGCTTTTATTTTTAATATTCAAAGTAATAAAATACACGCTTATACAGCATTTAATATGTGCCAGGCACTGTATTTAATTCACTTTGCCCTCTGAATATTCCTGTGAGGTAGCTCCTAACACTAACTTCATTTTATACATGAGGAAACTAAAACAAGAGGCAAAAAATAATTATTTGCCCCAAATTTACAGCTAAGATTCAAACCCGGGCAATCTAGCTGCAGAGTCTTAACCATTTTCCCACATTTCTAGAGTACAGCATATTAAACAATCCCAACCTTCCTCCCTGCCTTCCCACCTCCATCTGAAGACCAGGAATACCTGACGAGGCAAACATTCCTAACTAAATTCACACCATCTGCCATCCCTTTTGAATAAGTAGATTTACATACTCAAAGTTGTTCCAAACATGCTTGAGGTGAAAGGGAAAAAGAGAAAAAACAAACTGCCTTGTACTTCTGGGAAAGAGATACTGGATACAAAAATGCAAAAAGTTAAAAATTAGAAAGAATTAGAGAAGCCATTATCAATAGAGATTTCTAAACAATCCTAATCAGACCCTTAAAAACATGGGGAAAAAAAAAACCAATGATTTTTTAAAATTACTATAATAGGGTAATCAAAACAGTAAGGTACTGGCATAATGACATACAGACCAATGGAACAGCATAAAGAGTCCAAAAATAAACCCCGCGGGTATATGGTCAAATAAGCTTTGACAAGGTGCAAAGACTACTCAATGAGAAAAGGATAGTCTCTTCAACAAATGGTGCTGGGAAAACTAGATATCCACATGCAAAAGAAAGAAGCTGGACCCTTAACTTACATCCTCCACAAAAATTAACTCAAAATGAATTGAAGACCTAAACGTAAGACCTGAAACTATAAAACTCCTAGAAGAAAACATAGGGGGAAAGCTTCATAATGGTGAATTCGTTAAGGATTTTTTAGATATGATGCCAAAAGCACAGACAACAAAAGAGAAAAAGAGACAAATGGGACTACATCAAATTTTAAAACTTCTGCACAACAAAGGAAACAATAAAGAGAGTGAAAAGGCAGCCTATGGAATGGGGAAAAAATATTTGCAAACCATGCATCTGATCAGGAGTTAGTATCCAGAATATATGAAGAACTCCAACTCAATAACAAACAGAAATCCCAATTTAAAAATGGGCAAAGGATGTGAATAGACTTTTTTTTTTTTTTTTTTTTTGCGGTACGCGGGCCTCTCACCGCTGTGGCCTCTCCCGCTGCGGAGCACAGGCTCCGGCCGCGCAGGCTCAGCGGCCATGGCCCACGGGCCCAGAACCCGCGTCCCCTGCATCGGCAGGCGGACTCTCAACCACTGCGCCACCAGGGAAGCCCTGAATAGACATTTTTCAAAGAAGATATATAAATGGCCAAGAAGCATATGTAAAGATGCTCAACATCACTAATCATCAGAGAAATACAAATCAAAACCACAATGAGACATCATTTTATACCTGTCGGAATGGCCACTATCAGAAAAAAATAATAAATGTTGACAAAGATGAGAAGAAACTGGAACCCCCATATACACTATTGATAGGAATATAAATTGGTTCAGCCACTATGGAAAACAGTATAGAGATTCCTCAAAAAATTAAAATAGAGCTACCATATGGTAGGAATCCTACTTTGGGTATATATCTAAAAGAACTGAAAAGAAGATCTTGAAGAGCTATTTATTTGCACACCTGTGTACACTCCAGCATTACTCACAAAAACCAAGTGGTGGAGCAACCTGAATGTACATGGATGGATGAATGGATAAAGAACATACGGTATATTCATACATTAGAATATTATTCACCCTTAAAAAAAGAAAGAAACCCTGTCATATGCTACAACATGGATGAAGCTCCCTCACACTATGCTAAGTGAAATAAGCTAGTCATAGGAAGACAACTACTCCATGATTACACTTATATGAGGTATTTATATGAGTAGTCAAACTCATAGAAACAGAAAGTAGAATGGTGGTTGCCAAGGGCTGGAGGGAGGGGGAATGAAGGGAGTTGTTAGGTTGAGTGTAGAGCTTCAATCATGCAGGACTGAGGGGTTCTGGAAATCTGTTGCACAGTATACATGCGGTTGACAATATTTCATTGTGCACTTGGAAGTTGTTGACAGGGTGTATTTTGTTATATGTATTTTTATGGACCAAACCAGGAATATACAACAGGAATATACTACCTATACCTAAAGTCTTATTTAACGACCTCTTATTTTAGTCATGCCTCTTTAAACCTATTATAGATTTAAATCAACCACAGCAGAAAATCTACTTGTAAAACACTCATTTGAAATCATAAAAGGGACAAGGTTGAGACTGGTTTTCATACTCAATAAACATTAATCTCATCATTTTATTTCCAGATGATTTTTATTTCTCATGAACTCTTCCAAAATATGATCTTCCAAAACACAGGGACATAAGAGTATATTAAAAAGCTTCCAAATACACAGATTAGGGGGAAGCAACCTAACACAGGGCTGCTTAATAGAAAAAGAACATGAACAACACATGTAATTTAAAGTTTCCTAGTAGCCACATTTTTTAAAAAGTAAAGACACTGGTGAAATTAATATTTTATTTAGTCTAATATATCTAAAATATTGTTTCCAATGTAATTAATATAAAAAATTATTGAGCTAGTTTACATCCTTTCATTCACAGTAAGTCTTTAGAATCTAGTATATATTTTACACTTACAGCACATCTCAATTTAGATGCTAAATTTTCACTGGCACTACTTGACAAGTATCTAGATTTCAAAAAACTTATAGCTGAAAAAGTAGATTCACATACCCAAGTTGTTCTAAACATACTTATAATTTTCCAATAATTGAATCAAATCTGATTTAAATTTTAATTACAATTAAATAAAATTTAAAATTCATTTCCTCAGTCTGAGCTACATTTCAAGTGCTCAATTAGTGACTACCATACTACACAACAAGCGTTTCTAATAGGAACATGAAAAGGCATCCATTTCATCAGTCTTCACTCTCCTTTAGTCCTACAACATTAATTTATGATTGCTCCCATGGCATCTAATTGGTACAGTCCCAGATTAGCCAAGCAGTTCCTCCTCCCCAAGGAAGCTGTTTTCTGGAAAGCACTCAGCATTTGAAGTTTGAAAAATACAAAATGAAATGAAAAAAGTGTAAGTCATCCAGGAGGGGTGCTAAATGCAGATTAGATTTGATATCCCATTGGTGTGCTTACAGTAAATGGATTTTCATTGTAATAATTAATTGCTGGAAACACCAGAGGTAAAATATGCTTGCCCTAGTTATGTGATATTGCCCTAACATCCATTTGGAATGGTCCTATCAAGAGTAAGATTCCAAAGAAGTCATTCCCTGAAAAGGGAACCTTCCTACACTGTTGGTGGGAATGTAAATTGGTGCATCCACTATGGAAAACAGTATGGAGGTTCCTTAGAAAACTAAAAATAGAGTTACCATATGATCCTGCAGTCCCATTCCTGGACATACATCCGAAAAAGACAGAAATTCTAATTTGAAAAGATACATGCACCTCAATGTTCACAGTAGCCAAGACATGGAAACAACCTAAATGTCCGTCAACAGATAAATGGATAAAGAAGATGTATACACACACACACACACACACACACACACACACACACTGGAATATCAGCCATAAAAAAAGAATGAAACAATGCCATTTGCAGCAACCTGGATGAACCTAGAGATTATCATACTAAGTGAAGTAAGTCAGACAGAGAAAGACAAATATCATATCACTTACGTGTGGAATCTTAAAAAAATAATACAAATAAATTTATTTACAAAACAGAAATAGAGTCACAGACATAGAAAACAAACTTATGGCTACCAAAGGGGAAAGGTGGGGAAGGGATAAATTAGAAGTTTAGGATTAACAGATACACACTACTATATATATAAAATAAACAACAAGGACCTACTGTATATAGCACAGGGAACTATATTCAATATCTTGTAATAACCTATAATGGAAAAGAATCTGAAAAAGAATATATATATTTATACATATATTTATATAAGTATAACTGAATCACTGTGCCGTACACCCGAAACTAATACACCATTGTAAATCAACTATACTTCAGTTAAAAAGAGAAGTCATAGCCTGGTCTCAGGTGTAATCTTTCCTGAGAGCTCTGGTCAGCAGGCTGATCAAAGGGCAGCAAAGAGCTGCAAAGGGAGAAAACTATCCACCTGAATGTCTTTGAAAGTTACTCATGGACAGTATTCATTGTTGGGAACTTCAATCTGCTCAAACTGACCAACACACTCATTTTACTCAAAGACATTAACAAAAATAGTATAATTAAACAAGGTGTTACAAATATAGCCTTCATTTGGCAAGGCATAAACCACTCAAATCGCCGGTAAATTATGGGAGTTTCCTTGGAAACTTCTCAAAAGAGAAAAGGCAACTACTATAATATGTGTGGACCCAAACACTGGACTGAAAGATAAAATTGACAACAGGCTTTGCTTTCTCTACAAAGAAACACCATCTCTGTTACCAACTCAACATGGTTTATGACAGCAACAACTAACTTTAATAGTCCCTAGTAATAATAATAACAATAATAGCTAACACATGTGTCACTCTGTGCCAGGAATTGTTTAAGCATATATTACATATTTTACATATATTGTTTAATCTGCACTCTAACTCTGTAAATACTTTATGATCCCCACTTTGAAGATGAGGAAAGTAAGGAAAGAGCAGTTAAATGAACAAAGGTCACACAGGTGATTGGCAGAATACCACCTGAGATTTGAACCCAAACAGTCTGACTCCATAGGACATGCTCTTAACCACTACAATGTACAACCAAGTCTATAGAATTCACCTTGGCTGGTCTGAGAAGAACTGTAAGACCACTAACTACCCAGACCCTCAAATCCCAGCCTGACAGAAATATAAATAGATGATACTTCTTCCCAGCCTTCCCCACCAAAGACACCCATTGATCTTTCCACTGGGACCTTTATCTCTTTTCCTAGCATAGACATGTAGGAAATCTGGTTCCAGAACACTGTCAATACAACCAAATTAGGGAATGCCTATTCCACTACCCTCTCCATCCCCAGTGCTTTCATAAAACTGAATGTTGATCCCAACAGAAATCCTGTGGCTTACCAGTGATCTACAGGACCTGTTAACCAGGTCTTTGCTCCCAATATCACAAACCCCAAACCACTTTGAGTAATGGGAGCATGAAGCATGCATTGAAATCTCACCTACAATTCAAAAACTCACAATTCCACTTTAGACAACAGTTCCAATCCCATACTGTAATATATATAGGGCTGATAATGAATTGCCAACTATTTCATGTTTCATTCCTCTTATTTATCCCAAAAGCTCAAAGCACTTTATGAGGGAAGTGGCTATAAATAATGAGACACCCAAGTGGAAGAAAGAGAAAAAAAGAACCTAGATATGCAGCCCTTCGTAAATCAGAGATACATATTTAACCACGGCTTTCTACCCTGCTTGTTCTTCTTATTACATAACTCCCTCTTTTTCTCCATTTAGATTTCTTCCTTGGTGCCACTGGTTTAACTACATATATATGTGTATGTATATGTGTGTGTGTGTGTGTGTGTGTGTGTGTGTGTGTGTGTGTGTGTGTAATTTCTTTAATATGTTAAAGCTTGTTTAATATATTTTAGTCTTCTCTAAATGACTCATTCTGTTGAGGAAAAAAATCCTCATTATGAAAATTTAATAAGTAAAGAAACATAAACCAACATCTTAGCTAAAATTTCCAAATGGCCTTAGCAGCCAGCAGACATGAGGATAAAGAGGAACATCTCCAATTCTTGAATTTATTTTCAGGCCCCCCGCTACCAAGAATAATAACATACCTGGTCTAATTTCTAAGGTACTCTCATATTGATAACTGAATGAGCTTCTTTTTGTGACCCATGCAACTCTTCAAACCAAAGTATTCTACAAAGCAGACTGCTTTTAAAGCACTCTAATCAACCACTCCCCTCAGTCTCCTTCCCCAAAGGTGATATTTCCTTTTTTCAATTCCCTTTCAGTAAATTATTACATGGAACTGCATTCCTTGGGAAAAGTCCAGAGGAAATATCTTCTAATTAAAGGAATTTACCAAACATTCTGAGCCCTATAAATTCTCCTGATTGGTCATGAATTTAACAACCATCCTTTCCCGTGACATTTTTCAATTCAAAAACAAACCCAAAGCAACCTTCAAAGCTAAAAGTGCTGAAATTCCAGAATCAGAAAATAACCTGCTTAGTGACCAAGATGACAGTTTCTGATTTCAGTATTCAACACACAGTTAATTATACTAAAATCAACTTTCATAAACTCCCAGTGATAATACAAACTATTTACCTGGAGGCCCCAAAACACAAATTCTAGGAAAGGAAGCAAACCACATATTTATTACAAGCTCTATTTTGACAGAATTTGATATCGTTGTTTATTGAGCATTAATACCACACCCTATAGACACAGTAATATTGCCTAGGATTTATGTAGAGTAGACTTTTGTAACCTCCTGAAATTAATGTTAATCGTTAAGTCTGTATTCGATCCCCATCCCC
The DNA here is from genome assembly GCF_002837175.3 of Physeter macrocephalus. Taxonomy (NCBI): domain Eukaryota; kingdom Metazoa; phylum Chordata; class Mammalia; order Artiodactyla; family Physeteridae; genus Physeter; species Physeter macrocephalus. The sequence goes on from NC_041222.1 coordinate 62,516,013, forward strand.
GTGTGCATATACAAACACACAAAGCTGCTCTGATAAAATCAACAATTATACTTGCTTCTCTTTCTCAATTGCCAAGTCATCAGATCCACCCACCCGAACCCCCTTATGACTGTAAAGTTTATGGATTACTTATTTCTCATGTTTTTTTCCTGACACACTGTAACCACTTTCCTTTTACAGAACTCTGATCAATTCTCAGAAGTTTATCAGGGGGTGGATAGTAAGCAACAGAAGCAAAGACGTTTTAAGATTTTATTACTTGGAGTCTTGCTTGCAAAGAACTTTGCAGTCATATCAGAGCCTTCTTACAACACTCTAGAAGAGCAAGCATTCTTAATCCTATTTAACAGCAGAAAAAAATAAGGTTAAGCAAGTTGCAGAAGACCACCCAGTAGATCCAAGGTAGTGTTCAGATGCCAGGCAGCAAGTGCTGCCTTTTAAAAAATTATCCTTTTAATTTCCTAAGCTACCAAAATTTTTTTTAAAAAATTTAATTACGTCTGACATCACTCAGATGAAGCAGAGTAACCTTTATCATTACAACCACCTCATTAAATCTGGCACCACTAGCAGCTAGACTCTAGCTGCTAAGACATCTCCCACTCCAGTTTTTATGGGGGTTACAAGGGGAAAAATAGAGGTTTTGAGATGAAGGAGATGAGAACAGAACCTACAAGGCCAATAACTGGTACAACATTAAGGATGAGCTTTGAGTTTCTGATAAATTGTTGTTTTTAAGACCCCAAAACAGTCTACCTTGGCACTCTTCACAAGTAATATATCCATGTATATATTGGGTGACAATGAAGTTTGTTTTCCAAATAAACCTTAGATTTACTTGAAAAATAATTTTAATAGAAAGTTTAAGAAGTCAAATTCAAAATTGCATTACATAGTAAAAAAATCACATAGAATCTTGTTTTCTCACCTGGCAAGGTCCCAAAGACAAAACCAGTTTTAGTAACGAGCCTTATTAAAGTATATCCTAAATGTTATTAAAGGTTTATTAAAAAGCCTGTGCTGGAAAATAAAGGTTTTAAAAAAAATTGAAAACACACACTAAAACATTTTTTCTAATAAAGACTTTCTTTGTATTGGACATCCAGAAAGTACCAGAGAAAATCTGAGAATCTGACCTTTATTATGAGTAATGGGTGTTTATTCTTCACCACCAGAGGTCCGAATCCAGAAGTAAGCCCCTGTTTTATGGTCACACTTTTGTACTTTAACTCCATGAATCTCAGAGAAGTTTTAAATGTCACTTAAAACAAAAGAAGTCCTCAATTATCAACACTAAGTATAACTCTGAAGAAAACAGATTCATCAAGGAAAAGGAGAGAGGAGGCTGTCATTTTGGTTATTTCTTCTTCCAAAATATTTAGAGGAGCTAACACTCATATCCAGAAGGAGGTGGCCATCCATGTGCCCGAATATACCTCATTCACAACAAAGGACCGCTGATCCCCATATGCCCCATATGCATGGTGTTAGGTGCCCTGAACACACTGAGTCAGAGAGAATCCCTGTACTCCTGAAGCCCACCAAACCCAGCTGCTCTCAACTCATCCATAACACTCAACAACATACACTGAGCACCTGTTAGGGCAGCCACTGTGTTTCACATGAATGTTTGGCCTATACGTATAGAATCCTGCTCATTTTCTTGCCTTCCTATTAGAGTAGGATTTATCCCTCACCTATGATTGAATATCCAACTCTAAATATTAACGCCAGCATTCACTGGGGCTTTCTCAATGAAGCTGGTCAAATTACTTGAACTTTTAAATACTCTTATCTTACAGATCTGGAACACAGGAAACAAACAGGAGTTTGAACGTGTCACAAAGTTTTTAGAACTACATTAGATGCTTTCCTAACTTCTAGAAGACAGGAAACAGTGTATTTTTTTTAATTTACAATATGCAAATATAGACATTCACAACACTGCTAGCAAAGGAAAATGTCCCTAGAATATTAAATACTAATTTGTGCGAATTTTAAAAAACTGATATCACAAATCTCTGAATCAAGTATTTCACTGTAGACAAAAGCAAATCAATTGTGGGACTTCCCTGGTGGCGCAGTGGTTTAGAATCCGCTTGCCAATGCAGGCGACACGGGTTCGAGCCCTGGTCCAGGAAGATCCCACATGCCGTGGAGCAACTAAGCCCCTGCGCCACAACTACTGAGCCTGCGCTCTAGAGCCTGTGCTCTGCAACGAGAAGCCACCGCAGTGAGAAGCCCACTCACCGCAACAAAGAGTAGCCCCCACTAGAGAAAGCCCGTGCGCAGCAACGAAGACCCAACGTGGCCAAAAAAAAAAAATTAATTATTAAAAAAAAAGCAAATCAACTGTAATGGTCTAGCAGCATTCCATACCCTTGAGAATGACAACTAATTCCTTCCATATAAAAATTTTCCTTTTCTCCTCCGTTCAATTCCAAACATTGTTCGTTCAAACTAAATAAATTTTTAACTGGCATCACACTCTCTGCCTAACATTTTTCATACAACTCCTCATTAAGGAGACATTAATGATTTCAATCAGACCAATTTCACTTCCTTACCCCAAAATTTAATTTCCTGTACAGTACTGCTTTCATTTCACCTTTGGAAAAAAATCTCAGTTCACAATTTTTTAAAGACCTCTGTTCTCTATTATTTAAGGAAATTCATAGCCTGGCTGAATATAAACCAATACAAGTTGTTACAAGTTCAGTTACTACTTTCTGACAGAGGAAAGCTTCTAGTATAATCATAAAAACAGTTCCACATTCAAGCAACTGTCTGTCCTTAAAACTCATTTTATAGATTACTGAACACCAAAAATGGGTGATAGGAATAAAATATGTTCATGGAACATTATAATAGGCAACATTACATGCAATAGGAAAGAAAACCAATAAAAGATTCTTATTTATCGGACAAAACTCTCGATAAAACACACTTCAGCAAAACAAAGCTAATTATTTGTATTTTAAACTCTTAACTGACTTTGGTTGCCTCCCTCTGATAAGGGTACCTAGTTTCCCTTTGTAAAATACACAGGTGATGCTCTCCAAACAGTAGATGCTCACAGCTACTAAATACCTCTTGCATAATAATGTACTTAGCACAGGCATTTTGTTTATTCCCAAATTTGGTTTAGTTTTGTTGGTTTTTTGGGGGGGAGGGGGAGAGTTTTGACTATTTACATTTTTAATGAATTGAGGATGAAAAAGTACTACTTTTAAAAAATGAAATGAGGATGAAAAAGCATTACTTTTAAGAAACTAAAGCAAATGCTTATTGAAGGGAGCATCTAAATTAATATCTGCCCCAACAACTTAGGAAAGAGAATTTAAGACTGGAAGAAAAAAATAATTTTAATCTGGGAAGATTCTAACCTCAGATTACAGAGCTTCAAATTCTTGCTCCATTTTTAGAATAGATAATGTATCAGCGTGTGGTTAATACAAGAAAAACGACTCAGAACCCCAATCAGTGGACATATATATATATATATTTTTTTTTTAGTGACCTTTCCTCAGGAGAATGGAGAATGGAGTGTATTTATATATTCAGTTAAAATACCTAAGGTAAATGTATATATCTTAATTACTCCTTCCTAACTAATTAACAAACTAATTAGAACTAGGTCACATCAAACTCAGGGCTTCACAGAACTGAAGATGATAAAGCATATGGTGGTGGCCAGCCCCATTAACTCCCCCTCGCCCCGCGGCTAACCCAGTCTTCTGCCAGCGCTCCTCCTGGAGGTCACCTAAGTGACCCCACAAATCATCCTCTGAATCTAAACTTGAACCAGATTCTCGGGTTGACTTTCATACTGGAAATAGCATTTTGGTTTAAAAGTTAGTCTCCCGTGTAAATCTAGATGTATATAAGCACCCAAGCGACACTTTTAGAAGTTAAAACTGAATTCTTGAACACACAGAGCTGAGGAAATAAAAAAATTTTAAACCTCTCTGGTGTACTACATCCTACAACAATGGTCTTCAAACTGGGCTATGTATAGCCTTTAGGGTACATGAAAACTGTTCTAAAGGCAAGAAATCAATTTCTCCATCTTCAACTTCCTTCTGTCCTCTGTCTCAAAAATTATATGCCTGGAAACGTCAACAGTTCTTTCCTAACTGCCCTTTCCTCACTTGCTCAAGTGAGGACACTTCTCAGACATCTCACCAGGGACATAAAACTTCCAGGACACCAAAGAGGAGAGCCACTAGATATACGCTGGTCTGAGTGCAAAGAAACGTGTAAGAAATAGAGGCATCTACAGGCAGGGAAGCAAATACTTTTGCAAGTCAGACTGCTTCAAACAAAACTAGAGGATCCAATATTTGAGTCATCAGCCAATCATTTGAGCCAATCATTTCCAATCTTTGAGTCAGCAGCCAATCATTAAAGATAATTTTTGATGACAGATCATTGTGTGAGTTTTGCCATGTAACTTCAGAAAGTGTCCAAGGAATTGGCTGTCTTTGTCATAATACTCCCTTCTTCATTTGGGGGAACAAGATTTTTTAGTGCCTGCATATGTTAAAAAAAAAAAAAAAGAAAGAAAAGAAAAGAAGTGACGTCTAATCTTTTATCAGCTACTAAAAAATGAACACGGGGGAAGAAAAGCACCCATAGACTTGTGAGAGATAATTTTTTAAACGAAACACATTTTTACTTTTTAGTTTTATCATTTATCATAATTTGTAATATAATCATGTCATTTTGATCACCTCTGTTCTACTAACAATTGAAATGTTTAAACGGCTACTTCTGGACTGAGTAATCCTTGCAGGCACAAGACATTTTAAAGTTTTTATACATTTTTTATAAGTATGACATGAAAATCAACAAAAGACTCTGAAACCTGAACATGTATTATATTAGAATAAAAACTGGGGGAGAAGTAGGATAAAAAAGAATTCAAGGTTAACGGGGACAGATAAGTTTCCAATTAAAGAGCTTGTTTGCTTTTTTTTTTTAAATGAATGGTGGCTGGTACGAAAATCTTTAGATTTTCATCGACTATATTTAAGGATATCATGTAAAAGGTTTACTTTTAAATGTGAATTTTTACAATATGCCGTAAATTATATCTTTTGATACAAGCTAAACTTATGGTGAAAGTTTAGACGTCAGCACAAATCTGAAGACCCCAGAGCTACACAGGTAGCAGCCTGTTGGCATCCAAGGACTCTCATTCGGAGGAATGCTCCAGCTACCTTTCTGGCCTTTAACTAACAATAGCTAACAGTTAGCTTGTACCTGCACTTTGAGTCTAAGAGACATCATTTCCTCCACTGACTTCTGCACTTTCCCACCTCCTAGCCCCTGTCCAGACTGCCAGGAAGACAGACCCAGGCCTCCTCCAAATTCTCCCATTCTCCCTTGAAAGACCAGCTTCTGCTCAGGTGCTATGAACTGCTAATTTGGTAAGATGGTAGAATAACATAGTGGGATTGACAGCATGGATCAGGTGACAGGTGACCTCATCTCAAATGCTGGCTCTGCCACTTACTAACTTAAGCCAGTTACTTATCCTCTCTATAGTCCAGTATCCTCAACTATCAAATGAGGATTATAATCAACATTACCTGTTCAGCGTTTTGTAAAAACTGACTGAGCTAATGCATTTAAAATCCTTAAAACACTGCTTGACATATAGTTTTTGCTACATCATCAGCAGTATTAGCACCACCACAATTATTACTACAACTACTACAATCACACCCTGGCCCAGATTTTTATTGTACAGGCTCAAGCCCAACATCTTTATAAATAGCTGCTTCCCATTCATTACCTATGTCAGGCAACCCTTTAGCTGGAAGGAACAGACAAGAACAATCTATCTACCACATTTGATCCTTCCTGAAGAAAGATGAATGGTGAAAACACAATCGGGTCCATAAAAACTCTGCACAAATCAACTCGTGTTAAGAGAGAGGAACATTGGCAAGGGTATCATAATTAACAAAAAAGTCTACCCTGGCCTTTCCTCAGGGCCTCAAGCCTTTGCATTTCAAAGACAGAAAAATCTAGTAGCAAGAAATAGAAAGAGCCCTGAGAACAAACACCTGGGAAAAGTCACGCTTTCTATGATCAGGGCTTCTTTCCATTCCTTATCTTGCATCAAGAGACAATAAGTGGAAAATAATTGAGGTAGAGGGATAATCTCTATCAGTGACCAATGAAAACCAGAATAGAACTGGATGGACTCACTCTTCAAACTGATACGGATACCACTGCCTGCTCCCCTCCAATCATTCCGGCCTAGAACTGGCTGTAAAAAGAAAAGGAAACTGCAGGAAGGAAGCCAAAAAGAGTACCACGAGAGCAGCCCTGGAGAACACGGGCTGGCAGGTGTATGGCTACAGACAGCTGATTTCACTGACTGCAACACCCCCTCCACTGACACCACTCCCCCGCCAAAATCACATCTTTAGGAAAGCAAGGCGTTTTTAAACAAATAATTTGCCATGATAAATGTGACCCTGTATTTGGTGCTTCAGAAAGGAAGCACCTTTCTGAACAGAACTGCCATAAACCTACCTTATTAATTGCAATAAACTTAAACGTAACTTGCACCTAATGCAAACCAACATCCTCGGCTGCCAGGTGGAAGAACAGGTTCTCATCAATTCCACAGCACCCAGGAGTATTAGAATCATCTAGGCTGTTTGTCTGAAATACAGATTCCTGGAGCCCCCAGACCGTATGGCTCAGTCCGTGGTGAAGCTCAAGAATCTGCATTTTTAAACAAACTTCCAGAGAATTCCTGAGTACATACACTACAGTTTTACAACCACTGCCTGAAGGACAACCCTGGAATATCACTCAGTAAACGCATTTCATATTCACTTTGCCCACTTTGAGAAACTCAGACGTGCTGGTGTCATTTTCATCAGTGAGCTCTGGCTCCCCAAGGCTAGAACCAGGACTGCAAACTGCTTTGGGTTGGAAACTTTCTGAGCCTGCAAACAGAGAGGAAGGGGAGAGCATCTTTCTCACAGCTTCACAATCCTGGCGAAGAGTCCCAATTGGCCTGGCTTGGATGACGGGACCACACTGCTTGTCTTCCTGCTAAAAGGCTGAAGGGTGAGAGTGGGTGGAGGCACTGAGTTTGGTTTATCCTGTCCTGAGTCCACTGCATGGCCAAGATCCCTGTAGCAGAAAAAGGGGGCTCCATGCAGATGTGGCCCCTAGGGAATCATTCCTGATTAGGCAGTTTCCCTAATTTGTGTCTATTATAAATAAGTTTATATAAAAATATAAAGTTATGGGCTTCCCTGGTGGAAGAGTGGTTGAGAGTCCGCCTGCCGATGCAGGGGACACGGGTTCGTGCCCCGGTCCGGGAAGATCCCACATGCCGCGGAGCGGCTGGGCCCGTGAGCCATGGCCGCTGAGCCTGTGCGTCCGGAGCCTGTGCTCCACAAAGGGAGAGACCACAACAGTGAGAGGCCCGCGTACCACAAAAAAATATGTATAAAGTTATTATACTTTATTTATAATGACTCCATTTTAAAATATTGACATAAATACAAGTATTCTGGAATATTTGTGTTCCTGAAGCAAGCTGTAAAGGATGCTGCTGGCTCCTACTCCTTAAAGACGGATGTTTGAGTACTTTTAAAAGATGAGACCCTTTTAACTTCTGTTATGAAAAAGCAACATAAAATAAACCAAGCTCTGGTTAACTGGTTGAAGTGTATGGTGTTCAAGTTAACATTCCAGTTTCCAAGCTGCTTTTATCGAAAAATGCCTCAGGGGGGTTTTCTACATCAGAGCAGGGGGAAGGAAGATGTACTCTGATAGGGTGAAAACCCTCTTCATTTTGGCAATCCGTCTGAACTTATCTGACTTTCCCCTCCAAATAAATTGCTGGGTTTATTTGATGGGGGATATTTGTTTCAAAGTCTCTTAGAGGGGCGGCACAGAGGCATGGTGAGGCCTGGCCAGAAGAAACCTGACTATTACAGAACCTTTTGCCAAATCACTTTGCACCTTTGAAATGAGTCACATTTCGTCCTTCAATTTGAGTGTCTCCTCCACCTGATTTATGTAGGATAAAGTACTTCGTGCTATCAAATTTTGGATATCTGTTATGACCACTGCCTGAAGGAGTATAAAACACTATTTATGGGGCAGTCATTCATGAATGTTTGATACTACACTAACTTCCTCAAGAAGTTGTGGAAAAGAGAAAAACTGACTTTCTGCCAGATACAAAGGTTTTGTAGCAGCAAGAGTACCAATTTGGACTCAGGTGACTGGGTTCTTAACCCTACTCATATACTAACCAAGATAACTAGTCATTTTACTTTGGGTGAAGCCCGGTAAACTCCCTGTGCCCTTGGTTTCATCAAATATAAAATGAGTCAGAAGACATGATTTCTGAGAGCTCTCACTTTATGACCCTGTACTTTTCGAGAAGTCTCAGGTCTTGCTCTCTATACCAACAAAGATGAAGCATATTGTAAGATTTAGGTACAAATTCATTACTGTCTGCCTGCTCCTGCTGTGGGTTCTGGAATTATAAGGCTGGGAAAGAGCAAAATAATAGCTGCCATGCACAAGTTGGGGAAAAAAGAAAAAAAAAAAAAAAAAACAAGAATAACATCTGGATACCCAGGCACCAGATCTTTTTGAATATGCGCAAGCAGAAGGTATGCAGCCATTTAAAAAAATAAAAAGCCACAACTGCTTTTTGGAAGATGCTCTATATGAAAATTTGCAAGACAGAAAAAGTGATATATTTAAACATACTAAGTAAGCATGATTTACACCAACTATACTATCACTTATTCAACAAATATTTACTGAGCACACTTTATGAGCCAAGAGCTGGGAACAGAGTGGAAAACAAGACAGAAACAGTTCCTGTTTTTTGGAGCCAGATAATAGCAGGAGAGCCAGGTTAACAAAAATTAAAGAATTAATTATTACAAATGTGTGGGCTACTGCACCAGAGAAGAATGTAAAGGGTGTGCCCAGAAAATCTAATAGTGTAAGAAGCTGAGTCTAGAGTCCTGAAGACTTTCCCCAGGGAATAATAATTTATCTAAGATGTGAGGGATTGTGGAGATACTACATGCTAACAGGAAAGAACATTCCAAACACAGAGAATAACCTTAGAATCAATCAAATTTTACTTCTACAGGGCCAAGTTCCAACCCCGGCTCTGCCCTCCAGATTTAACCCTACCTATGAGAGCTACTTTACTAAAAAAAAAAAAAAAAAAAAAAAAAAAAAAAATTAGTTCTATAAATGGAAGCTGTTCAGACAATTTGGATACACTGTTGAACTTAAAAACTGGAAAACAAAGGGAGCAGGGAATATGCATCTACTTTAGATAAACCAAACACTACCTTAAAAATTATACTCATTGTGGCACTTCCCTGGTGGCACAGTGGTTAAGAATCCGCCTACCAATGCAAGGGACACAGGTTCGAGCCCTACTCCAGGAAGATCTCACGTGCTGCAGAGCAACTAAGCCCGTGCGCCACAACTACTAAGCCTGCGCTCTAGAGCCCACAAGCCACAACTACTGAGCCCTAGTGCCACAACTACTGAAGCCTGTGCACCTAGAGCCCGTGCTCCACAACAAGAGAAGCCACCGCGATGAGAAGCCTGCGCACCGCAATGAAGAGAGTAGCCCCCCGCTGGCCGCAACTAGAGAAAGCCTGAGCACAGCAACTAAGACCCAACACAGCCAAAAATAAATAAATAAATTTTTAATAAATAAATAAAAGTCATACAGTCTGTGTTAAAAAAAAAAAATTATACTCATCGTGACCAAGACAGAGCACATATAAAGAGTCACTAAAAAAAAGGGGGGAAATCATTGGCACACATATATTCTTTTTGCTCTCTGAAAAATAACAATCAGGAAACTCAAACTCTTAATTCTGAAGACTATCCCCAAAACAATTAATCTCAAAATAAATTAGTATAATTAAAAGTTTTCTGATTAAGAGAAAACTCCAGTCCTTTCCAGAGACCACCTGGGCAGCCTCAGAACTAATATTCTTCTGTGTTAATGACTCCTGGTTTTAATCATCGTCTTTATGAAAAACAAATAATCACTGCATTCCAGTTGACAATTCGTGTTCCAAGTTTCCTTTCCAAAGCCATCTTTAAAGTCCAAGGCAAATAAAAACCACGATACATAGTTGCTTACAGAACTGACAAGGACTCCTTTACTCCAACAGACCTGGTTGGCATCAATGATTCAAGCACATTATGAAAATCTCCACACCACTCAAAAAATTTTTAAGTACAGAACTGAAGTTTACATCCACAAATCTGTTTGATCTCTGCAGTTGCAAAACCATATGGCACACAGAGAAAAACAAATTATCTCTGCTTATGAAATAAGAACCTTCTGTAGGCTTTGGGACAGACCAACAGCTACAATCGTCCTACTTGCTGCATATCACTATAATTAACTCTCTCTGATCCTTTTGAAGAATTGAGAGTTTTGTTTCATGTTTGTTGTGGGAGGAGGGTGATTAGAGACAAGAAGGACAGTGGATCGCCACTGGGAGATGGGGAGAACTAAGAGTAACCTCAGACACAAGAATTTCAATATTCTCTTTCTACGAATATTTTATAGGTACTATTTTTGTGCTTTATTTAATCACATTTATTATTGAGGAAATATACAAAGCCACCCATGTCAACATTTACGATGTAGTACTGAGAGCTGTGCTGGTAAGAAGGCCTATGTCCTTATACTAAATGATTCTATCATTTCCAGAATAAAACCAGTTTCATAATCAGTGTAATTCCACACTCAGCGACTACATAGAAACAACAGCAAAAATATGGCCTGGAAAATGAAATTAAGCAATTTAAAATGTGGTTAAACTTTGCCATCCCTGCTTCCATTCCCGCCACCAGCTCCCACCACCGCAACTACCATTTACAACATAAAAGCTTAAAAATAATTTACACTTCCAAAAGCAAAAGGCATCTCTAACGTAGTGACCAAGGGGATTTAAAATCTGATCTGACACTCACAGGATTTAAGAAGCTACTTCATAAACATAAACAGCCAACCAACAGGCCTCTTAGAACCTGCAGAGACAGTTTCAGAGACAATCTGGTTAAACAGATCCAGAAATGAAATAAAAGAAAATGCAAGTGAAGAGTGACAACAACAAAAAAGGACTAAACATTTTTAAAGACAGCAGGATCACCTCTCATGGATACACATGCAATTTTACATAAAAAGTGTATTTAGGGAATGATTGGGTATAATTTGGGTTCCCTAAGAGAAGACACTATTCTTAAGAATAACAGCCTTGGGCTTCCCTGGTGGCACAGTGGTTGAGAGTCCGCCTGCCGATGCAGGGGACGTGGGTTCGTGCCCCAGTCCGGGAAGATCCCACATGCCGCGGAGCGGCTGGGCCCGTGGGCCATGGCCGCTGAGCCTGCGCGTCCGGAGCCTGTGCTCCGCAACGGGAGAGGCCACAAGAGTGAGAGGCCCGTGTACCGCAAAATAAAAAAAAAAAGAATAACAGCCTTGCAGCCCTGCCTATCTTTCCACTTGGAGGGATTGGAATTGTGAAAGCGTTTCCCTAACGCTTGATGTGGTGGAACAGGTGACGCAGTAGGTTCTCCTCAGAAGGGCTGTCTTTGGGTCATAACGAATGAGAGTTGTGGGATCTCCAAAACCCTGGGTCACCGAAGCACTCCTGGCATTTTATCTTTATTTTACTCATACTGCACCCAACCCAACACCTTTCAGCAACACCCCATCCCACTGCAACCAAATCACAGCAGAGCCCGGCTGGCATGGGAGCTGGGATCCCAAGGACCTGGGGTGGAGGGGCACAACAGCCTGTCAGAGCCATCAGGCAGGCTGGGGAACGTTCCCAAGAACCAGACTAGACAGGGTTCAAGGGAGAAACTTGATCTCTTATGCTCTGATCACCTCCAAATTTGAATACCTTTAAAGCATACAGACTGCAAGTACAGTCCTGGGAAAATCAGTAACATGTCACCAGGTAACAACATTAATGGGTTTACCTGGAATTCAATCTGCTTATTTCTAAACACCCTTATCCTTTTTTTTTTTTTTTTTTTTTTTTTGTAAAGAGTCACTTTCTATATGGAGGTGAACTACAATGGAGAATACCTTTTCTTCATTCACTATCTAACCTTGCTGTGCCCAAGCCGGATCCCTACTGAGGTGCGGATGGCATCCCATATTTGGCAGCTGATAGTTGAAGACAGTCCTTTCCTTTTCTTTTGGCTGACAGTTTATTCAGATAAGCCATTATAAATACATTTCTGGCTTCTTTCTGTGTCAGGGAGAGAAATAGCCCAATAAAAAGTCCACAGGGACGTTCAAATTATGCAACATCGCTACCTACTCAAGAAAAACCACGGCTTTTCTGCCTTCCTGATGGCACTTCTAATTCATCCCACAACTTAAAGCTTCTCAGCTGGATTAGAAAGCCCATTGTTTTATTCCCTTTCCCCTTTAGTGAAGGCCTTGTCTACACCTCTTGGCTACAGACAGAGAGAACAAAGGGCAGTCAGACCTATAGATTTCTGTACTTGACCTTCTTTATGTGGTAAAGATGCTGGTGTCCAAAACTGAATAAGAAAAAGGAATGTGAGTTGCAGGAATGACAAATAGAACCTACAAAAGAAGAAAATGAACCAGCCAGAAGTTCTTTGTTACCCAACTTAGGATGTAACAAAAAAAGTTGACTTTTCAAAATAAATAAATAAATAAGTGAAAGAATCTAGGCTGGACAGAAATTCACTGGGCAAGGAAACTCCATCCACAGCATTACATTTTTTTTTTTTTTTTTACAGTCTCATGTTGGCGTTTTCTTGTTTTGAAAAATGAGACACCGACTGATACACTTAGCCAAATATTCTGATCTGTCATCATTCTAAATATATGGGCCCATCTTTCAGCAAACAAATTAGCAGGTAATTATCATCACTGAATGCTCACCCTTCCCTGGAAGCTCTACAAATACAGTGATCAGGACTGGCAGTTAGTGAGCTTAAAACTTAAAATACTACTAACTTCACTGGAGCCACAATGCAAAAGTCCAGTGTTAGGAAAAGTTTTATGCGCTGAAATTTTCCAGGGGAGGGAAAATAAGAAGACACCCCCTTTATTTGATCATGGAAAAAAGAAAAACGGATCTTAGACAATGCATGACTCCAATATTTTTTTAAGCATGTCTACGGATGAGCAGCCCCAAATTTGAGAAAACTGCAAACTGAAAGGAAAAACAGCCCTCCTCCCCAGTCCCCGCTACTAAGAGCAATGCAGAGCACATAAGCTTCCCAATACAGTAAGAGCTACAAAGCTAGCTACAGCCTCCAGGACTCAGAAATGACTCATGCCGTCTCCAAGACTCTGATTTAAACAACAACCATTTTCTGAGGGCAAAAGGGGAGTAAAGTTCTTAAATCATTTAATTCTGCCAATTAGTTCCACAACTATGGCGTTAAAGAACTATGGATATTTATCCACTGGAAGTGGATCAAAAAGTGGGCTCTCTTAATGCCTATTAAACAGTGCTGATTTTCAAGCATCACTGACCAAGGTCAAATCTGAACCAATGTGAAAGCCTCCACTTCCCCATCACTAATCCCTTGAGCCATCCATTCTTCCAAAAGGCAAATGTTTTGTAGGAAGGGGAAGAAATACCACACAGTATGTGCAGGCACTTAATATGACTGCTTTCTACACTAAACTCAGCTCACATGCCTACCATTTATCTATGGTTAAAGAATGAAAACACCCTGCAAACTTGCAGAAATGATATCGCTACAGTATTGACATGAACAGAGAATCAAAGAATTAAGTGCTTTATTCCACATAAATTAGGTAAAAATCTCTGGGGTATTGACTGACCATGTATTTTTTTCTGGGTATGTAGTTTTCTCCCATCAACTGGAAAAATAAAAGGAGACCCCCTTGAGCATGTGTTTCCAATTGACAAGATAATCTTCTGCAAGTGGGCTGCTGATCAAACTTCACAATGATCAAGTTTAGGTTCCACTGGATTATCAGCTACACTTAGAAAGAAAAAGTGGGGCTCAGGAGCTGGGAGAGATGAGTTTAAAAAAACACCACCACTGTGAGTTGTAACTGTGCCCTCCGTGGGGCAGAAGACCTGAGAATTAACTTACCAATTCATTGCCCAAAAGGGAAAGAGCTTCCAGAGTGCCCCAATTGACCTGAGAACCTAATTGTTCACTTTCTTTATAGGACAACTGCCATAAAGACCACACCTGCCACCCTCCCAATCTAATATACACTGCAGGGTAAGCTTCAACTTAATGTTAAATTCCTATTGAAACAAAGTTAACCACAGTCCAGTTTAATTGTTCGCCTCTAATCATGAGTTTTAATAAACCTAGTCACCAATTATGGCACCTTTTCAAAAGTACTGAATATATTTAAAATATATTCAAGCACATACATTCCAAGTCCCCAAAGAAAATACGATTGCATGCTACCTCCCCACTCCCCAGGAAGGAAAAGCTGTAGTGCCCAGAGATCTGGTGTGAGGTGGTCACTGTTGAAACTCTACATGAAAAGCCTTTTCCCTAACCCTGAACTTTCCTCCTCCTACTCAAGGGGGAAAAAATGTTTCAAAAAATGTTCCTTGGCCCCGGTATTCCATGGAACTAATCACTTTCCCACTGTTATTCTTGTATGTTTCTTGTACCTAACACAGCGCATCTGCTCTTTAATTGCCTGAATAGTATATGCTTCTAACAGGTTCAAATATTACCTAGACATCTACAATTAAAAACAGGTCCACTCTCTCCTCCCTCCCACCCCTGCTAACCATCCTTCCAGCCCAGTTCTATACTTAAACATGTACATGCTTATCAGTTTATAGATCTGTCACATCTAACAAACTATGCACTCCATGAGAGCAAGAACTGCCTTACTCACCTCTGTATCCAGTGCCTGGCACACTGCTGGTACAAATAGGTGCTCACTAAATATTTAATCAACCAATGATTAAAGTTAAAGCAATAGAGGAGCAGGAATCTACAAGAGTCCTGATGGGGGCTCCAGAGGCAAGAGGAAACAGATGTCAGCATCCTTACATGTGCCTATGTCCATGCCCACGTGCAATATGGAAATGGGGAAAGGAACAGATATCATCTGGACCTGTGCCTCCAGGTGGTACACCAAATGACCAATGGTTAGCCAACACAGGGACACTGAGGCACAGCTGCACATCCAGATGTCTTTTGTGAAATGTATCCAGAGCAATTTGGGATTCTGGAAGGCTGCTCTGTCCCTGATCTGAAGGGCTCTCCTACTGCCTTAAAGGCACCACCCAGTCCCTATAGGGTTCCCAAGGCATCAACCTTTCCTAGGAATAGGACATTCGTGGGTTACAAACTGTGTCTGAACTGTGTTTGAAAATGTGTAAACTTCTTAGGGAAAAAAAAAGAGTTCCAGAAGCACCCACAAGAACAAAAGAAAATGTTACCATTCAAAGGCCAAGAAAAAGCTATTTATGATGTTAAAACATAGGGTTAAAGCATTAAAATTAGGGTGGGTCTCTTTTCTCCAAGCATCTAAACTTACGGGCTTCCATAACCAAAAAATCTAGAAGTAGTACTATACTCAGTAAAATTGTTTAACATAAGTTATTTAACCAATTAATATACGGTCAATTTAATAGTAGGAATTGTTTAACTTTGCTAAACTTTTTTAAAAAGGTTAATAACCTTGCTAATTGCAATCTCAAATTATCAAAGTCGCCAACTGATAGCCACCCCAAATAATAATGAGTTAAACATAAAATGGCATAGTTAACTACTCTATGTCAAACTCTGTTCTAGCAAATCTTCATATTTGAGCACTGAAATTAGAATTAAT
Source organism: Physeter macrocephalus (assembly GCF_002837175.3). Classification (NCBI taxonomy): domain Eukaryota; kingdom Metazoa; phylum Chordata; class Mammalia; order Artiodactyla; family Physeteridae; genus Physeter; species Physeter macrocephalus. The sequence goes on from NC_041222.1 coordinate 62,531,896, forward strand.
TAATTCATCTTTACCAGTTCACCTTTTCCTTGCCAGGTTTCCAGAGAGCATAACTTTAAGAATTCACTGGACACAAGAAACGTTTCACAACTTGGTCAATAAAATAGCCCTCACCACATTATCATCATTACCCAGATTTATAAAATGGTCCCAGTGACCAAGACATTGGGTACATGTCCAATAGTAACATATATTTTGAAATGAGCAAATTGGCTCATACAATAACCAAGCAGGCCTTCAGTTCAGTGGAGAATGGCTATATAGACTAACACTTGGCTTCTAACTCTGAAAGCTCCAGAGTTCAGCAAAAAAAAAAAAAAAAAAAAGAAAGAAAAGGAAAGAAAGGCCCACGTATCAAGAACTCTTCCCAACCCCACACCCCTCAACTCCATCCAGTAACATCTCCCACCTCCATCCCCTACCTAGAGCTGCCTTTGGGGACAAATAAGATGTTGACTTGGAATCCTGGCTCTATAGCTACTCAACAATTCCAAATTAATGAAAAATCAACTAACAGAACCCCTAAGCTAAGAAGAATTAAATACAGTGGCCAGAAATAGATACTTGAATATGCCCTAAAGTATCAGAGGCATGTGGGGTCACGTGGAGGTGGCGGTGGGGGGTAGAACTGTGATCAATCACATTTTAAAAGCATACCTACAGTCTGTCATACAGAGCGAAGCAAGTCAGAAAGAGAAAAACAAACAACGCATGCTAACACATATGTATGGAATCTAAGAAAAAAAAATGGTTCTGAAGAACCTAGGGGCAGGACAAGAATAAAGACGCAGACGTAGAGGACGGACTTGAGGACACAGGGAAGGGGAAGGGGAAGCTGGGATGAAGTGAGAGAGTGGCATGGACATATATACACTATCAAATGTAAAACAGATAGCTAGTGGGAAGCAGCCTCATAGCACAGGGAGAATAGCTCCATGTTTTGTGACCACCTAGAGGGGTGGAATAGGGAGGGTGGGAGGGAGAGGCAAGAGGGAGGGGATATGGGGATATATGTATACGTATAGCTGATTCACTTTGTTATAGAGCAGAAACTAACACACCATTGTAGAGCAATTGTACTCCAATAAAGATGTTAAAAAAAAAAAAGCATCTGCCACTGAGATATTTATGGGTGAAATGATGAGATGGCTAGGACTGAATTCAAAGTAAATCCATTCAGAGAAAGGGGCAAAAAGGAAGCTGGGTGATGGTACTGATGACACAAGAAGGTGAGGTTAAGTAGTGAATACTATTATTATACTCTTCTCTCTGCTTTTCTGAATATCTTTAAATTTCCATAATAAAAAGCAAGGGAGGGGCACAAAAGTATGTATATACAGTAAAATGCTAATACTAACGACCCCTCGTGGAGGCATTCTGGATTATTTTATTTTCTTCTATGAGCTTTTCAACAAAAATAATATCACTTTTGTGTTCAGAAAGTAAATATTTACTATTAGCCTGATGATGATTGCTAAAACATTTCTGGTGAAGAATGATGCTCTTATCTGGATGCCTGTAGAAGCCACTCCTGTCACGGTAAACCAATCTGTAGCAAGATCCAAATTTAAGAGAAAACCATTGTGCCCTGAGGCACACACACGCAGAAATCCACAGAAACAAAGTTTCAAGCAAGAATGTAATAAGTACAGAATGAAAAGAATCTGACAAAAATAGCCCAATAGAAAGTAAAACAAATTAATTCCTTTTCCTGAAGGGCAATATCATCTGTTTAAAAAGGTTTATTTTCCCCTTTTAGCTAAAGTTGATTGAGCCCTTGCTATGTACAAATAATTTGACTGTACTCTCACCTAATCCTCGTTAATAACCCTAAGAGGAAGTACAAGTTTATGCCCATTTCAGAAATGAAGAAACTGAGATGTAGAGAGTTTAAACAGAGTGGAGTTGGAGTAGTGATTTCAACCAAGAATGTGATCACATCTTTGTCTTCAGGATGTCTGAGAGAAAAACAGGAGAGGAAACTCCCAGGTAGAAAGAGAGAAATTAATCTACTTCAAAAAATTCCCAAAGTAAAACGATCCAGAGCCTGGACCCTATGTAAGAGTAGCATTTACATTCCTCTGTCCATCCTCAAGACCAAGGGGGGGGGGGAAATGATTGTAAAAGGAATACATCAAGAAGAATTAAAAGTGCCATAAACCGATACACAAGCCGATGATTACAACCTGTAATAAAACTTCAGTAAACCAGCGGTATGGGAAACTCAGTGGCGCCCTCAGTGTTCAGAACACTCAGTTTCAGAAAGAGATTTTGAAGTAAAGAGACAATTTCAAATCCCAGCTTCTCAGTTTACAAGTCCCATGACCCTAGGCATGTCATCATTTAGCCACTTCTAATCTCACTTTGGTCCCTATTAGTGGCGCTAACAATACCTATTTATATGGTATTTATATGTAAAGATCAACCATAGCAGAGTGCTTACGTGCCTAGCACTGTGTTATTCACAACCCCCCTAAAGAAACCACTGTCATTCCCATTTTACTAAAAGTGAACCTTAGAGAAGCCAGGTAACTTGCTCAAAGTAATTGCTAATAAGCAAAAACTGTCTTTTAGATCCCCAAAGCCCTCATGGGCTGGCTATTGCAGGCATCAGGACACAGTGTCGATCCTTGTAAAACAGGCTCACTCCCTCAATGCAAGTCGTTAAGTCCACCCTGAATAGCAAGCATCTATGCTCCCAAATTAACACCCAAACAAAACAGTTACCAAGAAATCTTAAGACTTTTCAAAATCTAGAGATGTCAGGAAGATTATAGAGCGGATTTCCTACAACATATTTAAAACTGTACTTGGATGTTATGAAAAATGCACAAGCTGATGAAAACAACCTATAACGAAACTTCGGCAAACCAGCGCTATGGGAAACTCAGCAGCGTCCTCAGTATTCAGAACACCCAGTTTCAGAAAGAGATTTGGTGTTAGGAGACAATTTCAAATCCCAGCTTCTCGGTTTACAAGCTCCATGACCCTAGGCATGTCATCATTTAGCCACTTCCAATCTCACTTTTGGTCCCTATTAGTGGCGCTAACAATACCTATTTATATGTAAAGCGCCTAACTCAGTGCTTGGCTCTCAACGCGAAGCAGAAGCTCAGTAAAGGCTTCATCCCCACATAATGCGCTGTGGTCGGTACCAGCCAGCATTCTTCCTCCTCAGTAACCCCAAGGGAAAAATGAACCCTCAGCTCCCCATTTGTGGATCAAAGTAATGCCCCCAGCTGGCCCAAACTACCGCCCCTCCCCTCTCATAACACAATAACATCTTTATAGCAAAGATCCTCAAATTGTGGGGATTTAGTTCAGTAACTCTCTTATTTTGCAATACTATAATTTTACTTTATTGGACATTCAGATGGGCTTTGTTTGGCATTTCATTATTTCAGAGCCAACTTCCCACTTAAAATTCTAGACCTTGGCTTTGATAATAGAATATGAAAAATGCCAGGACATTATATCTGTCCAAGGGACAAAAACTCTGTGAGCAGCCAGAGATTGCTTTATTTGTTTATACAGTGACAACAGTCAGAATTCCAAAGAATCAAGTCATAGAATCTTAATTTTCTCCCTTACTAGCTTTTTCTGCCTTACTAGCTTGGTAGTAATAAAAAGCAACTGAGTACTCAAAATATTTTGCTTTTTCAATTTTGTATTTTGTTATTCTAATGCTTACTATAAATGCTTAACATAAATAAGAGTAAAATAAGGCTAAACACTACATTTTCAAATGAACATATAAAAATTATTTCTCCTACATCCATCACTGTTTTAACAATATTTCAAGCTAATTACTTCAAACTGTTATTGTTTAAATAAGATTTTTGGAATGTCTATGACAACAAAACAGATTTAGATGTATGCATATTTATGACATGAGGGCAAAAAGGAATTCTGAATCCTTAAGAATTTCTTAGTTTGTTGTTTTTGTCAGTGTGATACAGAAATTAAACATTTAAGCAAAAATTTAAATCCCAAGGCCTGCTTTAATGAACAACACTTAAAAAAAAAGTTTACATCTCAAATTAATTGGCAATTCTAGGAATTCCAAGCAATACTGATTGTTCTCCTTTAAAAAGCAGCCCCTTCCCCAAAAAACATACTGGTCTCAATCCAGAGCCAACAAATTCCATACTTTTTACTCCTTTTGACTCTCACTTCCCACTTAGAAAAGGCAGGGTTAAAGACTAAATAGACTCTGACCTTTAAGTGTAACTTGCAAAAGCCATAGCCTGAAGATGAGTCACACAGAGACTTTGTAAACTAACTACACAATTGCTAGACTGTATGACATACAAAGAAGCTACGAGTAAAACTACTCACTGAAAATAGAACTACATGCCTTTGTACTACAAAACATGCTCAGTCACACAAACAAAACCAGGACCACCACTCATACACACATACACATCATCCCTTAGCAAACAAAGATGTATTTTCATATAGTGCTATTTAACTTTGTAAAGGAGTATTTTATTTAAGTCTTACGAACTCAGGTGAGCTTACAACTCTGAGATTTCTCATTCCACTTGTTAGCTTCAGGAACAAAGAAAATATCTGACCTACCTTTGTATTATCTGAAAGAAAATTAAAATAAGAAAACCTCTTCTTGCTCAAAGTGTTTTCTCCATGAATAGATACAATCTCTCCTTTAAAAAGCATACTCTTGCATACAAAAAGAAGTACCTCCAGGCTACTACCTAAAGAAACCATCTGGTTTGTTCTCCTGTTGATCTTTTCATGTTGCCCACCAAGTTTGAAAACTAGGTCAGAGTAAAAAAGGATTTTTTTAAAACTACTGAAACATGATACAAATAACAGCACTAAAATGGAGATAAATAGAAAAAGACCTAGAAAAGAAGTTAGAAGAAATTCAAATAAATTTCATTTTTTAAACTGGCTCAAAACAAAGCTGTAATTAGCTAAATGTGATCTGAAATATAAATTATAGAATGTGACATAATTTAGGAGGACTAAACCAAACAGGTTAGGTGTTTGTCCATCTTAAGTCTCGCCTTGGTAAAATGGAATGAAGATGCTACATCCTAAAGTACTTTTGAAAAACGGGGCTATAATAACAATAATGTTAATAGTAATTAATTATTGAACTATTTTATGCATATGACACCAATCATCTATCTCATTTAATCCTCGTCAAAACCCAAAACTATAAATTTTCCCATTTCACAGAAGAGAAACTGAGATAACAGAGAAGTTAAGTTACTTAAGTAAGCCCAAGGACAAAATACTTTTGCCTTTTTTTTTTTTTTGACAGAACTGAGTAGGATAGGAAGAATTAGTGACTGGTAATCCCTTTAAAGAAGAATATTGATTCATTTAATGTCAGTGCTCTTAAACTGAAAATCAAAACCACCTGGAGGGGTTTGTTAAAATGCAGATGGAAGGTTGCTGAGCACCACCCCCAGGGTCTCTGATTCAATAGGTTTGAGATGAAGCCCAGGAATTTGCATTTCTAACAAGTTCCCAGGTGATGCTGCTGCTGGGGACCCCATTTAGAGACCCACTGCTTATACTAATCACAATGAGATACACTAAACATTTAGAGATGCAATAAAAGAATCATAAATTAGGTACAACTGAACCTAAGTCCAGTGTCTGAATGTTCAACTTATTTGATTTATACACATTTTGAAGAACAAGAGTTCTGTGAGAAGTTGCTATGGTAAAGTATATACCAGGATTAATTCTGTAACACTGTCCAATGTCTATTATTTTGACCCACAACAATCCCAAGAAACGTTAACTCTTTCTACTTGTCTCTTCCAAAATTACATTCTGCTCCTTATGGTGACTTATCCCCATGTTTGATGTATTTAATAACCCAGGTAGAACAATAGTAGGGCAAAAAGTTCAAACTTTCTCCCCTCTTCCACATTTTAAAGACCTTGAATGTTCAGACACACAAAAACATCACAAAGTAGGATAGAACAGTAACATAAATATTTAAACAACACTGATATATTCATTTAGAATTGAACTTTCAGGTTTTCAAATTATGGAATAATCAAGTTTGGTCCAAGAGTATTACAATTTGTCCATATCTTTCCAGAAGTTACTGACCTGGATAAATGACCTCAAGAGAAAAAAAAATAAAATAAAACAACATATACTCAATACTTGTAATAACCTATAATGGAAAAGAATCTGAAAAAGAATATATATGTGTGTGTACAACTGAATCACTTTGCTGTACACCTGAAACTAACACCATGTTGTAAATTAACTACACTTCAATTTCACGCAGTGAAATTATCTCAGCAAGACAAATAGCCCCAGGTTCAGTGAAGATTCCCACTGGCCCATCTTTGACTTCTATACCAATAAGTTGGTAACCACTTGGGCAACTATTGCACGCTTGTTCATTCACATATATTCTAGCCCCTTTATTGCACAAGAAAGGACAGCAAGAGAAGAAAGACCACATTACCAGAGCTTCTGCCAGACGCAACCATGACAGATCTGAAAGGAAGAGGTAGCACTATCAGGCAGGGCTGTGCTTCTGAGGCTGAAGTCCTGGTATTCGGTCCCCAGCTTCAAACCCAACAGCCAACACCCACACCATTTTGCCAGCTAGGCTATGAGGTCCTGACCCCTGCTACTAAAAGGTGGGAGGCTGCTTGACTGCTCAGCTTTTTGATTACAGCACAGGTAGCAGTTTCCCTGGCTAGCCAGTTCTACAGTGTTATTCTGGGAGTCATTCTTAGAAATTCAACCCAGAGCCTGCTCTTCCAGCTCCTCCATGATACATGAAGGACCTAATTTCCTATACCAAATCCCTCCCTGTTAAAACTGGCTGGAGCGGTATGGTTTCAACAGGTTTCAACAGGTCAATGCCACTAAAGAGAAAAGGATTCCTTTTAAATTCTTATCACTCGTGAAAGGAAATACTCCATAGCAAGGGGAATTAGTAGAAGAGAGCACAAAAGAAGAGACAGACAACCATCTGAAAGACCTGGATTCTACTCTAGAATCTTCCACTGACCTTCACTAAATAGGAATTTAAGAACTGCTAGATGAATTAAAAATAAATCTAGGTAAATCATCCCTTCCCTGGTCATATCTGGCACAAAATGTGTGCTCAAAATTTCTGAATCACTCTGAGTTAACGTTTGTTCTAAATATTACAAGAGCATAATGAAAAAAAATGATTGATTAATAATCTGGGCCTCAGATTCACTATCTGAAAATGGGAAACCTATCAAAGAAAGAATGACAGATAAAAAACACTATGCTGTCCAGTACAGCAGCTACCAGCCACATGTGGCCATGGTGCACTTGCAATGTGACTATTATAACTGAGGAACTGCATTTTTTATTTTACTTTAATTAATTTAAATTTTTAAAATATAACTGATCAATTACCAAGAAACTTGAATACATTTGGAACAATTCGAGTATACTAAGCTAGTTTTTTAACTGCACATTTTGTGAAATCTAAACACACGCCAGATTTCAAAGACTCAGTATGAAAAAATCTAAAATACCTTAGTGATTGTTTACATTGACTACACAAACTGAATGATAATATTTTGGATATACGAGGTTAAACAAATTATATTTTAACAAATTAAATTTACCTGTTTCTACTTTTTTTTTTAAATGTAGCTACTAGAGAACTTAAAATTACAACCATGGCTTGCCTTCCATTTCTATTGGGCAGTGCTACCTTAAGTGATGTAAAACGTTTAACAGTTTTTGAAAACAGGGTTAAGAATAAGGATAAATCAAATTAGCATCATGGAGAAACAAGGGGAAACAGGCTTCTATAAAGAGCCATGAGGAGACTTAAAAAGCATCTCTCCAAATCATACTTTTAAGTGCCCTAGTAATTTATGCACAAGAATCCTGACCTATGAAAGAACACATATAATAAATCTTTTTAAAAGAAACGTTTAGCAGGAAGCTGATGAGAGCCATTATGGGGGTACACAAAGTTAATATTCTATGAAATAGCAAAATATGAAAGGTATGAGGAAATGTAGTCTTGTGGTTAGAGCGAAAGAGCTTTCTTCTAACCCTACTCTTTTTCCCCACGACTAAGTCCAAAGTCAAGTTAGGGTCACGGAGGGGAAACTAGACAGGACACAGTAACAGCGTAGGTGTGAAGCAGGCCTCCAGCCTGCTGACCCTCAGAGGTCAGAGTGGAACACCTAGGGAGGGAAAAGGAAGTTTTGTTTTCTTCAGGGGAGGAGCAGGTACGGGGTAAATCCACCTTACATGCAGGTCCCAGGTAGCTTTTTCTAAGTACAACTAATTAAATCTCACCAGACTTGTGTGAGGTAAATAGGGAGCAATGCAGTCCTATCCCAGTTATACAAATGAGGCCCCAAAAAAGCAAGTCCTTGCTCGTTGTCACCTTAGCGAGACCCAAGTGCTCTGGCTTAGCTACCACAGTCTCACAACATAAAGAGACTACCCATCTCAGTCATTAACGTGCACACAACTCCAACCTTGCTAATGGTCCTAAAGACAGTGCCACCCACTTCCTTCTTTGCTCTCTTTCTTCCCTGTGAGCATTTAACAAGTCCTTAAAACAAACAAAAAGGTCAAATCTCTTCTCTCCATTTATGGAAGTTATTAACCAAAGCAAATCCATCGCGGTTAACTGGACAGTGACAAGAGTTAAATCTAACACCTTGCCTTTAGTTAACACGCCTTTTATTTTTCCAGCTCAGTTTAGAACTCAAAACCAATCTCTTGACAAATACCCTTCCATAGACATACTACCACTCTTTTCAGTCCTGAATAAATTCAAATTGGGGCCCACCACTGTAAAGCTACGAACCTTCATAAGACAAGTTCTTGGGTTCTCTTAGGACAGCTTTTTAATCCATTTGCTATGAGCAGTTTTATCCAGAACACTCAGTATATTATGACTAGTCCTACAGATGACCAAGGCTGCAACCAGAAAGCAATCAGGGATGGAATGACTTGAAATACAATGTACCAGTTGACCCCTGAACGATGCGGTTTGAACTGTGAGGGTCCATTTACACCAGATATTTTTCAGTATCCCAATCTGTGGTTGAATCCGAGCATGCAGAGGAACGGACTATAAAATATACGTGGATTGACCCCCGTGTTGTTCATGGGTCGACGGTAGTTCTCCTTCCAGATAGGCAAGACTTATCAATGTTTCCCTTTTGCCCCCCCTCTCCAAACATGTCCAGGTAGCACCTTGAAATAAAGTGGTCAATGTTCATTTTTATTTAAAATAGTTGCCATATCAGACACAGCATTCTAATCATATCAGACTAGAGTGCCAAAGGAGACAGTGCCCCACCCTCCAGTGAGGGATTACACTGAATCTACAGCAATTAACAAGGGCCAACCTGCCTAACCACCTAAACAGAAAAGCTTCTGTCAACAGATTTTATTTTTAAATATACAGTATATTCCAAACAAGCCATGCAAGCTAAGTTGCATTTGTTTATTCACACGGAAGGACAGTGCCAAATTCCAATTCAAGATTTACCACGGATACACCCAATACTTTTCGGTGCTTCTTTATTTTTTTAAAAATAAATTTATTTATTTACTTTTGGCTGCTTTAGGTCTTCGTGGCTGCGCACGGGCTTTCTCTAGTTGTGTCAAGCTGGGGCTACTCTTCAATGCGGTGTGTGGGCTTCTCATTGTGGTGACTTCTCTTGTTGCGGAGTAGGGCTCTAGGCGCGCAGGCTTCAGTAGTGCCGCATGGGCTCAGCAGTTGTGGCTCACAGGCTCTAGAGCGAGGGCTCAGTAGTTGTGGCACACGGGCTTAGTTGCTCCGTGGTATGTGGGATCTTCCCAGACCAGGGCTCGAACCCATGTCCCCTGCATTGGCAGGCGGATTCTTAACCACTGCGCCACCAAGGAAGTCCTTGGTGCTTCTTTAAATTCAAGTTATCAATAGATTCATTTATGACTTAGGGATGATGGATGAACCTTTCAAGATCATGTTTCATTTTAGAGGATGGTTGAACTCAAATATAATAAATTCTGACTTAAATATAGTAAACTTCGACAATTCAGACACTGCTGTTTCTCAAGTTCTTTGATACTAAAGTGAGAGGGGGGAAGTTAATGTTTACCTTAGCATTATCAATGTGAAGTGGTAGTGGGGGAGATTTTTAAGCAAAAGAATTACATAAACAAAATTAAAGAGGTGTTAAACAAATTCTTTTCACTCCCTTTAGAAGTTCCATTTACATACTGACCATGTAAACAGCCACAGTAGTGCTTTGATCTGCTAATTACAAAATATTTTTATCATTTCATTAAATCAGGAGTTCTAAGAGGCCACTGTAATGATTAAAAGGGCAGCCTGAAGAAGCCTTCTCTAACTCACACTAAAAATTTGCTTGGAGAAAAATAAATTTTTTTTGCAACAAAAAGAGGCTAGGCAAATCACTAACTCTTGGGGTGGTTGGCTCCTATTCTAACAGGCAGGTCTCAAACCAGAGTTCAGGAACAAGGACAGCTAATTAATAGGCTCAAGCTGTTAGGCCCCTGGCAGTCAACAAGAGATACTGAAGAGGACTCCATCCATCCTCAGTCGCTGAAGCTCCTTAACTTGATCTGCTACCCACTCAATGACCGGGAAACGCTACACAATTTTATCGGGTACCAGGAAAATATTTCACATCTAACATTTCTTCACAGAACTAACCCTTGAATTTGGTAAGAGAAATACCATTACCTTTGGTTCTTTCTCTAAATGATAAACAACCACAGAAAGGCATTTGAAGATGTCTATCACTGCTTAAGGACAGTAAACCCCTTGCAGTTTGAAGATGTCTCCGTTTTTCTCTTTTGTTTTTCTCTCATTTTTAAAACAACAGAACAAAGTCTGTATCTGATGCTCAATCCATGAAAAAAATTTTTTGAATTTTTAAAGTGTCTTGATTTCAGTCCTCTCCCTTATGAAACAAGACTGAACCCAAAATGCCCTTAAAAATTAATTAACTGTACATTTTAGAGCAGTTTTAAGTTTACAGAAAAAAGTGAGCAGAGAATACAGAGTTCCCATATTTTCCCTTACTCCATCTCACCTCATCCCACTATATTCCTATTATTAACATCTTGCATTGGTGTGAGACGTTTGTTACTACCGATGCACCAATAATAAAGTCCATAGTTTACATCAGTGGTCACTCTTTGTACTGTAATTCAACCAGTTTTGACAAACGCATCATGACTTGTATCCACCATTTCGGGATCATACAGAACAGTTTCACTGCCCTAACAGTTCCCTGGGCTCCACCTGTTCATCCTTCCTTCCCTCCCCCACAAAACCCCTGGCAACCACTGATCTTTTCACTTTCTCCAAAGTTCTGCCTTTTCCAGAATGTCACAGAGTTGGAATGATACAAAATGTATGCTTTTCAGACTGGCTTCTTTCACTTACTAATATGCATTCAAGGTTCTTCCATATCTTTTTGTGGTTTGATAGTTCATTTCTTTTGTTGCTGAAAAATATTCCATTGTATGTATGGACCACAGTTTGTTACCCATCACCTACTGAAGAACATCTTGGTTACTTCTAATTTCGGGAATTATGAATAAAGCCTGTTTTAAACATTCATATATTGTTTTTTGGTGTGGACTTAAGTTTTCAACTCACGTGAGTAAATACTTAGGAGCATGATTGCTGAATGCTATTGTGTATTAATCTGCTTGGGCTGCCATAACAAAATCCTATAGACTGGGTGGCTTAAACAACAGAGGTTTATTTCTCATCGTTCTGGAGGCTAAAAAGTCCAAGATCAAGGTGCCAGCTCATTAAATTTCTAGTGAGAGCTCTCTTCCTGGCTGGTAGATGGCTACTAGGTCCTCACATGGCCGAGAGGGGGGAAAGGAGGGGGAGAGAGCAGTCTCTCTACTGCTCCAAGTCTCTCCTTATAAGGCCATTAATACTATCAGATCAGGGCCTCACCCTTTTTACCTCATTTAACCTTACTTACCTCCATAAAGGCTCCATCTCCAAATACAGTCACATTGAGGTTTGGGACTTCAATATACGAATCTGAGGGGGATACAAACTATCAGTGCATAACACACGTTAAGAGTACATTTAGCTGTGTAAGAAATTTCCAAACTGTCTTCCAAAGTGTCCGTAACATTTTGCATCAGCAATGAATGAGAATTCCTGTTTCTCCACATCCTTGCTAGCATTTGGTGTTGTCAGTGTCCTAGATCTTAGCCATTCTAATAGGTGGGTAGTAGTATTTCATGTTGCTTTAACTTGCAATTCTATAATGACATATGATGCTGAACATCTTTTCATACCCTTATATGCCATCTGTATATTTTCTTTGGTGAGGTGTCTGCAACATGCTCTTTTCACTATTCTAAAGTATGTTTTCCAAAGTGTGGTCCTATGGCCATCTTAGAGTGGGATCACGTGATCTGCGCTGCCTGCTAGAGATGTAGACGCTTGGGCCCCATCCAATACTAATGTATTAGACTTTTCTAATGTACTCAGGACCAAGAAACATTAAATGGACAGATACACAGGGGGAGAAGGGAGGGGACACTGACTATCACCAACGGTCAGCCTCACTCTTACTGTATTGACTGGTTAGAGACCTGCATCCATTATCTTTTCCTCACTGGCAGCTGACTTTTAAATCACGAAGTCTTTCAAAAAGAATAAATATAATATGGATGGGTACTCTGCCATGATCAGGAAGTCAAGGCTACTCAGTGATGGAAAAAAAAGGGGGGGGGGAATGGGAATTGAGTTGTTTGACCCCAATCCCCCTGGAAAATCACTGGAAGCAGGGTGAGGGTGGATGGGGTAAGGTGGGGGTGGGGGAGGAAGGGGGACAACTGGTTCTACTCCTTAAAAATAAGCTAAACTAACCTGCCAAGAAGAGAAGAGGCAGAAGTTGGGCATGCAGCTGGGAAGCTGAGATAAGCAAAATACCATGGAAGCAAATTATTCAAACTATGACAGGTCACAAATCAAACTCATTTTTAAAGCCCCTAATAAGCCTCAAAGAAATTTATTTTACTTCTTTCCTTCCAAGAAGGAGAGGAAGGAAGGGAGAAAAAGTAGTGAAGCAGTGGGCCTTGCTGGAGAGGACAGGAAAAGAAATAGCTGCCCATTCTCTAACAGGTGGGGGTGGGAGCAGAAAAATAAAAAGAAAAAATATAAGAGACTAGGAAAGAACTATTCCTAGTATAATACTCTTTTTTCTTATCTATATTCCACATCCTTTATTTAAACTTTTTTAAAGTTTGCAATGAAACCTCCAATCTGTTTCTAAACCAAAAGCATGATTCTTTCCTGAGTAGTAAATCTGATTAATTAATTTTCTTCAAACTTTCTAGGTTGTAGCCACCCAATTATTTTTTAAGGTGTCAAGTACAAAATAAAAGGCATTTTAAAAAAAGGCATGATTCTGCAGTTTAAAATAATGTTAACATGCTAATTTCTCTTAACTATTTTAAACAAAAGTTGCTATTTTAATTACTGCAGATTTCCAAGAGATAAGAAAGTGGAGAAAATTATTTCCCAATAGGTTCACATCTGCAAAGAAAACTTTTTTGAAAACCAGTAAGACACAAAATAGATAAAAATGATTTTCTTTCATGGCTAAAACTTTAAGCTATAATCAACTGTAAATCAGACTATTTACTCAAAACATTCTTTTGGTAATGGCAGATAGTAATAAATTTCTTAACATCACTGATTTATTAGCACTTTATCATTTACAACACATTCTCATACATAATCTCTTTTTTACTCAATCCCATTATCACTATTCTGAGTGAAGTGGAAGAAGCTAACCTGTCTATCCTCATTTTATGTAAAAGAAAGCAGAGTCTCTTGGAGATTAGGGAAACTTTCTCACTACATGGCCTTTAGCACACAGCAAAGCCAGAATTCAAATCCAGGACTCCATCTCCAAGACAAAGGAGTCCCCTAATCTTTCCACTTTGTAATAATACAATAACACGTAAATTATAAGACACAAAAAAATCCATAATGTAGTTTTAGAGTACACTGGGAAATCTTAAAAAAAAATTTTTTTTAAAGAGAATTTGAGATTCTGTTCATAGCTTTGTATCTCTTGACTTCCCCCTATAATAGCACTAGTATTCCAGACCATGGTGTTAACCGGAGATTTCTAGGCAGCCCTCTACATGGCAAGTTATCTGCCAGGACAAGACATTCTGCAGGTAATGAGCAGCCTGTTTGCAAAGTCATCTATGCCAGTTGTTAGAAGCTGGAAAACCTTTGTCTACCTTTCTCTGCACCAAGCACTCTAACCTCCACAGCTGTTACATCCATTTCAATGAGCAACAAACACCTCCCTTCAAGCTTCTAAACATCTAAGAAGCCAGGATAGATGAAAATGGCAGTTGTGCCCTCCTAGGAATTCCAAATCCCCTTTACGTTAGTGCTAAGTAGAGAGAGTCTCTACACTTTTTTGCTATCCTGACATTAAAAAAAAAAAAAAAAAGGAACACAAGGGACATTTAATCACATTACCCACCCCCCAATATATCTATTCCAAAGTAATACAAAATAATATCAACATTTTGAAGACTTGAGTTTCAGAGGGTTTTTAAATCCATATTACTTTCAAATAATGTTGCCACTTTAGTAAATTTAGTGACATTTTTCAACCTGTTGGACTGAACAATCTAGTTTATTGTTCCTCCTAATTTATCCAGGATGTTTTTTCTAACTTACTAAGGGCAGGGACTCTAGAGATGAGTGAAGTTGTTCCCCCTACTCCAGAGCAAAGGTGCTCCAATTCAGAACCACCAGGGAGCTTGTTTAAAATGCAGCTTCCCAGATTGCACTCTAAAAGGTTCTAAGTCCATACAACTGGAAGAGGGTCCAGGAAGCAGCATTTTAAAGACAGTTCCATTGTAGGTAGTGATCTGACAAGTGTGTCCAGCAAATGCTGCCACAAAAGGACTCACCCTGGCCCACAGGACAAACTTATAAACAGACATTTTAAAACAACCTGCGAGTGCTGAAGGCCATAAGAAGGGAACTGACTCCAGGTGTGGCACCAAGGGCATTCCAGACTCAGGGGGACAACTTACACAAAGGAAGGAAATAATGAAATGTTTGGGGAACAAAGGATCATCTGAAAATTAAACTATGTCCAAACAGTGGACTCAGCCTTTGAGGAGTATCTTGCTTGTAAAATTTTTCACAGAAGAAGGCTTTTAAGACAAAGGTGTTTAAGCAGGGAAGTGAATGACTGGATGTGTATTAAACGTGAAGGACAGTTTCTAAGGAAGATTAAACTAAAAGCAGGAAAATGAGTTCTCCAATGGAAAAGAAAAGAAGAGTGTTTTTTAAGAGATGCTAAAGAAACAGAATGAATAGGAACTGGTGAGCTACCAATCCTATTAACATATTTTCACTCCCAAGTGAAATCAATAAAGACCTGTATCAGAGAGAAAAGAGGGCAAGTTCAAGGGTGGACAGTTTACCTATTCCAATCACATATCTCAATAACATAAATTGGAAGATGAGAAATTGGATTTTTAAGCTCATAATCCATCCTTACTTAACCTAGCATTTGGTTATTTCTAACCCATATTGCCCCTTCCCTGCCTTATATGTGGCTTAAGATATAAGCCAGAATAATTATATATTAAATTTATTAAAATGTAATTTAAGTTATATATTAAATTTATTAAAATGTAATATATATATGGGGCTTCCCTGGTGGCGCAGTGGTTGAGAGTCCGCCTGCTGATGCAGGGGACAAGGGTTCGTGCCCCGGTCCGGGAAGATCCCACATGCCGTGGAGTGGCTGGGCCCGTGAGCCATGGCCGCTGAGCCTGCGCGTCTGGAGCCTGTGCTCCGCAATGGGACAGGCCACAATGGTGAGAGGCCCGTGTACCGCAAAAAAAAAAAAAAAAAAAAAGTAATATATATGTATAAATATGTAGCACTATGGCTGGATCATATGGTGTATTAGTCTGCTCAGGCTACCATACCAAAATACCATAGACTAGGTGGCTTAAACAACAGAGACTTATTTTCCCACATTCCGGGAGGCCAAAAGTCCAAGATCAAGGTATCAGCCACAATGATTTCTCCTGAGGCCTCCTTCTCCTTGGCTTGTGGATGGCCATCTTTTCCCTGTGCCTTCACAGAGTCTTTTCTCTTTATGCCTGTTTCTGAATCTCCTCTTCTATAAGGACCTCAGTCATACTGGATTAGAGCCCATCCTAATAACCTCATTTAATCATAACTGCCCCTTTATGGACTCCATCTTCAAGTACAGTTACATTCTTAGCTGGGGGGTTGTACCTTCAACATAAAAATATGACAGCTGAGGGGACACAATTCAGCAGATAACACTACAGCTAGCTACACACTTTTTTTAATTTGAAGTAAACATTACCTCCAAAAGTTTGAGAATTTCCTTAATAAAGTACATCAGCAAAAGAAAATGAAAACAAAAACAAACAAACAAAAAGAAAACCCCACCATTACACTCAGGACTCGTAGGACCCCTCCTAGAATCCACGTTCACTTCAGGGAGAAGATTACCAGGAGGTCTGTTCCATCATTCCAAGATCAAGAATCAGCTCTAAAACTATCCTGGGAATTTTAAGTCACTCCCTAAGGGCAACAAAATTTCAGACAAGTTGCTTTCACACCCATCCCTGGTGATAAAACCAAAGAAGCAATGAAAGAGAAGGCAAAGGCAAAAAGCAAAAAAAAAAAAGTTTATATAGTTACATTCCAACACTTGCTTCCAAAGCTGTTAAGTATATGATGGCATTCTTGATGTCCTTGCCCAGAACTTAATAAAAGGTCACAAAATTTTCCTGAACTATAGCTAAATCTACAGAGGCAGAAATTTCTTCTGAAACAGCATGGCTCTTCAGAAGCCACAGCATATCCAAAAGCAAGAAACAAGGGCTTCAATACTGTAAATTTAAATGACCATAAACATTTGACTAGAATCAGTTCCCTCTCCCTAGACCCACCTCCAACAGACCTCAACATTTAAAAATTATTGGAGAAATTAGATTACATAGAGAATTTTATATTATCACATATTTCACTAAATTAACCATAAAATCAAACAGAAAGCATTTGCCATGATATAAACTGTTTCAAAAACCATATAGTAATCGATAAAAATGGGGAATGTAATAAATCCTATACCTATCCTTTTAAACACAGTACTACAAAACTAGGAAAATAACCAGTGTGCAATTCCAGTAATAGCTAATTCTGGTTCATCCACAATCGATCATCTGTAGATGCTAAAACTATTATACAAAGACCATTGTGGAACATGACATGTGAAAGATACAAAGTATCGTCACACAGTCACTTTGTAATTGCAAGGGGAAAAGTGTATGTTTTCAATAGCTTTTGCCACTTCTACCAAGTGATAAGCTCCGTATCACTAATATTGGGATAATCAACACTAAGTGCCTCCTGATGTGAAGTGCAACAAGAAATACCTATAGAAGTGTTTTGCTAAATATACTTAACCTAAATGCAACAAAGCTTATAGATCTAACTCCAGAGAATTCAAGTTAAATGACTATGAGGAAATGATCAGACAAATCCAGATTGTAAGAGGTTCTGTAACACAACTGGCCTAGCTTCCTAAAAGATATCAATGTCAAGATCAGAAGGGGGAAATGTCCTAGATTAAAGGATACCAAGGAGACATGACATCTTAAGGCTAACATTAAATCTTAGATGCGATCAATGGTTTCGTGGTTTACAGGAGAAAATTATTGTTCTTAGGAGATACACTGTTAAGTACTTTGGTAAGAGGCCATGATATCTGCGACTTACTTTCAAACAATTGAGAGGTATAAATATAAACAAAGAGATAAAGTACATGGAGAAAAGCATTAACAATTGATGAATGTGGGCATTCCTTGTACTATTTTTTCAACTTTACTGTAGGTTTCAAATTCTTCAAAATAAAGTTGAGGAGGCTGTCATTTCATGAAAATAAAAAATAAAAGGTATGGGGATGCTCAAGACTAAAGACTTGCATAAAACTTGATGGGATCCTGATTTGGGAAAAGAGATATTTAGGAGACAGCTGGATGTTTAAATAGGCCTGGCATTACTACCAACAAATTGATTATTTCTTTCTTGAGTGATAATGATAACACTGTTACACAGGACAACATCCTGAGTCTTAGGGGACACATGCCCTAAGTATTAAAGGCTCAAGTATGGTGACTGCAACTCACTTTTAAATTATACACACAAGCCAAATATGGTTACATGTTAATGAATGGTGGCATATGAATGTCTGCTGCATTATTCTCTTAACATATATTTTTTGTCAAAATTAAATGTTAAGAAAGTGTATATTACCAAAGCCTTCACATTTCCCTTTACATTTAATGAATTTATTAGCCTACTAAATTCTTATGAGCATATCGGGGGGACTTTCTAATAACACATAATTCCATTTAACAAGCAACATAATTAATACTTTATTCTTTACCAACACTTCAGTTACCCATCATTTTTTTAGTTTGGAAGGAACATTGTGAAGATCCGCCAAGGTTTTTAAACAAATGTAACACATATTGCTTCTGGGCTGGTGAACACATGGAGATTTGGGGAGAGTGGAGAGCTTGGAGGGAGTGGGGAAGGAATCTCCATGCCTTTTCCCCATACCTTGTCCTGTGCATCTCTTCCATCTGACTGTTCCTGAGTTATATCCTTTTACAATAAACTGGTAATCTACATGGCAGACTAGATACACTGACTGACAACCCTGTGAAAACAGACAATAAAAAAGGGGGAAAATTATAAAAAATTGAACTGGCAAAAAGGTAACTAATAAGAGGCTAAAAACTTAGAAAGGTCATAAAAGTGCCCTCCCCATACCCAGAAGAAAGGAGCATCCTTATCTCTGAAGACAAAGGGACAGCCAAGAAGAATCCTAACAAACAGGCCTTGCTAAATTTCTCCCAGTTTACTACAGTTACCTCATACGCCCCAACCTATCCTATTTCTTCATGACTGCCTACTCTTTATCAAGAGTAGCAAAAAATACACAGCTGTGTTTCTTTGGTTCTTCATTTCTTATGAAGGCTCCCATGTCACATAAAACTTATGCTTTCATCCTATTGAAAGAAAAATGTAACATATAATTTTAAATAAAAAGTCCCATCAGATCCTTTTCTTCTACTATTCATTCCCCACAAAAGCACATATACCATCTTAATTCCTGTAAAAAGAAGTCCTGTGGATGTTACCATTTCTCTAGTCCAGTTCTGTCCAATATGACAGACACTAGTTACAGGCAACTATTAAACACTTGAAATGTGGCTAGTGACTAAGGAACAGATTTTTTTATTTTATTTTATTCTAATTAATTTAAATTTAAATAGCCACACGTGGCTATTGTTTTAGACGGTACAGCTGTAGATTATATACAAAAACCTTAAATTAAGGACAGGTTTCAGGGAAAACTATTTTATAAGCTTTTATCACCAGCTAATTCTAGATCAGGAGTTGCCTCCTTTGGACTTTCTTATAGCACTTTTTCTTTACTACAAAAAAATAGGACCTCACTAAAAGTTTGCAGAATGAAACTAATAAAGCTTTAAACCTAGCCTAAATCAACAGAATTACCAGAGAAATTACTACATTCAATCAAACGTATAGGAGTGCCCTGATTTAAGATGTCACAATTGTCAAGACTGATAAAAAGGAACTGGTTTATTTGCAGGTTTCATTTAAAATAATAGGCTCCTTTAACACAGTAAAAATATGGTTTCACTTACAAAAAGTTATTTTAAACACACACGGCTAGAAACATCTATTGTATGAGGTAAGATATGCCTGGCCCAGAATAATACAAAACATTGCTGCTACCTAGTACCACGTTCTGTCACTTACCTACTATTTGACTTTGAGTAAGTTACCTAAACCCTGTGCCTCAGTTTCCCCATCATTAAACTCAGGATTACTATATTTACTTTAGAGAATTATTGTGAGATGTACTGAATAACACATTAAAAATATAGAAAAGTATCTACACATGGTAAGCATTCAATGAACAGTTGTTACTATTTCCTACCAACTAAGAGGTTATATTTTTGATGGATAGAAACAAAGCAAACACACATACAAAGTAACATAGAGTAAAATTACCAAAGCAGCTAGATATACATTTTTAATTAGGTCTAGTTCAATCCAGGAAACAATGCTCTTTTTAAAAAATTTTTATTTATTTATTTTTTGGCTGCGTTGGATCCTCGCTGCTGCACGTGGGCTTTCCCTAGTTGTATGGAGTGGGAGCTACTCTTGGTTGCGGTGTGTGGGCTTCTCACTGCAGTGGCTTCTCTTGTGAAGCATGGGCTCTAGGTGCACGGGCTTCAGTTGTTGTGGCACGCAGGCTCAGCAGTTGTGGCTCGCGGGCTCTAGAGCGCAGGCTCAGTAGTTGTGGCGCACGAGCTTAGTTGCTCCGCAGCATGTGGGATCTTCCAGGGCCAGGGCTTGAACCCATGTTCCCTGCATTGGCAGGCAGATTTTTAACCACTGCGCCACCAGGGAAGTCCCCAACAATGCTCTTTTAATAAATCGTATTGCAGCAACCAATAACCCTGGAATGTTGGTTGACATGTGCCTTATATAAGGGAAAAGACATAGCATCAAGGTTTAATTTATTTCCCTAATGTATAAACATGAAGACACTGTTTGTGTCAACATTGTTATTAACGAAAGTTAGGGATACTTTTTTAAAATAACAGTTTTATTGGGTTATAATTCACATACTATATATTCACGTATTAAAACACGCAATTCAATGGTTTTAGTATATTCAGATATGCGCAACCATCACCACAATTTCATATTTTCCTCATCTCAAAAAAAAAGAAACCCTGTACCCTTTAGCTATCACCTTCTCTTTTACCCCAAACTCCCCAGCCTTAAGCAACCACTAACCAATTTTCTGTCTTTATAGGTTTCCCAATTCTGAGACTTTAAATAGAATCGTATAATATGTGATCTGTGACTGGTTTTTTTTCACTTAGCACAATGTTTTCATGGTTTATCCATGTTGTAGCATGTATCAATATTTCATTCTTTTATATGGCCAAATAATATTCCATTGTATGAATTCATCACATTTTGTTTATCCATTCATGATCTGATGGACATGTGGGTTGTTTCTAGCTTTGGGCTATGAGTAATGCTGCTATAAAAATTCATGTGCAAGCTTTTGTGTGAACATATGTTTTCATTTCTCTTAAGTAGATACCAAGGAGTAGAACTACTGGGCCATACAGTAACTCTATGTTTAACTGTTTGAAGAATTGCCAGACTGTTTTCTAAAGTGGATGCACCATTTCACCCTCCCTCCAGCAGTGTGTGAAGGGTTCTGGTCTCTTCACACCCAATGGTTGTTACTGATTTATTACGTACATCCCAGTAAATATAATATGGTATCTCACTGTGCTTTTGATTTGTATATCCCTGTTAACTAATCATACTGAGCATCTTTTCACATGCTTATTGGCTGTTTGTTTCTCTTCTTTGAAGAAATATCTATTCAGATTCTTTGCCCATTTTTAATTGGGTTGTCATATTGTGTGTGTATTCTAGATACAAGCCATTTTCAGATATACGGTTTGAAAATATGTTCTCCCATTCTGTGCGCTGTCTTTTCACTTTCTTGAGAGTGTCATTTGAAGTACAGAAGTTTTTAATTTTTATAAAATCCAATTTATCTATTTTTCATTTGTTGCTTATACTTTTGGTGTCATATTTAAGAATCCATTCCCTACCAAACTCAAGGCCATGAAGATTAATTCCTATTGCTTTCTTCTAAGAGTTTTACAGTTATAGCTCACATTTTTTTATCCATTTTGAGCTAAGTTTTGTGTATGGTGTGACGTAAGGGTCCAACTTCATTATTTTGCATATGGATATCCAGTTTGCCCAGCACCATTTATAGAAAAGACTATTCTTTCCCTATTGAATGATCTTGGCGCCCTTGTTAACCTGAGGCACACGGGTTTAGTTCTGGACTCTCAGTTCTATTCCATTCATCTATACGTCTACCCACACTGTCTTGATTAATGTTTCTTCGTGTAAGTTGCGAAATCAGGAAGTGTGAGTCCTGCAACTTTTTTGTTCTTTTTCAAGACTGTTTTGGCTATTCTAGGTCCCTGGCAATTCCACATAAATTTTAAATCAACTTGTCAATTTCTACAAAGACACCAGTTAGGATTCCAATAGGGACTGCACTGAACCTGTAGATCAATTTGGGAAGTATTGCCATCTTAACAATATCAAGTTTCTCAATTGATGAACATGGGGTATTTTTCATTTATATATTCTTTAATTTCTTTCAACAATATTTTGTAGTTTCAGAGCATAAGTTTTATACTTCGTTTGTTAAATGTATTCCTAAGTATCTTATTCTTTTGATGCTATTATAAATGGAATTGTTTTCTTCATTTCATTCTTGGAATGTTCATTGCAAGTATATAGAAATACTATTGATTTTTGTATACTGATCTTGTATCCTATAACCTTAATGAACTCATTTATTATGGGGGTAGTACTGGTAGTACTCTAATTCATAGGGTGACCATTAGACTAACTAGGTAATTCTTACAGAGTACTCAAGTACTCAGGCTGGCACACAGTAGGTGTTAAATACCAGCTATTACTACTAAAGTAATTTTATATATCAAGTGCTTTACCAAAGTATCTTACTATAAAATGTTTATTCAACACTTCCTATGGGCAAAAGTGTGAGTGATACAGTGAGGGAAAAAAAAAAAATCCTATCCATAACAAAGTAGCAGCCTTAGAACAGAAATAGATCCTACACATCCCTCAAGTGATTTGTATAGATATCAAATTAAAAGTTCAAATAAGCTATCTTTTGCAACAAACTGGCCTGCACACACTCTTTAATTAAGAACCTCAGGAAGCCATTTACTTTTGAACCATGCAAATGAGGTCTAGCCCTTCTTACCCTTTCAATGCTTATGACTGGACTCTTCCATACTTCATCTGAATACAGTATTGTTGCAGAGCAATGCTCCTGCACTGCCCTTGACCAGTGTGACAGGAGAGGTTTATTGTCTTGTAATTACTATCATTGTTTTTTTTCTTTCTCTGAAGTCTACTTCATGCCTTTGAATTTCCAAAGAAGGGAAACAGAAATGGGGAGGCAGGGAAGGGGGCAGGGGAGGGGCGGTGGGGATTATAACAGGTAAGATTCCTGCAGGACTTCAGTCTCCAATCCTACTATCCCATAGAAATTTACTAGTACTTTTTAACTAAAACAATTTCATTCCAAATGGCCCTTTAAGCTGAGACATCTGCTTATTGTTTTAAAGCACCATTTAAAAATCAGCCAGGTCCCCTTTTGTCTCAGCAACATTTGCTTTACTTCTAAATAACTTTTTAAGATACAGTTATTTGTTGGAACAATAACAGCCATAACCTGCAAACCACAATTTGCGCCACAAAGTCCAATCTCAGCCCAGATCTATTTTTGGCTTCACAACAGCTAGAGGTAAAGAAGAATTTCACTGTATTGTTCAAGTTGGGTCATAAACAGTCACTGGGGAAAAAAAGGCAAAACAACATAAAATGCTTTATGAACCAAAAATGGGACAAAAGATGAAAAGAGAGTCAGGTTTAAACGTGCTACATAAATGGAAACACAACTGTGTTCATCTTCAGTCTCAACTTGCCCATTTATGCTCCCACAAAACTCCATTCTTATATCAACTATAATTCGTAATTAACTGATACTGAAATGTATTTGCTTACAAGTCCATCTCCCCTTCCCCCTATCATGTAAGTCTCTGAGATATTCAAGGGCAGAGAAGTCATATAATTGAACAGAATTGTAAGTTTGGGCCAGAAGTAGGATGTGAGCAACATGGGGCATTTCCATCCCACCCCAACACAACCTATCCCAGAAGTTCTTGAAAATGGCTTTATTTTGCTTCTACCCCTGTGTAATTCAAAGGCTAACAGAGAACTGACATTAGTCCTTCTTTAAGTGAAGAAGACTACAGCCTCAGTGAAGCACTGCTCAGATCACCCCATCTTCTGATGAGAAGTGACACAGCATGTAAGAGAAATGACACAAAGCAAAATAAAATTCTTTAATTATCAGAACTGATTATTAGTAAATTAAATCTATTTTATTTAAGTTTTAGCTAACCTACCTGATAGAGAGTATACCTCTAAAACTTCACCCTTCTGAAGTGTTGAGCCTTTTTAAACAGGACCAAATAAAAGTGATGTTCTCAGTATTCATCCAGCAAACCTGGTGGAAAAGCTAACCCATATGAGCAAATCAGAACATAAGTTTCCAATTTTCTTTTCCAAATTAGAGTTACTTTCCTCTAACCTTGTTCTGCTGCTCTAGGCTTCTGATTTGGTGAGGAAAGGGAACAAAAATAAAGGGAAAAGCAACTTGTTTAGTGATCAAGAGTTGCACCAAATTTCCATTTATCCAGAAGGACTCAAATCACCAGAATTTTCTTGATTAGTACCATGCAATGATGACTGATATTTACAAATATGTTCCTAAGACATAAAGTTTCTCAAATGCCTTTGAAATTTCTGAAGGAAAATTACATTCTAAAACATTTTAATGACAGGATGTTAAAAAAAAAAAGTAGCATGAAAGTTCCATGTTTCTCTCCATCACCCATGAGAAGCATCACCAACCAAGAACCGAGTAGTGTACTGAGCCAGACCTATGTCTCAGAATCCTTCTTACGAGACCAAACTGGAAATAGAGACATGACCTAGAACCATAGAATAAACAGGGTAAAACGGTGAACTTAAGACCTGGAGTCAAACAGGCCTGAGTTTAATCTTAGTTATGCCACTCAAAAACAAAGTGATCACACAGCCCATCATCCAAAAAGCACCAGTTTTGAGAGTGACATAGAACAACAGACAAAAATTGGGGCCATCCCCAGCCAACAGGACATATGGTCACTATACTCAAGCGATATGGACCTTGGACAGGTTACTTAATATTGAGTCTTGGATCTACATCTGTAAAATGTGAAGAACAGGGTACAGAATTAAACCTTCAGGAACTATAAATTGCTTTCCTACCTCCTTTCAGCTATATAACCCTGTATTCTATGATGCTAACCCCAAGAGTTCAGAAAGTCTAAAAACATCACACAGCCTTATGAAGGGAAACATCAAAGAGATGAAATGCCAACCATGTGAGAGATGCAGGATAATTTTTTAATCCACATAATTCTTTTTTTTAATTAGACTTTTCACTTGTAACCTTTTTTTAACTTAATTCAAATTCTGATACCTGAGCAGAACTTATCTCTCAGCACTTTGTTTCCACAGCTTTGCTTTTCATCGCTTCATAAAAGCACTCATCTCACTGTATTGCGATTTTTTTTTTTTCCTGGTCATGCCTGATGCCAGACTAAGTGCCCCAAGAAGACAAGAACTGCTTCAGTTCCTGTTGCTATCGTCAATGTTGGGAGCAGTTCCCGTCACATAGTATGTACTCTATGTTGGCAGAATAAATGATCACTACTTTAGATTCATTAGCCAGCCCTAAACCCACAGTACATCCTCAACCCACAAAGACGGTCTATAACTACCTATGTCCTTATCTTTTCCTATCTGAGTTTTCATACTCCTGAGGAGTACCAGCAGTCCACAGTGTTTCTTCTCCATAGAGAAGAAACACCTACTTCCCTAGAGGGAATCCATCTTGAAATCCAATTAAGGTTTTAGGCTTTTAGAAAATTCCCATTTTAAATCTTCATTCAGATGCTCCTGGTCCTCCACACAGATTACCAAACTCTAACTCTTCATTCAAGTAAAGACAAAACTGACTGTCCCAATATCAGATTTATCTCCACCCGTTTCCTCTTCTTTTTCTCTACCCTCAGTGAACTCTTTTCATCCAATCAAACTACAGGGCCTCCCCTGAGAAATTAAGGTACACTTGACAAAGACCACTCTCCTTATTATTGGAGGATCAGAATCCAATGGAAAAAAAAAATTAAAACCAAAGCAAATAAATACAGTCCCAATTCGACAGCACTGAAATGCCTTCAGTGCTAAAATGGTTTTAAGATATGCCGAAGCCCCAGGAGTCCCTAAGGCATTTCTAGGGTTTCTTTAAAAAAAAAAAAAAGTGTAGTCAATCACAGAAGTGCTTGCTTTTTCCTGCACCGTTGCCCCCAGACTCAGGCTGCTCTCAGGACTGGGGGTTTCAAGGCAAAACAATGAAGCATTTGACAACCTCAGAAGGTCTGAATGACATTCTGGAAACAAACTTCACTTTGGGCTGCTCACTGAAGTACAGACAAATCATGATACACCGCCCACCTTGAGCTTGGAATATATTCTAGGTGCGAGTCACAATTTAGGCACTTTGTATTCAAAAAGACTTCTCTAAGATGACAGATCAAGAATAGTCATTAAAAAGTTCTCCTGCATGTTTCCTAAAAGCCAGGAAAATGTACCTGGCAAATCCCCACCCACTACCACAGTAAACAACCTGTGACTGCTTGACAAAAATATAACTTTTATTTGGAAAGAAAAAAATTCACTCTAGCAACAACAAATGGTTCTTATCCCAAACTAAATAACAACAGTAAGATGAAATATTAAAGGTCTGTTAAGAGAGAGTTGAAAACTTTTGAGATTTTCACTGCCCCTCCTCCAGAGTTTCTCTTGCTCCACAAAAATAATTTTAATCAGATGGAAATAGGAAAAAAAACTGCCAACAGAAAGAAGTGTAGTTTCAGTGTGAGTACAATATTAAATATCCTAAAAGCAGACAGTTCCTCAATACCGTAGCTTCAATAAAAACCTCCTAAACCCTTTCCTTTTTTGTTCCTTTGAGAAAATGGTGAAGCAATTTGCATTTACAGCTTAGTTCCTGTTTCCAAAATACCCCTTTAACTTTTTCTTTTCTCTTTTTATGGTAGGTATAAATAGCACCAAATTGTCAAATCACAGCTATTTTGTGTGCTACCTATACAAATAGGTCTGATTTCTGGCCAGCCATAAAACAATTACTGCCGAATTCCTCTGGCTCTTTGATATCCAGCTTGTCCACAGGGCTTCAAAGCTAGCTTCCAGGACTTTTCTTGGGGCACTGCAGAAAAACAACCTCAACAGAAACACAGAAGATAAAATGTTCCCACTCCTATAAACACACAAAGACATAACTACAGAAGTAAAACAATTCAGCAGCATTGTGGTGGGGTTTCTTCCCCCCAAGAGAATGTAAGATGGCCAAGTACTCTGAATTACTTTTTAGCGATGAGAGTCAACTAGAATTTCTTCCCCCTCATGCATAGGACATTTCCCCACTTTCAAGCCTGCAAAAATTAAGATTTACTTTGCTTTCAGAGAAATTTTCTGATTTACTAGAATAACATATCCCATGGGAACACACTGGGATGGAACGAAAGTTCAACTTCTTGAGCACATAAATAACTATACAGCTCAGTATTTATTCAATGTTGCAAAATGCATTCAAGCTGGAAGCTCTTTGTATAAGGTTAAATCTGGTCAGAATATCAAGTAGAGGAACTTTATGGGAGATTGTATGTTTTGACTATAAATTAAAAGGACTGTATTATCACATGGCTTATGAAAAATCACTACAATTAAAAGTGGGATGGCAGATACAAATACCTAATATACATAGCACACACATGTGCTTGGAGTACCAGTCAGCCTATTTCCTATTAAGCCACAGCAAAAACAGTACACACGTCTATTACAAGGAAATAAATGCTAAGTTCCATTAGAGAAACTTACAATTGGGCATCTTAGAGGCGTGGCAAATGTGACATAATTATAAAATCTCCCACTACTCAGGTTCATATAATAAAATTTTATTAAGGTTGATACAAACACACATACATACACACACACTCATACCTATACCTATATATCTGCACCAAAAAGGGAAGACATTACTTTTTTTAAAAATTCTTCCTACCAATGGCAGCATGCCAAATCAGTTTTTCCTTAACCCAATATTTTTAGCAGCTCTATCATAATATGCCAGTTAAGTGGGAAAAGTATTTCACAGTATAAGCAGTTGGCAAACATGTGATTCTGAATTAAAAGTCTAGATGATAGTCTCCCTGTGTATATGAAAGGAGATCATTTCATATGTTGCATAAATAGTAAAGACTACCTCTGCACCCAAAACCTACCTCTTATTCCTCTTTCTCTTTACCACTTGTAAGAATCAAGCACTTTTAAAATATTAATCCAGATCTGATTTCAGCACCCTTCCACATTCTTATCCAGGGAACCACTTGTACATATTTCTCCAAAGACAGAGAGCCTTGTTGTTTTTTTAAATCTACATAATAAATCAACTCTTAGTAGTACATAGATGAGCCTTCTCACTATAACCGGAAAACTTACCACTCAAAATTAGAGCCACCTGCTTACATCTCTGATCTCAAGTACACAGCTTTTATCTCGTAGGTCAAATCTGGCACCTAACATTGGTACTAAATTTCCTCATAACAACGTGATTGTCTGATCTCTCACATTTAATTATATTTTTCCCTCTGAATTTTTTTTTAACCCAGGCCAAATGCATCAACATACAACAAAATTCTCAATGTGAGTGATAAAAATGCATTAAAAGTAACCTTTAATCCATGCTATTAACTGATTTTATTCTATTTTGGCGCGTTTGAAGTAACTCATCTAAGGATTAGTTAGGCTTTTCTACACTTCTTTTTATCAGGACTCTACCATTCTTGATTTAGTTTTGAGAGAAAAGGGTTTGCAAAAACTATAATCATCTCACAGCTGGAGATGGCTGGAAAGTCCGTTAGTACTCATTGTGCCCTTAATTTGCAGGAAGCCTTTGTGCTCTTCTGCTCCTGTTTTACATGCTGAGCAGTTTTCACTGATAAAGTACTTATAGACCAGTTATTTTAGATTAATGAAAAGCCCAGTAAAATTTTATGTAAAATGGCTGTGAACTTTCTCTTTAAAATTCTGAAACGTACCTGCAGTCTTGATTGCATGAAAATCTTAACCCTGATAATTTGCCTCAATAGTTTTCATGTGAGTGGGAAAAGGCAGTTCTAAAATTTTCAAGAAGTATTATTTTTCAAACAGAGAAGGAATCCAAAATTTTAGACTATGAATTCAGATTGAATGGCTGAAGCCTCAGGGCAAACACACTGATTTAATCACATAGCAGTAGGTTTCAAAATCTTGCCCTCTTCAGCTTGAACGATAAAGTATTTCCCTGCCCTTTAAACCTATAGTAATAATGCAAACGCATTATACAAAAGGAACCCAACATCGTTGGGATTTTTAACATTATGACATAAATTTCGGGAGTACATGGCCTTGTTCTAATTTTACACTTACCCAAAATGAGATTTTAAAGTCAATGACTTAGTATTTCCTCTGAACTTCAAGCCCCAAAAAGGACTTCTAAATATCCAATTATAATGGAGTATAAGTCAAAGTCAACTTTCACAATTTTCAGAATTCCCTAGAGGTCTTCAGATACAAATGCAAAGTCTAACTTTGAAAAGTAGAAGGTGAAGTTTTTAAATCTGTCTGAATATAAGCAAAAATGTTGAGATATGTCACATTCCAAGGCATGAAACTGTTTTTATAGTAGAGTGCTAAAATTACTCATTTTCTGCTACACCGCCTTCCTATAATTCAGAAGTTCAAATCATAATCATAGAGATCCGTATCTAATACAGCAAGTATATCACTTATATCTAACATAGTAAGTGTATCTGCAAAGTAGAAATGATAGTGTCTGAAACTAACAGGGTTAAACAATTTCTTTTGTGAGGCCACAGGCAAAATCTACAGCAGCTGTCTAACTTTGCCTTTAACGATCATAGCAAAAGCTCAAGGAAGTGATCCAATACAGCGCTGGTCTTTAGTAACCAGATCGTTTCTATTTCATTTTCAGCCAGAGGAATGGATAATGAAAACAAAATTATTCCTCAGTCAAGTTTACTTGACAAGCTAATTTTACCAACCTTTAACTTTTATTCACATGTATAGCCGTAAGAGCTGTTCCTTTTTTGTGTGTAGAGACAACCTTAATAACTTTTAAATACTGGCTACACAAGATAAACTTCAGATGGCTATCACTTCTTTAAAGCCACTTGTAAAAACTACTGGAAAACTTTTTAGCTATTGAAGGACCAGTACTGCACTAAAAAAGAAAAGGCAAACATTTAGTCATTGCTATAAACTGCTGAGCCACAGAGCTTTGATTCTATCAGTGAAGACTGCAGAATTCATACCATTTTTATATGACCTAAAACAAGTTTAAATTAATATTTATAAAAGAAACAAACTCAATTCCTTAAGGATTACAATTTTCCACCTAAAACCATTGACATTGTTTAAAACAAACAAAAATGCTCTCTCATCATATGTCATCATTCATTTATTTATCAGTATATCTGAGATGCCTACTCCTAAATTCTTCTCTATTTAGCCTATGGAAAACAGGTATTTCAGACTTCTAACTAATCAGGACTTACACATATTTATTTTAAATAGAAATTCAACATTCTCCATAAACTAATTTTGTGAAGAATGCGAATAAGGGAAACAAAGTAATCAAATCAGTGACCCAACAAAGTTATGTTATCACTCTGGTTAATAACTACAGGGTCACACGAGAAACTACAAAATAATTTTAAACTAAATTATGTAGGAACAGGCATGACTGCAGCATTCCCCATTTCAATATTTACAGTGTATAAGTAAATGTATTGTTTTAAGTTTGCATAAAAAACAATTTTTTTCTAAAAAGCAATCCTAATCCAGTATTTAATATATAATTCCAATCCTGTGTGCTTCTACAAAGGTTTGACCCAAAGCAATTTTAGTTAAATTTTAGGCTAATACACATTTATGCCACATGCCACGGCTAAGAGATAATGATTATAAAAATACCTGATATACTTTCTGATTATAACAGATCCTATCATTTTACACTATCTCAATTAGGAAAAATATGGCTTCAATTATTTCACATTTGGAAACGACTACTAGGTGTTGGTTCCCTAAAGGAGGAGAATTAAAACAAACAAAAAACACCTATGAACTAAAATATACACACAGGGCTTCCCTGGTGGCACAGTGGTTAAGAATCCACCTGCCAATGCAGGGGACACGGGTTCGAGCCCTGGTCCGGGAAGATCCCACATGCCTCAGAGCAACTAAACCCGTGTGCCACAACTACTGAACCTGTGCTCCACAGCCCGGGAGCCACAACTACTGAGCCCGCGTGCCACAACTACTGAAGCCCACGCACCTAGAGCCTGTGCTCCACGACAAGAGAAGCCACCGCAATGAGAAGCCCGTGCACCGCAGCAAAGAGTAGTCCCCGCTCGCCGCAACGAGAGAAAGCCCGCGCGCAGCAACGAAGACCCAATGCGGCCAAAAATAAATAAAATAAATAAATAAATTTTTTTAAAAAAGTGATACCACCTTTAAAAAAAAATAATAAAATAAAAATAAAATATACACACAAATGAGTACTCCTGAATTGACATATATATGAATGTCTTACTTGTTTTAAAAAGTAAACCTAAATACTGGGTTAATATGAGTCACTTTCAGGGATTTAAGCCATAAATTCTTCAAATAAAATCAAATAAATTGGTTTGCAAGTAATTAACGATGGGACTTCAATAATGTAAAACTATCTCTGTATATTCTCGATGGCTCGGGAACTTAACGGGTTACGTTCAATATAACACACTTAGTGGGTCTTGGAGCCCACTGCCTGTAAAAATCTCCCATGGAGATTCCAGACCACCCATTGAAAACAGTACAACATTACTGCCTCCAGCAAGAAGCTGCTACATAGGACTGGTGATTCAAGTCTTTTAAATAGTATTTTATTGAGGGATTGTGGGAGGTGGGGGGAGGGGGAGAAGGGGGATTCATGAGTGGATGGGGAGGAAAACTCAGACACAGAAAAAACAGTAATTTCTAAAGCAGAGGTTCCTACGGTACCCCCCCTTCCTTATGCCAGGCACCCCCTTTTTAAACAGCTACATAAACAAAGTAATAAGTGCTCAGTTTCAGAGAGAATTACATTAGCCTCCATTTGAACAGGCTAGAAAGTACTTTTATTTGAAAAGCTGCTTCTCCTCTGCTATAAACAGTTTTACTCGGCACCAATTTCAGACAAGAGAAGATGGCTAGGGAGATGAGAAGTGGAGTCGGGAAAAATTCACTCAGTGTCTTTCAATGCCTTCAATAGTTGATCCAATAAAGATCCCTCAGAGAAAACTTTTAAGTCTATTTTTTTCCTCCATGTAAGCAAATCATACAGGAGGGTTTTTCTTTTCTAGGGTACTGCACCCTGTCTCTTTAAATTCCAGGCCTGCCCCATTTCCCACGCATTCAATGAAAGCAACACGTTTGCTGGCCTCCAGCCCACAATGTCAAGTAGTTTTCTTGCTATTGAATTTCAAGATTATTCTTTTGGATCATTTGCCCTTTAGTTTTAAGCACGCCAAAGCAAAAATAATGTCTTTCTACAATAACATAAAGAAAACTCTGAGGTCTTTACAAGTAGAGAACACCTTGTCCTTTAGTTCCCCTTTCACTGCAAAATATGCTCCCACTCTATATGCTCCAAATAAGAGCCAGTTACACATTATCTTAGTCGACCACAGCTTTGTCTGTCCTATAATAAAATTCTATGAGTATATTTATTTAATTTAGTGCCAAATTGGGAAGCTCTAACAATCTGCAATATTCTAACCAAGTCTTCCTATTGTTCAAACTCCCAAGTCTTCAGCTTGGTCCCCTGAGTATTCATTTAAAACAGGTTTTAAAACAATTACTTTATTTTCTATATCTGCAGTTAAGACATCTACATAAGTTAATTTAATAAGAACAATAGCAAGCAAATATGGTGAGTTGTAATCAAGGTGCCGAAGAGTATATTTTCCTCATTCTCATACACACCTTAATCCTGAAGAAAGGAATCCAGGCGACTATGAATCCCATTTAGCATTCTCAAAAGGAATAGAAATAGTTAAGTAAAAATTTATCAGCAGAACTAAATTAAAGCCCATGAAATATAATGTTATTCCAAATGCTACCCAACAGAACTAAAGTGGCAACCTTATTCAAGTAGTAAATAAAGAAATGCTCAGATTACAAACTCAGTTTTTATATTTTATATTCTAAGGCAGAATTAATCTGGCTAACTATAATTTATGAATTTTGTAAAAGCATCTAATGCTAGAGGGAAAACAGATTTGTTTTTATTTGACATATAGTTTTGCTATGCATCTGAGCATAGTACACTTGTAATGCTTATTTCTTAACATTAAAATAAAGACAGATGTTTTCCCATTAATCATAATATAATGGACTTAATCAGATAAACTTTAGATTGCAAAGAGACCTTTTAAGACAACTAAAATTAACTCCCTCATTTTGCAGAAATTATTTCTTTTAATTGTGTTTAAGGAATATTCATATCAATCTAGCTGCATTGTATATAAAAAATGAATATTAAAATGTAATTTCATGTTTTAACTTCCAGTTATTTTTGTAGCCTATATATAAAACAGTATTGAAACCACTTGAATGCTAAATATTATTTGTGTTTATGCAATTATGCATCAATTCTCCATCCAAAAAGGACTACTTATTTCCCTGCCCCAAACATTATTTTTGCCTTGGTTTTGGTAGTTATTTTTTAACTTTTTATTTCTCAAAATTTAATGTTTAACTTCCAAATTATATACAAAGACTCACAAGCTAGAAGTGGATCTTTATTTCCAACTATAGACCCCATTTATTCCTAACACTATCGCCATATATCTAAACATATGAGAGTCCTTTCCTTTGTAGACAATTTTTAAAGTCAGATGTAGGCTCTGGAAACTTTTCTACCACTACACATCAAGATAAACATATTAATCAACAAAGTTATACTTATCAAAACTCCACAGGTAAGAAAGGTCAAAACTTCTCAAAACATTCCTAAGTACTCCAAAAATGTATGCTGTACTGAAATATTAAACACAGTTGTCTTTCTGTTACAAAGAAAAATTTTTGTGTGTCATGTACGTATAAGTCAGGTTAATTTGATTAATTTTACACCTTAACACAACATTAATTGTCAAGAAAGGTAACATGATTTACATTCTTCTCTTTAAAGGTTACAATCAACTTATGAAATATTTATGCATATATTCATAGTAATATTAAAAGAAAACACTAAGAAAGAATGTCATGGTAGTTAAATTTCAAATAACAAAATGTGAAAATGTTCCTTGGGGAAGACATTCCTGTTTATGTTCCAAATGAGATTACGTTTTTAAAAAACTAAAAAGCTTATTATAAACACATCCTTAGGTACATTTAAGTATCTAGTTTAACTTTCACATAAGTAATATGTAGCATTCAAGAAAGCTTGAAAAATCCAACAAATTTTACTGATGACAAGAATTTCCTGACATCCCACCTCCCAGAGATAACTTCTGTAACACTGTGCGAAGTATTTTCTTCCCATCTTTTCACTGATGTATTTTTATCTGTCATACAATTCTCCAAATGTAGGTAAAGATGAACAACTCTGAACATTCTGGTATAAAGAAAATGGACTAAATCCTACTAAAATCAATGATCATGATAAATCAAAAAAGAGACTCCACAGAAAGATATTAAGTAGCATTAACTACAAACTACTGTGTAGCCTTTACAACATAAGTATATTCTCATTTATTTGCTGCTCTCTTTAAAATGTTTGCATTTGAGTATTTTTGTATAAGTTAAATCCTTGGCTCTAGTCAGTCACTTGACAATTCCCTTTAACAAGTTGTAATGATAACAAGAATTATTTTTCTTTAACCTAAAAGTTATGCAGCATGCTGCAAGTAAAGACTGAAAGAGTACTTGCTTTTCGAGGCAACTTCCATTAAGCATCTCAATTATTAAACAGAAAACCCTGCAAGTATGTTGAGTGATCACTTTCTTCTAACCTGTTCACATGACAATGTAAGCCCAAGTCCCCAGTTATTATTCTATTGATAATAGAAACACTAATAGTTATCTGAAACATGATACTTCAAAAAAGAAAAACAAGTGACAAAATTTCAAGGTCTGGCCTATGTTATATGAAATTAAAAAAAAAAGTCAACTTTCAAGAAAAAAATGCAGTGATCTAATGACCTGGTCAAGAGCCACATTTGAAGGACAAGTTTCAAATAAAAACAGAGTCTCATGAGTTCTTGGACTGCTCCAACCTACAAGAAGTAGTTGATAGTTGATATAAATGGCACCAATATAGTCAGAAAGTAACTTTTCATAACCAAAACTTAACCACCTACTTGGTGAATTACGTAACCATGTTATCTTCTATTTCTCTGATATTCAACAAGTCTTTTACTCATTCCACTGTTCACACACCATTTAAATAGTAAAATTCCAATATACTGAAGTTCATATCAACATTTTGTTTTTTTCAAAAAATCATTCTCCAAATTACGTTTATGAAAAGTGAGCAAACACATGAGCACATGCCTATTGCCTAACATGATAACCAAAATACAGTTGATATGTAATAAGTGGTAGTTATTTCATCGTTATAAAAACACTAGATCAATGACACACTCAGAATTTATCCTTTTTTAAAAACTAAGGAAAAATAATATTTCAGAGCTGGAAAAGCCCAAACACAGAGCTTACTCAGTCCAAACACATCCCTTTTACCTCCCAGGCCAGGGCCTTTCCTGCTGCACTGCTAAATACTGCTCCTACAAGTTACTGGAATACATCTGACTCCTATTTTTAAAGGTAAAAGGCTAGTTGTATTTCATGGATTAAGTAGTAAAAAAATGATAGACCTGGCCAAGTTGCTCAAATTTGTGTCCAGCTTTTAAACAAGCACTTGGAGTAGGTAAGAAAGAATAAGGGAGGAAAGATAGAAGAGGAGAAAAATTCATTTTTGCCTATAACTAATAAGCTAAAACCCATTCTAGAAAATGTGATTCTCAGCAGACACAATGTTTCCTGCTGAATTCAAGTGGTGGTTCTGTTTACACAAAGCCAGTTATTAGAGGTACAGAAGAAATAAGTTTCAGAAGACAGAGTAATAATTTATCACTTAGAAAAGAGGATGCTTAAATCAGGATTCTCAAACTCTTTCTGACTTGTGATATCCTCTTTGATGTTATATTTTTGCCCAAAAATTCTACTGTCTATAGACTACATTGATGAAAGGTATGAGTACTATCCACAGTGATAATATATGTCCCATCTCCTCGGATGTGTAACTCTAATGCAACACAGCAGGAACAACAGATACATACACAAGGAGAGGTGAGTGCTGGACTGGCTGAAACATGTAATGCGTGCCTGGTGTTCCATACGATGAGGAAAGTAGCTGCCCACTGCTCTGTGCTACTTGTGGGCACAGGTAGGAAAAGTCATAAAACAAGCATCTCTGATAAGACAATCTGGAGCTATGTCAACATTTTGCATAACCTATCCCACTAAAAGCAACCAAATCCCAATAGCCTGACTCTCTGTTTTTCAATAACAGTCAGTACAAAACAGCTGCTTATATTATAGGAACAAGGAGAGAACTCAAACGAAAAAAAACATTTTGTAAAATAGAAGAATATTTCTTCAACACAAAGAAAGCTTTCATTATGCAGCAACTCATATGAATGGAGTATTTCGGGTAAAAGGTATGGATGACATGAAGTCTACAATGAACCTTGTTTTTAAACACTCAAAATGTTATAAATGCTTACCAAAATAAACAGACACCTGGAATAATCTGACATTAATCTTCCCCAACACCACCCTGAGAGGAAAGGGGAAGGAGAGCATAAAACCTATCTGTAAAAATTAAAGGCATCATATGCAGACTAAATTTATAT
Organism: Physeter macrocephalus; assembly: GCF_002837175.3. Taxonomy (NCBI): domain Eukaryota; kingdom Metazoa; phylum Chordata; class Mammalia; order Artiodactyla; family Physeteridae; genus Physeter; species Physeter macrocephalus. The sequence goes on from NC_041222.1 coordinate 62,568,823, forward strand.
CCAGAAACATTAAGAAGAAAGTAAATCTCTCTACTGTCTAGGCCACTGTTATTATATTAACATTTTAGGAAATTGTTAATGTATATTTTGCTTTTAAAAATCAATACATGCACATAACATTTGGCCTGGTATTGATGGGAAAATAACCAACTAATGATTTCTGCTGGAAAGGAACAAAGAAAAAAATTCATGTTTGGCAAAATTAAATATATTAAAATTTATTTGGCTCTGAGAATATCAATCTTCTAACATGGGTAGTAACTAATTAAATTCAACTGATCATCTTTATAATCACTTATGAACATTATTTTAAATAAATGGCCCTTAGAATTAAGTTCAAGATAAGCCATAATTTTCTTTCATAAAAAAATGATGGTGCCTTGATTTTATCCAAAAAGTTAATCGTTAACTACTACATACCAACTAAATCACACCCAGATGCTAGCCTTATCTTTTTAGAAATTCCATGATAAACGGAATTGAGGCCTTCTTCAGACCTCAGTCACTACAAACTTATTAACACGCTTAAGTTAAAAGGATTAGGTCATGCAACATTATTTCTTAACACAATGTTCTGCATCCTTCAAGGAACTGCAATCTTATGATGGAGGGGGTACAACATATCAGGGGATACCTACCATTCCGTCACAATTTTTCCTAATGATTTAATCTCAAAGGAAAACCTTCAATTAATCCATAAAATGAATTTGATTTTGCCTGAAAGTAGCTAGAGAACCTCTTCCTTTTAAACAGTACCTACCATGGTTACCACCACTTAATTAAGTCCTAGATCATGTCTACAAAAGCAGTTATGGCTGAACATGTGTCTGCTAATATAAGTGAATAATTACTCAGTGTTTCAAAAGTAAACATTTACCACCATTTATTACTAGTTATCTTTGCACCAGCATACTTGTGACTCATTGTGTCTACATGCAAGATCACTTCACATTTCTAGGCTTCCGATTAAAAGTAAAATGAGAGGGTAAACAAAGATGAAGTATCTCAAGTGTCCTTTCCAGCTCTGAAAGACACAAGCACACTGAAGGCAGGGACCTCCTCTTTCTCTTATTTACATCTCCCCCGGTCCTTTCACTGTATCCTACACATATGAAGCCTATTGGTTAAGCACATTACCATGCCCACAAATTATATTCTTCAACAAAACCCCAAAACCAGACAGGAAAACAAAATAAAACAGATCAATTTGACAAAATTAAAAACTTATGTATGACAAAAAGATACCATACATTAGGCTACAAGAAACAGAAACAAAAATGGGACAAGATGTTTTCCACACAAATAACAAAGGATTAACATCCCACAGATAAGAAAAAGACAAACATCCCAATCTTCTTTTTTTTTTAAGACAAAGAATATAAAAAGAAGTCAATAAAGAGGAAATCTAAATGGTCAGTAAACATATAGAAAATGTTTAACCCCATTAGGAAGAAGAGAAATGCAAATGAAAACAAAAAGACACCATATTTCAACTAATATCAAAAATAACAAATCTTAAAATATCCTACATTGGCAAAGATGTAGAGAAAGTGATACTCATTCCCTGACAGAGTATGAACTGTCACAACTCCTTTGTGGAGCAATCTGACAATGTCTAATGCAAATGGAAACACACACACAACTGGTATTCTAGGCCTACATCCAAAATCTTTTTCATTTGTACAAGGTAACAAGTACAAAGATATTCACTGCACAGAACAGAAAATGACCTATATAGTCTTTAACAGAAGAACAGAAAAGTAAGCATAGAACATACTCCTACAACAAAATACTAAGCAGAAAAAATTAAAGGGAATGAGTTGGCTCTCTAAAGATGAAATGGCAAAAGGTTCAAAAACATACTGAGTAGGGGGGAAAAGCAAGATGCAAAATTATTTACTCAAGGAAATGTTCTGGAATTAAATAGTAATTGTTGCACAATCTTATGAATATACTAAAAAAACACTGAATTTTACACTTTAAAGGGGTGAATTTTATGGTATATGAATTATATCTCAGTTGAAAAAAATGATTCACCCAGTATGATACTCTTCATGAAGATTTTAAGACACAATATACTACTACTTGTAGCAATATAAATGTGCAAATGTACATAAATAGATGGGAAAAAGGCTGAAGAGTTGGAAGAAAAGGTTGGGAAATATTTAAACACTTGAGCCACATCTATAATACTTGATTCCCTAAAAATCAACAAGGAATCAAACATGATAAAATGCAAACATCTGTTCATTCTTGGCAGTGGGGATCTGAATGTTTGTTCTATCATTCTTCCCTTTGTATTTTCCAATACACCCCCCGGCTTTTTTTTTTTTCAGAAATACAAAAAGGGCACAAAACAAGCATATCACAAACAGCAAATGGTAAATATATAAACACGTAAAGATATGTGGCATTACTAATCAAATAAATGCAAATAAAAATGAGGTATCGGGCTTCCCTGGTGGCGCAGTGGTTGAGAGTCCGCCTGCCGGTGCAGGGGACACGGGTTCGTGCCCCGGTCCGGGAAGATCCCACATGTCGCGGAGCGGCTGGGCCCGTGGGCCGTGGCCACTGGGCCTGTGCGTCCGGAGCCTGTGCTCCGCAATGGCAGAGGCCACAACAGTGAGAGGCCCGCGTACCGCAAAAAAAAAAAAAAAAAAAAAAAAAATGAGGTATCATTTCATGCAGCAGATTGGCAAAGATAAAAAAATCTTTTAATCCCCAGTATTGGCAACCACGTGGGGAAATGGGCAGTCTCCCAACTCCTAGGGAAGTATAAACTGGTACAATCTTTTTGAAGGGATGTTTGGTAATGAATATCAAAATGTAAAATCTGTATACATAAGGAAATTATTGGAAAAACCATTAAAATGAATATCAAGGATGTTCATCATAGCATTATTCATAACAAATTAAAACTAAGAACAATATAAATGTTCAAATAAATAAATCTGTATTTAATGTGATACCATCAAATTCAGCTTTAAAAAGATATCCCACCACATACCATGAGGGTAGGAATGCTCATCTGTGTTTCATCCCCAACTCCTAGAAGTATTCTAGACACATAATAGGAGCTCCAAAAAACACTTGTTGAATGAATTAATGTTAATTTAAAGTTAATTTATATTTGTGTGTATACATAAATATAAAAAGATGCCTACCAAAATATTAATTATGGTTATCTATGAAGAATTTTCAGGTAACTCCTTCTTTATATTTCTATGGTTTGGTTTTTCTACAGTGAACACATATGTATAAATTAGAAAATACAATTTTCATTTGCATATAAAAAAATTAATGTTTGCATTCTTCATAAAAGCTGAACTGTACAATTGTGCAATGTAATTTCTCAATTTCTATGATCTATAACATAACAAAAACTTGTCAATTACCTGTAATATCATCACTGGGAAATTATTTATGCAAAAACTCTTTTCAGACAAATCATATTCTCAAAAGTGAATACAGCACTACAAACAAGAATAAGGAGAACCACAAAATACAAGAGAACAGAAGATTAAAGCGTTAAGATATACATTATGAGGAAAAGAAGGAAGTAAAGACACTCTGGCCACATGCACACAAAATAAAATGTTTTAAAAGAATATTAATTTGTATCACTAAGACAAGAGAACCTCTCCTTCTATATGTTAGCTGCTTCACTGAGTAGTGAAAACATAAAAACAAAAAGAAAGTATAAAAACCAAGGGGAAAAAACCCACAGAATTCTATATTATTTCCATTAGGACAGTGTGAAACATTGTTTTAGAGATCAAAAATATCCTGAAGTCTGGACAATAAAGATTAAAGTCCAGTAAGTTCAGTAACATATCGAGTCCTTGCTTAATTACATAATTGCTATCATTGTGTTTAACAATTCCCCCCCATTCCCAAATATCTAAACTTTCCAAGTTCTCTTTTGAAGACTTAAGTCACTAAGAGATGAAAAACAAAAAAAGCTCCACATCTTAGAACTGTAAAAGCTGTGTTAAGTAGTGGGGATCATCTGTAATAGATGACCAGGAAAAGAGCTAAAGGGCTAAGGTTGGTCCATGGAAGACCATTAGAAGGAAACTTCAAAGAACAAAGAGAAGGAACAAAAAATCTTTACAGAAAAATTATGAAACCAACGGATCCCCCTGCTCTATCTACCTCCCAGAGGTACTTCTACAGAGGGTTACCTAAAATAATAGATGTAAAAGGCTTCTGAACCATAAAATGGACAGTAATGTTAACTGTAAGATATAGCCAGTAAAACCAAGTTTGGATTTTCCTTTTAGGAAAAAAAAAATCACTAGATAATTGTTACACTGGAATTTAACCATGCAAATACCTTGGAAGATTTATCTTTTCTCTTTCCAGGAAATGGGCATTTTTATTAGCAACAATAATAATGGTTACAAAGAAAATTAGCTTCCACACAACAGGGCAGTTTATCTGTGCCAGGTTGTAAGTTGAATATTTTATATTAGAGGTTCTCCGACAACAAGTCTGGGGACCCCAGGATGCCCAAAATCTTTTCCAGGAACTGGCAAAATTAAAGCTATTTTCATAACAACTCTAAGACACTAGTTGCCATTTTTACTCTCATTCTCTCCTGAGTGTGTACAGTGGAGTTTTCCAGAGGCTACATGATGTGTGATAACACAACAGACTGAATATAAAAGACATAAGCAGACCCAGTTGTCTTCTATTAAGCAAAATGTTAAAGAGATTTGCACACACACACACACACAAAAATAAATGATGCCACTCTTCTCACTCTTCTTTTTGTTTTAGAAAATAATTTTTCATTAAAATAGTATTTATGTGCTAACCTAATAGGGTGATGGTTGTTATCTTTAAACAAATTAATAAGTAATTTGTTCAAACTATTTCTGGTTAATTTTGAATATAGTCAATATTAATAGATACAATTTACATAGAAATTCCTAGCCCTAATTATCACTGGGCAACGATATCTACCCAAGACAGTTCAAGGTCACTTTTAGAGAGCTACATGGTAATCCCTCTCTGAAAGGCAGTAGTGTATATTGGGGCTTTACTCTTGTTTTTTCATCTTAAAAAGTAATAAGTGCTCATTGGAATGCTTTAAATGTAAAGAATTAACATTTATTAAAAAAAATCAAACACTCCAAAAAAAAACTTCTCATCATCACCAATACCATAGCACCCACTTAAGAAAACTATTAGTAAGAGTTTGGTACCCATTCATGCAGAATTTATTTATTTACACACATACACACACATACTTTTTATCTGTATAAACACATTTTTTAAATGGGATCACAGTGATTTAGCTACTTGCCTTATTTCACCTACCATCTCTTGAAGATCTTTCTTTATCTACAAATAGATTTACCCTCTTTTTTAATAGATTACCATGATCTAACTGCACCCAACTGAGGTCCCTTCTATGGCTTGCTTCCAAATGTTTGCTATCAAAATAGAGTCACAAAAAATATGCTGTAACTTTGTGGATTTGTGACACCGTATCTGTTAGAAAATACCTAGAAGTAAAATTGCTGGGTCGAAGTGTATAAACATTGAAAATCTTAATAGATTTTGCCAAATGCCCTCCAAAATGTCCATGCCCAATTTACATTCTCACTAACCGCACATGAGATTTCCTCCAACAATTCAGCTTTTTAATTGGTGAATTATACTTTATGTTGCTTCAAAATGTCAAGTTGTAAAACTGTTCTCACTGGTCATCTTAATTCCATACAGAACTCTACACAAATCTCATAAGACTCACTGAATGTGTCAGTACAGTCACTCATCTTTGTTTTTTCCATAAACCTTTTAAATACCTCAGGAGAGAAAATACTTCAGGTGCACATCGTATTTTCAACTAGTAACCCCTCAAATTTTAGATACCCTGATAAAAAGTTATTCAAATTATTTCAGAAAACTATTTAACACAAATCAGAACTACACAGTAAAGCTGGGCTCAAACACTTAAATCAAAGGAAAGTTATAAGTGTAAATTTATCATGCTTTATCTGCCCACTCAAAGGACTAAGGCTACAAATAAAAAGCTATCAAATCACACCAGTGCCCAAATTAGCTTACAGAAAATAATAAGCAACAGATTTCATATCATAAATGTCAATGGAACAGACTGCAATAGTAAGGATGGCAATAATTGGAAAGAAAGTTCACTCAAATTCACATCATGCTGAAAATGAAAACATTAATATTTTAAATGAAATGTTTTGAATATGACTATTCATTTCAGTCATATCAGACTATTATAAATCTTTGATACTAATAAATAAAATATAGTCTTTTTTTGCAAGTAGATAGTTTTAAAATGCATTATAGTTTGACCTGCCGATTCTGTAATGGCTAATGGCTATTCCAGGCTTCACTATTTCATCAAAATCTTCTTTTAGGACTTTGTGCTAGTAGTTTTAAATTGAAACTGTCTTTAGGACAGAATAAAACCTTATTAATTCAAGTCCAATTAGCTCAATTCTGAAATTGTATACATAATTCTCACTGGGCAACAAGTTGAACTTACTGTAATTTCCTCCTCTACAAGTTCTCATAATATTACTGTGAAATAAAGGAAATCAACCTGAAAATCAATTCACTTTTCCAAACCAAAGATTTATGAAACTAAGAACTCAACCATTTTTGTGGCTTGAGCAGTTCATCCCTCAGATCTAAGCCCACTTCTGTTTATCAACTACCGTATATATTGAAAGTGATTTAAATTGTCATTATTAATAGCCATTTACAGTTTACAGTATCTGCATTTCTTGTAACTCAGATTTTTCACAAAACCATTTTTGCATTTCTGCCATTTGCAATCCTCCTATTTATAATATCAAAAATATAACACCTTAAAAAAGTATGGAAGTAGACTTAGAAATGCCTGGCATTCTTATTCTGTATTTATTCTTATCATTTCGAAAGACCTTATAAGCCAAAAAGTAAGTCCCAGGATTAAGTGGCATGTTTGGTGTTACCTTAATTTACAACTAACTATTCCCAATGAACAGAGAAACCTTCTCTTGCAATCTGAATCATGTGTAATTACAGTATGACAAGGTCTCTCCTGGGCTATGTAAGCTGGCAGTTTTCCCAGGACTTGTCACATCATGGGAAGCACACATACAAATAAAAATCCAAAAATAAACATTTTGAAACAATGGCTTGTAGGCTACATAAAGAAACTCCACAGTTGAGAATAAAAATTGAAGAGCCCAACCAACAAGCAGACATCTCTCACTAGAGGCATCTGAGAAGACATCAGTTAGTTATCAAGCCGCTTACCACACCTAGCAACAAAACTCCCAGGTGTGGGCTGTACAGACAGCACTCTCACGTACCCTCAGGCTGGACAGAAAATCATTAAGTATGGGAAATAAAAGGAAACGTCACCACACACACCCACTGAAGCAGAGAAACAGTGGTGAAATATGGAGAGGTTGATCATCTTTAATTTCATAATGCCAATTTGTTGATTGTTAAGGTGCCTAAACAAAGTTATCTTAAGAGCTACATCTTCGGCCAGCTGGCTTAGTTTTCCTAATATAATAAATATTGCTTTTGTTGTTGTTAAGGGTATTTCACCTTGAAATGTACAACAGCAAGTAGTTATAACAGTGTGTACAAAGGATCTTAGAAAGTGGTTTCTTTTGTTTAAACTCCTCTGCTGTGGCTCTATGGACACATGGAAAAGGGAAAGCAAGATTCCAAAAAGCATCAGACCCAACCTCACATAATGACAGAAACTTGACAATACTCATCTTCAGTACAGTTCGGAGGAATATTTAAGTATAATATCTCTGGCTATATTCTGCTATAAAATGCTAACAAAATCTAAATGTTATTTCCGATAGACCATGCATATCCCTACCCCTCTCTTATACCCCTCTCTTAGATGCTGGATTCATTTATTAACCATCCAGCAAAGCACATCAAATTCAACTGTTTGAGTTTTCAAGAGCAGCTATAAAACAAACCACTATAGGCAAAACATACAATCCTAAGTCCCATTACAAGAGCTCTGGAAACAAAAATAAGCATTAACATAAACCTCTGCCACCTCTAAGGCACAGAGCATTTCTCCTTTCTTTATTCAAGCCCCTGAATGTTCAATAATTTCCACGTAGCTCTAAGCAGAATGGATTTATTATGATGTTAAGCTAAGAAACTGCAGGAGTTCTAGATGCCAATAAAGATTACGGATCAAATGGAAGATAACTACTAACCATTGTGTCGACTTAGATAAATAAACCTGCTCACAAACAAAGCACCTTATTGTATTTGTACTGTTACCTCCACTAATCCAACTAAAACAACCAGACAGTAGCTTTCCAGAGGCTGAAGGGAACAGAAATGGGGATTTCTCAAACCCTCTTTAAATTTCTTGTAAAATAACACTCTGTTCTTCTTTTTTCAAAACTGTCCTTTATGGAAAATGTTTGGGACCGCAGAGGCTGAGCAGAATTATGCAAACCAGACACCAAGGCTAAAAACCAAGGTGAGGAAGGAATGAAGCAGAAGGCAAGACAACACCGTTGCTCTGAAACTTAGCTTCGACCTTTGCAGAGACTCTCTTCCCTGCAGATCACATGGGGCAGACACTTCTGAACGCTGCTCAAAATCGACTGAGCAACCAAGTGCCATCGGGGAGCTAAGGACCAGTAAGTGCCCCCCCCCCAACCGAACATAAAATCCTGACGGTGGGAGGTCGGGGTGGCTAATCCACAAAAAGAAAAGTCTATGACAACTGGTACCTAAAGCCTCACACACAAGGAGGAAAGCAGAGAAGACCCTAAAGACAGGCGACTTCTCAAGACGGAACAATAAGTACATCCCATGCATCCTCTGCTAACAACACAGGTAAATCTCAATTTCTCCAGGTTTAAAAAAAAAAAGGCGCAAGCTGTTTATTCCCTCCAGCCCCGCTCCCCACGCCTCCAAACCCAACAACTAATTGCACCTTCCCCGCAGAACCCGCGGCTAACCCCAGAGGACCGGTGAGGGCTGACTTGGGATGAATAAACACTCGACACCTGACAGTCCTTTCTCTGCGGTGACTTTCACGGAGCCGAAGTGGCGCGCGCGCGGGCGGGAGCGGGGACCTGGCCAGCGCGGCGCCGCGCACCCCGGTCCCGAGCTACGCCAGCGAGCGCGACGCGGGGGGCGGGGAGAGGGGCAGGGGGACCGCCCGGGCCAAGCGATTGTTTCCTCCTCCAGCAAAGACATTTTTTATCAAGCTCCTTTTGTATTCGAGCCGTACCTCTTTTTGGCCTAGGAAAGCTTTCGTGCAAGTGGAAGACGACTTTTTCCACAAAGTGCTGTATGTTACTGTGCTCCGGCCCGCGCACGAACACCATCCAGTCGTGGGTGAAACCTTCCACGGTGGGTTTTTTCCTCACCTGGGCGCGGTGCCCCAGCTCCAGCTTCACCTGCACGGCACACTGCGGGCAGGGGGGAGGAGAGACAGCCGTGAACAACAGGAAGGCGACCGTTCGACACTGAACATTGCGCCTGACATTTTTTTTCCTCCTTTTTGAAACGCACATAAAAGGAAACGGCGGTGCCCTCTGCATCCACGTTTCACGCGCGTGGGCGCGCACACCCCACACCCCCAAATATACGACCCCGGGCCCGCATCCACACCCGCCGGGATTGTAACGGAATGTTACCCCCGATCGGGAAGGGGGGTCCGGTTGTTGGGGGGTAAAGAGGGGCGAGCACGCTCATCCACTACAAGCACGACAACGAATGCATCGGAAACAAATTAGAGACAATTAGGAGGCGATGCCCGGGAGGTTGCCCGGCGTGGGAGGGGAGGTAACTGGGACCCCCGAGGGGGGTTCTGGCGAGCCCCCACCCCGAAAGTGCCGCGGCGACAGGCACACGCCGAGGAAGTCTTTGTGTACGTGTGTGTGTGCGTGCGTGTGGAGCGCTGTGCCAGGCGGAATGGAAACTACAGGCAGCCTCCGCCGATGGGCACAAACTCCCGTGCTCTTACCACGGGGTTCGTGCACAACAAAAGTGAGACGTCGTCACACACGCACACACACACACGCACGCACACACACACGCCCGCAGGAAAACACGCCGAGGCGTCCATAACTTAAGGCACCCCGCACCCCCCCCCCAGCGAAAAGCCCCACGCGATCGGCGAGGCCAGCCTAAGAGAGCCCCCGCAACACACTTCCAAGAGCCAAAGTGGCCCCAAAGTACCTCCCTCCTCCCCCCCAAAATGAAATTCAGAAAGGCAGGGCGGCGGGCGGACAGCCGCCGAGCCCCGACTGCGCACAGCCCGGCGCGGGGGCAAAGTTGCGTGCGGCCCCGCCGCTGTCAGCCCGCACACTCCGGCTCACACTCGCGCGCCGCGGAGAACGCACCATCGTAGCGGCCGGCGAGGCTGCTCGCCGCGTCCCCGGACTGTGCCCGCGGCTCCCGGCGGCGGCGGCAGCTGAAATATGGCTGAGTTATTATTCGCCTCCTTCCACCGTGTGTGAGTGTGTGTGTGAGTGCGCGCGTGTGAGCGGGAGTGCGCTTCTTGCGATTGCAAAGAGAGGCGAGGAGGGAGGCGCGGGGGGTGGAGGGGCGAGTGTGTGTTAGTGTGTGAGTGTGTATGTGTGTGTGTGTGTGTGTGTGTGTGTGCGCGCGCCGGGGGGGGAGGGAGGGAGGGGAGCGGAGGCTGAGGGAGAGGCAGCAGCTCCCTGCAAGCCGTACCAACCTTTCTCTAATTGGAACCGCGGAGCGCTGGCGCTGTCTGGGCTGCGGCGGCGGCGGCGCAGGGCGAGGGAGGAAAGGCGGGGGGTGGGGGGTCTTTTATTATTATTTTTGCATGTACTTACCGAGCTAGCCATGCCTGGGGGCCCGGAGGTTTGCTGGGGTGTTGTGTGGTACCCCCCTCCCCCGCCCCCCTCAGCTGTAATTCATGAAGAGGCTGCTATGAATGAGAGCGCGCCCAGGAGCGGAGGGTAGATGGCGGACATTCTCTGCCTTTTTCCCCCCGCGTTCGCTTGCTCGCTCGCTCGCTCGCTTATTAAACTCAGCCCCAAAAGCAAAAGCAGCAGCAGCAGCAGCAGCAGCTCCAGGGCCAGAGGATGAGATTCCGGAGCATGCGCCGTGGCGCCTGACACCGGGGCTCCGAGCCTCACGGGGCGGAGGGAGGGCGCGCGGGCGGGGCGGAGCGGGCGGGGAGGCCGAGCGAGCGAGCCAGGGGGAGCTCGAAAGAGCCAATCACCGGCCACCCACCCGAAACCCCGGCAGCCCGCACCGCCACACTGGAACGCCTCGCTTAAAGTAACAGGTTCCTGCTGGGGGGTGGGGGGAAGTAGGGAGAAGGGCGGGGAAGGGGCGCTGGAGTAGGGAGATCGGCCAGCTGGGGAGCCATCCCAGACCCTGTGTAAACTCCTCTCGCCCTACAATAAAAAACGGATTAAAACTGCTGGAATGTAGCCACTGCCTAGAGCCCCCAGCCGCCTGAGAAGGGGTGTTAAATCAAGTCTTTGGCGTTAGTTAGCGCGCTCGGGGGAGGGAGGGGGCTTTCTTTCACTTTCCACCACGTCTTTTTATGGTTTTGTGCTGAAAAGGCAAGAACTCACACCCAAACAAACTTATTTAAAGACAGAGCGAGAGAAATGCCACCCTTACAAACAAGCATCTAAAAGCAGTCGCTGAGACGGTTTATAACCGGCAACAATTCCCTGGCCCCCTTCCCCATCTACTCACCCCCGCCCTTCTGCCACTGCCACCTACACCGAAAATTTTAAAATGAACAAGAGAGAGAAACTAGAAGGCTAGTTCCTTCCCAGGGAACGCCTCCCGCGTTGGTAATCCCCGGCTGGGATGCACCACAAAGCGGTGCCCAGGTGAAGGAGGGATACCTGCGAGTGCTGGGTGCAGACCCTCGGGGACCAGGCTGGGAGTTTTCTTGGGGAGGCTCCCACTCCAGACAGCCTGCTGGGTTGCATAAGAACGTGGCAAATTGTCCTCTAAGGACGCGCGGGGCAACTGGGAGTCTTAAAATAGCAGATAAAGTTAACACTGGCTGTAATGTGCACAAATTGGATTATAATCTTTAGGCGTATTGGTGACAGCCAACGTAATCCATCTCTGGGTATTAATCCTGTTAGGCTCCCGGGTGATAACCAGTCGCAGGAGTGTTCCCAGAGTCGCGCTCCTGCAAAGGTTTCCACTCGGGTTGTACTTGGTCTCGGTGGCCGGGAACAGAACAGCGCAGCCACGCGTGGGGCGGGGTAGGAGTACTGACTAGCTTCCTTTAGCAACACAGACAACCTTTAGAAAGGAAACGGATAAGATCTAGACAACTGATTTGAAAGTGAAAGATGTGTGTAACTTCGGTTCGTTAAAGAAGGATCCTTGCATCTTCTTTGCCCTCATTCCTTTTTTGCTCTCTTTTCTTCCTTTTCTCCCCTTTTTCCTACCTCCCAACTTCTTTCTGAATCTTTCTCTTGGCTTCATTCTCTTCTCCCTGCCTTCCCTCTTTACTTGCCTTTCTTTTACTTTTTGGCTCAACTTTCTTGCTTTCTTCTTTTCGTTTTGTCTTTCTTCAAACCACGAAAGCAAGTTGTCTGGGCCCTTGGATTAAAGAGAGCTATACGGGGGAAGGAGGTTAGCTGGGGCATCCGGGATCCTCGACGTTAATTTGTCAGTTCTCCCAGCTGCTCACGCGAAGATAACCCACATCACTCGGACCGCTTCGGGCCAATTTTAATTTCCAGTGCAAGCCTCCGATTCAAGTGGTTTGAAGCCCTAAGACTGATACTATGCTCTCTCCCACTTACAACCAAGAAAGCTTCCTTTACCTGTGGACCCCAATTCCTCCCACCCTTTTACTGGATTTAGTATATAATGGAGAGAACAGTTGAAGATAGAAACATTTTAATCCAAGTCCAAGAGCTTAGATTTCGCAGCTGACCCACATGTACATTGATGCGTGTCATCTTGTAGGTGTACGTGTAGTTGTGTCTGTGTGTATAAGGACTAAGTTTACATACACATTGACGAGCTATGTGTTAGGATCTACGTGAAGGATGGACCTACTTGCTATGCATTATTTAATTTTTAAATAAAATAATCAAACTGGAGAGAAGTCCTTTGGAATAATAAGATAGGAAACTGATAGTTATATGGATGTGGCATTAATAAAGCCATTTCTTTGGTGCCCTGGTCACATTCACAGGGCTCTGTGTTGCCCTCACATACTTCCTGTTTCTGCCCAAGCTGGTGAAGTGTATCATTATGGGATGGGGCTGGAAGGGTCCCTGCTCTGGGGCCACCTGTGCTTTGCTTCTTTTGAATTAAACCTGGAAAATTCCCCCTTTTCCACTGCATTCTTACCATCTTACATGGCCTTGTGCGGGGGAGAATAAAGTAGGAGCTTCCTATATGCCATGATTTAGGGGTGCCAGATAAAGCCCCCTCCCTGAAGAGACCTGCCACATGGCTTACCATTCCTACGGGACACCCTCCTTTCAGGCAAGACATTGAAAGTGACTGCTGAAAAGCAAATGAGGTTCCACATATAAGCGATACCATATGATATTTGTCTTTCTCTGACTTACTACCAGGGGGGAAAGCAGGGGGGAGGGATAAATTGGGAGATTGGGATTGACATATACACACTACTATATATAAAGTAGATAACTAATAAGGACCTACTGATTAACACAGGGAACTCTACTCTACTCTGTAATGACCTATAAGGGAAAAGAATCTAAAAAAGAGCAGATATATGTATATGTCTAACTGATTCACTTTGCTGTACAGGAAACTAACACAACATTGTAAATCAACTCTACTCCAATAAAAATTTTAAAAAAATAAAGCCATTTATAAAGTGGCAACCATTAGCCAACGAGTCTAGCTTAGCACACAGGTGAAAAAAAACAATCCATTCTTCATTTGAGTTGACTTCAGGGTTTGGCTAACTTACAATGCCAACCGGGATGTCTTGGGATTCTCTCTATAACTCGTACTCGCGCTGAGGGACTGATGTCTCCTTTCTGAATTATGTATTTGCTGAATTCGGATTTATTACAGGAGTCACCAATAAGCCAGAGACTTTCAATGCCAACCGGGATGTCTTGGGATTCTCTCTATAACTCGTACTCGCGCTGAGGGACTGATGTCTCCTTTCTGAATTATGTATTTGCTGAATTCGGATTTATTACAGGAGTCACCAATAAGCCAGAGAGTCAGAGAAGGTCTTTTCCCATTATTCCTCCTTTCTCAGAGACTGCTTTAAAAACCGGAGGTGTAATTCTTTCTCCAGACACTGGAAATATAGATTTCGTCAGTAGATGGCGCACGGAGCCCTTCCACGGACGTCCTTACGTGACCTCTTTGCAACAAAAGGACAAGGAGGGGGAAAAAAGGAAAGATAACACAACCATGAATAATGTAGATTCAACTTTTGGGCAAAGGAATTTATGCCAGTCTTTCGATATATTATTATAGCCTATTCTAACAAGCTGTCTATTAATTAAAAGGATTCAAAACAGAAATAACAGCAGATTAATTTTGTACCCAGCACATCTGAAGATCCTTGCACTTTAAGTGAGGTACAAATGTGAAACAACTTTTTGGGTACTTGACAATGTAATTATAGAAAGTATTTTTTTTAATTATGAAAAGGATTTTGCAAATAAATTTTGATACAAAATTTTTCAGTTCTAAATACCAAAAAAAAAAAAAAAATTAAATGGAAGTGATGAGGATAAAACCATTTATTTATACAAAAAGCAATTATCTTACCAAAATTCATACTGTAGTACTTAGTACAGTGTGAAGCACCATAGGGTTGGTTTTGAGGAGCAGAAAAGAAAAGCAATTGACACCATCATATCAAATAAAATGCTTGATGAAGAATAAAAGAAGAAGGTGTCTGGGGTGAATATTAACTCCTAAGCACTGCCACCACCATCGCCACTGCCCTACACCATCATTTTGGCTCCAGTCCTTTTATTTGCAATTGGTTTGTTTAGTTAGAAGTTGAGGCCAGTTTGGATGTTTCTAGCACAATATAACTCCTTTAAAGAGTAATTAGGGTGTCAAGGAGCAGTGGTTGCTTCTCAATAGAATTTTACTTGTGATAGATTACTGATGTACAAACTCAAATAATCAAATCAATTAAAATTAACCATTGCTCATTCTTTACTGTCTGGATTTTTGGGGAAAAGGAAGAATATGCATGGAAAAAAAACAGATAATGGGACAGACATAACCAAACACCTTGCAAATATTAAGACTCAGAATAATTAAGGAATTTTTTCCATAATAGTGCACTTTTTCTGTGTATTTCACCCATACATTCATTCACCAAAATGATATTTCTCCTATTCCATGTGCCAGGCACAGAGTTAATCTCTAAGAATATAAGAATGACAGGGTTCCTGCTGTCACAGAGTTTATGACCCAAGGGAAATGTTTTACCAAAACTATATCTTTTTTAAAATTTTATAATGCCTACATTTGGGATAGAGATGTGTGTCACACATAAGCAAGCAGCATACAAATTTGACACGAACAGCCCAAGGACAAGAAAAAGAGTGGCACAAGATTAGAAGCCCAGGGGCATTGCCCTCAATTCTACCTTTTAATACTTAAAATAAGGTGGGAGGGGAGTAATATCTTTTTTGCAACAGCAGCCAAGTTCTAATTTCTTTTTCCTTGATCTGAAGTGTTTTCCATGTTCACACTATTGCAGCTCTTTTAAGAAAAAAAAAATCTCACAATGAAAGAAAGCTTACTAAGCCTTTTCAAGATCATGAGCATATTTTTTCATTTGAGACAGAATCTCTGTTTCTTATGGAAATTTTTGGTTCAAAATGTTATTTTTTAACATTATATTTAATTCAGTTCTAGGATAGTGTATTGGGAACCCCCGAATAGTACAAATCATTACCACTTTGAAAAAACAATTGCTTTGATACCCAATTAAGCAACTAGTCCAAGACTATTTCCAGAGATAAGAAATACACAAAGCTTTTTTAACCACCAGAGCCTCTTCATGTGTAAATTATTCCCTGAGAGCAATTTAAGCAGTGCACTTATACATTCAGAAGACAAGAATGCCTCCACAATTATAATTTATTAATTTAGTGGGCTGCATCCCTAATTTAATAAATAGCACCTCAAGTCCTGAAAATTAATCAAGGATGTTATATAAGACCAACAATATGAAACAAGATAAATATTGGAGGTCAGTTGATATAGTATGATTGAAAATGTCTTCCTAATATATACAAGAATCCCAGTGAAATATTTATAGGTAAAATACATGGTAAATTGAAACTGCTTGCTATAAAACAATCCATCTAAAAAGTAGACCATTTTGCTCTATCTTTATGTATCTCTGGCATCTCTTCAAAGGCTACTGTACAATTTCCTATCTTTCTTTAGATAATGATTGGACCTCCTTGATTTTCAGTGTAAATTCTGTTTTTATATATGATTTCACCTCTCCCATTCACATATTAAGAATGGAGAGCTAAAATAATCACTTTATCCTAAAATCATAAATTATATTTTGCCTTATTTGGTAAAAATGAAAAAATAACATATTGGGCCTATGAACTAATGCTGACAGGTCAAACTTCAATTAAAACTGCCATTGAAATTTAGGAAGAAGAAATTACTCCCTTCCATGTATTAAATGGTTTGAGAGTGGTTTGAAAATAATACTAAGCCTCTAAGAAGTGAGTGATTTACTATTTTCTGGTAGGATCAAGTATCCTGGTTGAGTTAAACTATTTACAGTCAGCTCTGAATGATCCATGAGCATATTATCCACTTTGTAGATAATCTACAATGACACAATTTATGAGTGGGTTTTTTTTTAATGTAAATTTATGTTAGAGTCAGGTTTTTTTTTTAACTGTACAAAATGTGCATGACTGCATCTAATTTGTCAATTTCCATTCATAGCTTTTCTCACAGAAAAGCTTGTGTATTAGTCCACATGCCTCTTTTGGACCCCACTTTCTAATTTTTATAGGCAATTTGTTATCCCAGAGTTGGAGTGATCTGGCAAAAAACTATTGATCTAGGAAGCAACACAAATTGATAAGAAAGAAGGAATATTCATTTATCAGTGTGCTGAATTAAAAGAACTCCTAGAGGCTATTACTAATTACATAGTTTTATTATGTATTCTTCACGAAATCAAATAAGGGAAAGTTAGGGAAGGATGATTTTTTTTTTAATTAAAGTACAGTTGATTTACAATATTATATTCGTTTCAGGTGTACAACATAGTGATTCAATGTTTTCATAGGTTATACTACAATTAAAGTTATTATAAAATATTGGCTATATTTCCTGTACTATGCAATATATTCTTGTTTTTATGTAGTAGTCTGTACTTTTTTTTTTTTTTTTTTTGCGGTACGCGGGCGGCCACGGCTCACGGGCCCAGCCGCTCCGCGGCATGTGGGATCCCCCCGGACCGGGGCACGAACCCGTGTCCCCTGCATCAGCAGGCGGACTCTCAACCACTGCGCCACCAGGGAAGCCCAGTCTGTACTTTTTAATCCCCTACCCCTATCTTGCCCCTCCCTATTCCTCCCCTTACTGGTAACCCCTAGTTTGTTTTCTGTATGTGAGTCTGTTTCTGTTTTGTTATATTCATTCATTTGTTCTATTCTTTAGATTCCACATGTAAGTGATAGCATACAGTATTTGTCTTTCTCTGGGAAGGACTATCTTCTGAAGTGTACTGGTAGCAATTTGGGGGAAATTTCAAGTTTTAACAAGGAGATAAAAGTCACTTATGAATAGAAAAGAAATTTACTTATTTCTATACAATTAGACCCTTAATATATATTATTTCAATCTTTTGGCTTCTGCTTCATGACTTTGACATTTTGGTTTTATTATTAATTCAGTGCATTCAATTAACTTTTATTGGCTGTCCATTGAAGGTCAGCCACTGTTCTTGGTCCTTTGAAAACTCAGGATACAAGCATAGGATGCCTTTAACACCATTATTTATTTTAAGTCATTTCATAATTATTGCCTTAGAGCTGACAGGTTGTTACAAAAAATAAAAGATGTCAAAAAAAAAAATTTAAAAAATAAAAAAATAAAAAAAAAAGATGTCATTAAGCACTTATCAATAAACCCTTGTTATTCACTTACATCTCTATTTAAGAAAGAAAAAACATTTAGCCATGACATTGGCAGTAATCCTTAAGAAAGAAAGAAAGGAAGGAAAGAAGGAAGGAAGGAAAGAGAGAGAGAAAGAAAGAAAGAAAGAAAGAAAGAAAGAAGGAAAGAAAGAAAGAGAGGTTGGAATTATTTACTAAGGTCACAAACAATACTGAGAGTACTTCCAAATCAAAATTTCATTTCTAAGGGCTCCAGTTAGTCAATTTGGGACAATTTGAGTATCAAAAAGAATCTATGTGTCTGTAATGGTACTTGAAAAAAATTAACGATGGGCTTCCCTGGTGGTGCAGTGGTTGAGAGTCCGCCTGCCGATGCAGGGGACGCGGGTTCGTGCCCCGGTCCGGGGGGATCCCACGTGCCGCGGGGCGGCTGGGCCTGTGAGCCATGGCCGCTGAGCCTGCGCCCCGCAACGGGAGAGGCCACAGCAGTGAGAGGCCCGCGTACCACAGAAAAAACAAAAAAAACAAAAAAAAACTTAACGAGCAGGTAAAAAGAGAAGCGTCTCCTTATAGAAAAATACTAGCTAATT
Organism: Physeter macrocephalus; assembly: GCF_002837175.3. Lineage (NCBI taxonomy): Eukaryota > Metazoa > Chordata > Mammalia > Artiodactyla > Physeteridae > Physeter > Physeter macrocephalus. The sequence goes on from NC_041222.1 coordinate 62,587,532, forward strand.
AATATACGTAAAAGTAATGATAGAGATTGAAAAATCATTATTTTGTGGCAACCAACGCAGTAATAGATTTAGTCAAGGCTCACCAATATGTATTGAACGTATAGAATGAAAGATTTTTGGAGACAATATTATTAACAATGATACTATGGCTCCTTGCATCATTCCACATATTACATATTAATTACAAAGGGAGAAAAGAGTCTTTACAATGGAGAAATCTGGTGGACATCACTTAACCAAGTGATCAGACTTAACATCACCAATAATGAGATGAGCTGACATCATATGCCTCTTGATATGATGCAATGAAAAGCATGTAGCATCACCTGTGTCGTATTCCTGCCAAAAGTGTTTGCATCTAACTGTGAGGAAGAAATCAGGCAAATCCAGGTCATGTGAGACACTTTACAAGGTAACTAGCCTGGATTCTTCAAAAATCAGTATCATAACTGACTTCTCCCCTTAAAAAAACAAGTGAGGAAATATTCCAGACTGAAGGCAACTAAAGAAACGTGACAACTAAATACAATACTTAATAGTTAACTAGATTCTAGATCCAAAAACTAACACAAACAATAAAACAGACGGGAAATTCCTGGAACAATTGGGGAAATTTGAATATGTACTATATATATGGTATCAAGGTTAAATTAAGTGGATGTGCTAATGGCTTTGTGGTTATACAGAAGACTCTCCTAGTTCTTAGGAAATACATGCTGAAGTGTTTAGGAAAGTGTTGTGATGTCTGTAACTTATAACTTACTCTCAAGTAGATCAATCAAAATAATAAATAAGTCCATAAAGTTATACATAGTTATAAATTGAGAGCAAGAGAGAATGCAAATGAATTGAGGTGATCATTGTACTACCTTTCCTGTACATTTTTTATTTTTCAAAATATAAGTTTTAGGGGGAAAATGATCCTCCAGATTCAAAACTAATTTCTGAATTCACAGTTCAGTATATGGTTTTTCAATAGCATGTCTTTTTGTTTCCTAAAAAAAAAAAATGCTTAGCAAGAACAAAAGTAGGGAAAATGAGGAGAGAAAATATTATAATCTAAAGGATTTTGTTTGAAAGAAAAGATAGAAGGTCAAAATTTTTTTTGGCCCTTTGAGGCTTTATAATCTCCCCTTTCTGCTCATCACCAAATTTGTTTTTGAATTATAAAAGTGTGATGGCTTTTGGTTGACTGATATGTTTGAGGTCAGCATCTTTAGTGATCTCAGCTTTTCTGGCAATGAAGGGCTCCAAAAGGGAGCAAGACACAGGACATGGGTCTGGCATGCTCTGCTGAATTAGTGACAATATTTTCATGTGAATGTTCTTTCAAAAGTAGATGCTGTATGTGAAAGGTTTCCCTCATGAGATTACAGCAATTTAAAGGTCATTCAATTCTACAGACCGCTTAATTGTGCTCCATTAAGCATTTCTCAAAAAGAAGTGTGTGTGTGTGCGTTTAATAGCATTCAAGGACTGCCAATATCAGCATTGCCTAACTTAGAAAGATTTTTTTTTCATGGCTTTTATCACTGACCCGGTGTTTAATGCACTGACTTTCCTTTTTTATTGCTCAAGGGCAGCTGGATGAGTAGCCTTGGCTCATTTAGAAACCATCTAATGCTTTTGTTCCCAGTTAATATTTTCTTTAAAGGTCACCTACCTCTGACACCTGTCAGGTTAGCACTTCTCAGAATCAGGAATAGGACCTTTTCTTGATCCAGAACAGGCAATGCAATGTCTAAAGATTGGCTAGCAGTTCTGAACGAATAACAGATTAATAAATTACTCTTCAGGCTCTCATTTTTAGGGCCAGGATCCTTATGGGGATTTTTTTTGCCAACCATGTACCAGAGAGAGGAATAGGGTAAGAGTAGACAAAATAGGAACAAGGTGGAGAGCTGTGTGTTTCCGTTCCAAACTTGAGAGACAGTGCACAAAGTCACCACTCATTCCCTAAAATGTCAGTCAGGGGCAGAGAAGGTCATTGAGAGAAATAAGTGGAGAAAAAAAAAAACCCTCCAAAATAAAGAACGCATAAACAAGATAAATCCAAATCACTTTAAGAAAAAAATAATCCAAACTAGACCACAAAACAAAATTTATGGGAATTATAAATATAATAACTTTATTGTAGAAAAATTGTTTTTACTCTAAGGGTAAAGATTTTAAAGACAGATTTTGATTTTTATTCGGTAACCCCAATGTGGTAGCTATAACTGCATATAACACAGTCCATATAGTTTCTCAGTTAATTAGTTGTTATACTGTGGTTCTTACCCAAACTGTTTACTCTGTAAACAAAAGGTACCAGGGTGTCCTTCAGAGATGTCATACCTCTTAACTTTTCCTTCAGTTAAGACTTTTAATTCTCTTATACAAACCCATACTTAAAATTGTGTACTGATCCTGCCATACCCCCGATATTTTGATTAGAGAGCTAACACACTGATCTACAAGCCAAAACTTCAGTTGAGCATGAAGGCAGAGGTCATTTGCATTTGGCAGGTAAACATGTAAAGAGAGTTTCCAGGCCACAACACAAAATATCTCAAATCACTTTGTTTTCCTTGACTAACCAACTTGGTACAAATGTTTTCACTGTCAGACACTCAAGGCTTTGATTTTTGTTGTTTTATTTTGGGAAGAATGGAAAGAAATTATGATCCCTCTAATCCTTATTAAAAGTAAAACTGGCAGTTACCATATAAGTGGATGACATTGTTTCTGCTCCTAGATCCACCAATCTGTAAAACTGTTGAAGGAATATATTAGAAAAGTGTGGCACAGAAAAGAATAACCAGTTTCCCTAACAGCTTTATTTTTAAACAGATATTTATAGTACACCTATTATATGTAAAGCACACACGGAATTAAACTTTGCAGTTTTAGATAGAATTCAGTTGGGAAGGCAATTTGGGTGGAGTAATGAAGGCAATTTGGGTGGAGTAATGTTGGTTAAAGGAGAGAGAGAGAAAGATAGAAGAAAAAAGAGAAGGCACAGGAAAGAAATACTTGGAACTATGTAGAGAAATAAGAAAACCTACCAAAAGGCAATGTTCAAAAATGTACAAGTATTTAGTTTTTGAGTTCCTCAAGATGATATATTTCCTGGACTAAATCTACTTGTTAAAAAACAAGAAACAGTATGAATAAGATATCATGGGCACAGTTGGAATTCAAAACAACTTGGGAATGGAGAAGCAAGCTATTTATCCCTACACAGGATTCTGTCTTTATGAACAAATGCCATCAAGGTTGAGGTGCACGCAACTTCATTTTTCCAGTTGGGATAAATTACAACAGTCTTGGTCTGGTTTTATTATAGCAGCAGTTTTTAACTTCACTCTCCCCACCCCACCCACAAATTTAATAAAATTGGTCATTTTCAAAAGCTACTTTGTGTTTCATGGGTAGAAACCTTGAAAAATTAGGTCTGAAGGTAATTGCAGAGGCATCATTATTTTTTTTTTTTTTTTTTTTTTTTTT